>NC_028646.1:73033828-73047045 GCF_001406875.1 Solanum pennellii | reverse complement strand
CCGACACGAGAGAAATAAAGATAATGAATCTTGAAAGAAGTTAATATACTCAATCTAATGAACCTAATTTTCAAATGGGTATGGTATTGAGGCTTGAGTCCTCATGGGTGAACTTGGCGGTGCTTATTAATGACAATAGAACTTGTTGTTGCTACATGTTGAGTATTGTAGTCGATTTATGATATTATCTGATATATACTGTTTTCTATTTTGAGTTGGCCGATGATACCTACTCAGTACTTGTGTTTTGTACTGACCCCTACTTGTATGTTTCTTTCTTTGTCATTTGTGGAGTGCAGCAAACGTGCCATCGTCTTCAACTCAGCCGCAATTCTAGCCAGTCTTCATCAAGCCAGATTTCAGGGTGAGCTATTGCTTCTAGCTTTGACTGGATCTTCCTCTTCATGTCTTGATGCCTTGAGATTACGGCATGGACTAGCTTTTAATTATTTTTGCTTCTTAGATACTCTTAGATTAGTAATTTGAGGATAGATGTTCTTGTGGTGATGACTTCCAGGTTTTGGGAATAAATAGTATTGAGTTTTTATAAGTTATTTAATCGATTTTCATTAATGAGTTTTAAGTCATCCGCATTATATTTTGTTATTTATGGTTGAAATGTTGGGGATCAGATTGGTTGGTTCGCTCACATAGCAGGATAAGTGTGGGTGCCAGTCGTGGCCCGTTTTGGGTTGTGACAAACTTGGTATCAGAGCATTAGGTTCGTTGGTCTCATCACACAAGAACGAGTCTAGTAGAGTCTTAAGGAACGGTAGGGGGACGCCTTTACTTTTCTTTGAGAGGCTATTGGACTTTAGGAAAATTTCCTTTCTTTCTTTCTTTCGTGCTATTACTTGGATCCAATTGGTATCTAGGTGATACAAATTGGTATCTGACCATCTTCACTCTATTTCGCAGATGGTTAGAACTAGAGCAACGACTACGCCAACACCAGCACCGGCGGAACAGGGTGCGTCTGAGCCAGCCGCTGGGGCTGTAGCTCGAGGAAGAGCAACGGCAAGAGGCCGTGGTAGAGGTCGTGGGAGGAAGTCCTCTAGAGGAAAATGAACAACCACCTGCCCCATCTAGTACTAGGGCGGTGACTCCTCCACCGACTGAGGAAGTAGTAAGAGAGGGNCAACAGTACCAAATATAAGCCAACAATACAACAATAACATATTCATTACCTTGAAGGTCTTTTCAATGGCCTCCAAGAACCCTTTCAAGACTACATCCTAAAACAATGAAATTAACCCATCAAAGCAACTATTATCATCATGCAACAGTCAATTATGCAATAACATACTCAATTACATCACGTTTAATCATTAATTAACATAATACAAAAGCTAGGGTTAGGAAAAGAGGGTTAGTCATGGATCTTTATTGAATTAGGTCAAAAACCTATATTAATACATCAATTCATTTATAAACATTCATAATCCATCATTATTAATAAATTCTAGTAAAAGTAAGTCTAGTTTAAGTTAACTTACGAATTAAGGTAAAATTTAGAAATTTGGAACAACATTAAAATTCAATTGGAAGGAACCTCTTGGGTAAAGGAGTTTCAAGAGTGAAGAGTTCCCATACCTTGTAAATCCCAAGGGTTTGTGATTAAAAACCTTGTTCTTGATCTCTACTTGAAGCTTTGACTTTGTTTTTCAATGGACTCCATGGTTAGAGTGAGAATCTAGAGAGAAATTGGAGCCTTTAGAATTTTGGGATTATCACGTTTAAATGCTTGTTTTATGTCTTAAAACCTTTAATATACCTTAAGTAAAAATTTTAATACGTCCCTTTTTTTTAATGGAAGATGGTGGAATTTACCAACCAAACTTAGCTTGGCCTTGTCTACAAATATGCAGACCCTATCAACGCCCATGATTGGTTGTTCGTCAATCCGTGAATGAATCGTCCTGGCACTCCGTCATTTTATTCAGAAAGTGCTCAAATGGATCCAATGCTGCATAACTCTAAGTATGACTCACAAAACACCATTGACGGGGCATGAGTCTGTTGATGGGGTGACAATTGCTCTCGTGGATTGCTTGCTGCTTTTTGACAAATTTTGGGTCAATTGGTTGGGTCCTTCTCAAGGACCCCTCGGATGGTCATTTGGGAGTCATACCCGGACGTTTTGACCCTTAATACATACTAATATGTATTCGAAGCATGTTTACATGATTTATCATTCATTTGACTGACTCTCCAGACTCCTTGAAAAACCTAAAGGCACACACTAAATCATTATCACTAGTCTATGGACGTCATGGTCGTTCCTTGATATATTTACTCTAATACCTTCTAACCAAGTTAATTACTTGAGGTTAGGTCAAAAAACACCATTTTAACTACATTAACAGCTCTATATTAAGTTGATTTTCGAGGTATAACATTAAGCCTTCTATTTGTGATTTAGAGAGTTCATGTAGCTGCTTCGAGTAATTTATAACTTGATAAGACTGACAGTTTTGTCACCTGGTTGTTAGTTTTGTTTTAATTCAAATCTATGTGTTTTGGTGATTTAGAACCTTGAACGGTTACTTTTATCAAAAGTTCAGGAAGTTGACATCAGAATCAAATTTTGAAGATTCCATCAGCTCCGAAAAGGTGATTTCAGGCTAGTTACAAGGTCGAATCAACTCTCAATGCTTTCAATGTTGTTTTATATTAAATTTTTTTTTTTATAAAGTTTACATTTAATTATAAAAATAATTAAGAAGACAAACTTCAAAAGATTAAAACAATAAATTGACTGAAAAGGGTTGGGGTTCATATTAGCATTTTTGAATGGATTTGAAAGCACCGAAAATGGCCGCTAACATGAGGTTACCCCGCAATAAAAATACTTGGCTAATATTTAAAGGCAAAGATAAACAAGCTTGACTAAGTTACTGACATTAAAGTTCAAAAATGAAAATTATTTTTCAACGGGAGGAGAAATATTAAATAAGCAAATAACTTGAGAATATAATAAAGAAGGTCAAGTAGAAGAGAAATATTACTTAAGACAATTATTTGAAAATATACTAAAGAAGGTCAAGTAGAAAATATATAATCTTATTTAATCTTAGGAAATATATATGTGTTAACCCAAAATGGTTTCCTTTATGAAATTGAATTTTTTGAAACATTAAAATCAACTTACCAATTAAACAAATAGTGACAGTTAAATTGATAAGGAAATAAAATTTGTGGTGGATATGTCTGACTGGCCAGCTCTTGGGCTGGAATTCAATTTTGGACATATGGCCACTTTGCATAGGTCCTAAAGAAACTAAGGTAAGTTGATTTCTCCATTGGGCTCTAGGCCAATTCTTGAATTTTGTACATGTCCTAATTATTAACACATAATAACAATAATAATGACAAAATGGGCTTAGGCCCAAAGTAACAAAATACGTCTTTTAAAAATAAAAGGTGCGCTTTTAAGTCCATTTATGCTACACTCCAATTAGCGGCACATTATCATGTATTCTTAATATAAACATGATCTTGGAACTTTTTCATTGATTTTTGTGGCTGGCCGACTCAAAAAAGACAAATTTTGGGCCTTGTTGCACAAATTGGAAAATACGTGGAATGGAGAAAGAGTCCGGGAAGACTGAGATAGATTTACATGCAACAAAAATTATAAGATAAGGATCAAGAAGTTATAATGAACAACAAAATTGATTAACTCCCATACGACAAAAGTAAGTTGTCAAGATCAAAGTAGTTTTTGATACACAGCAAAATATCCATGATGGGTTTTAATAGGAAAAGAAATAATGGAAATAACATCATATCATTTTACTTTAATTAAGAAGAACAATAGATAACCAAAGAAATAACTAACAGTTAAAGTACAACAGCATAGTAAAGGAAAAATAAAGAATAACAAACTATGCAAAATTAAATAGAGAACTAAGCACATTTCAATAAACCAAAGGCACCAATGTAGATACATACACCTAAACCTAGTATGATTGGATCACATAATTAATTAAGTTAACGAAAACCAAATAATAAAAAACTTAAGGAAGTCACATTTTAACAACTAGAAACAACGAAAAAATATACACATGAAAAGAAATAAGCAAATTGATATAATAAGTAAACGACAAACATAAAAATTGTTAGAATTTTATTCTAATGACTATCTCTTGACTAAATAAAAACACTTTTCGTGTGAAGAGAACGTTAAAATCTAAAAAGTAAAAACTATAATACTGATCTATGATGGAGGAATAGCATCAAAACAAGTCAAATTACACTTAAGAATAAAAGGTACAATTGAATTTTAACCTCACTTCGGAAAACCAAGAAATCCTAACTTATGAAGGAAAACATACGCGTTTCAGAAATGAAATAACAGCAAACAAATAAGCTAATGTAAAACAAGGTTATGACAAGCTATTAAAATCTTATTAAAAGCCAACATACACAAGAAAAAGTCAACATTTAAATAGAAAATATTTACCTACAAAATAATAATAGGTTAATAATAGTGGAAATATGCTATTATGAATTAAAGAAGATAAACATCATAAAAAAGTATGTAGGAGAAAAAACACGCGGTAAAAAATTTGAATGATACAACATTTAAACTCAACATTTAATCAAAATGAATATCAGATTAATCCAAGTAAAATAAAACAAATAAATAGTTTATCCTCAAAATGAAAAGAAACCACATCGGAGCCGACAAAATTAAAATCGAATCATTTAAACATTTCACATATAGCACTTCATCATTTCTGATTCAAAATAAGAGAGGGGAGGGAGAATCAGTAAAAGAGAACGAACCAATTTTGGGGACCAAACTTGAACTGACTAACTCGATTAGAGCATCTACCACCACTTCGATTTTAAAAAACATTGGTGAGATCCGACGATCCATGATAGAAGAAAGAGATATCAAAGACGCAAATCCTTTTGGATTCTAACAGATAATTTTTTTGTTCAAGTTTTGACTCTCTATTTGGGACCTTAAAAAATCTTTTCTCTGTAAACTATTGTTTTCTCTACCTAAATTCTATTAAAAATTTTCAAATATCTTCACATTAAAAAAAGAGGGGGTTATAATGAAGTAAATTAAGGTTCAATTTTTGTGGAAAAGGATGAGAAACGGATAGGAACAAGGACAAATTAAAATTCAAACCCAAATGTTTATCCAAAACATGAGCAATATGTCAATTCCTTCTGAAATTTCAAAAACTTTCGGAAGGGGAAAGGGATAGGGAGATGATTCTTATAAATTCATTGTACTCGCATCTCGGTGTGGCTCAGGCTCGTAGGTAAAAGGACGACTCATAAGGCTTTAGAACTGAAACAACACAGTAGTACAATGTGCTCCAGCAAAAGAGGAAGATTCGGATAAAGATGCTATGCATAAGCATCTTTTACGCAACTTTAGGAATCATTTGGTTGATGTGGATGACTCGAATTGATTTATTTTACTTGCTGCTCGACGTTGATGCTACTTGTCTTGTTGTGAGCTGTGGATAGGACGTTGTGTCCTTACTATAGATTTTGATATTGTACAATTGTTTTTGAAATTGTTTATGGGTCTTTGGGAATACAATAAAAAAGTTAAGTCTAACGAATAATCGGAATGGATAGCTAATGGTTCAAATGTGGAGTGGGGTTGGGAATGGAAAAAGGAATTTGAATTAGGTGCTCGATTGATATTGACAACTTATTTATACATGAGAGTAGGAATTTTCCAAAAAATTGGGTTGAGCCTTGGTAAGCTAAAAATTTAATATGGGTTTAAAACGGGCTACTGAAAGTTGAAGGAACGGGCCCTAAACTTAGTATTTTAAATGGTTTAAAGTTATGTAAGAAAAGGTTTATTGTTGCAAATTAAGGATTTGGCCAATGATATTCCATCATAGCTAGTTGGTGTTAAAAATAACCAAATTGATATAATTATTTGATTTTTTGTCACAACTTAAATATTACAAATTTATATAATATTAACTAGAGAGCTTATTAATTTAAACCAAAAAAAATTGTTAACTTAATTATAAACTAACAAACTTAAGTAGTTAAAATTATAATTTTTTCTTATACTAGAATAAATTAATAAAATATTTATCCTAAAATGTGTAAAACCTCTTTAATTGGTGTAACAACCTGAAAATTACTATGTTAAATAATGCTTAAACGTACCTAGAATTCCTTGATAAGACTGGGTTCACACAGCTAGTTGCGCGTGGAACCAGACCTTAGAACCTATGTACTAGCCAAGACAACCAACTTTGTGAGTTAGTTGACCTAAGCAAGGTGGGAACCAAACAAAAAGGGCACCCGAATTATAGAGATTCACCTGTATGAGTTTTTACGGAACTTAAAAGGGGTAATCTTAGGTTTGGAGGGTCTAGGGGTAAAATGGTCTTTTCAAGGCCATGGGTAATATTGTAATTATCCTAAGGAATTAATTAATTTAATTAGAGGAATGGTTCTAGTCTTGTCGACCGGGAATGACCCATTTCGCGATGGAGGTTTTACCCCGGTTCGAGCCTTGATGGAAGCAACGTTTAGATTGATTAAATTGATTATTATTATCTGATTTTGTAGGGGCATGGTGGTAATTTCACTTACCCATTGAAAAATAAGATTTTTAATAAGTTAAGGAGAAGTCCTAGTTTGACTAATTCTCCACCTAAATCTCCTAATCCTAAGCTACAACTCATTCTCACGTCTCTCTCTACTCCCACCTCACTTACACGATCATTATTTAGTAAAAGAAAGGAACAAAATTAAAAAAAATAAATTTCATCAAGAACTTGAACGCTACAACTCAAAAGTAAAGACAATCTGAATATGTAAAGCAAAAAGGTGTTTCTCGACGAGATTGTGCTGACATTTCGGTGGTGAGGTTTGGTTTCTTGAGAATTGGAAGCATTGAAACAACTGTTGAACGACATTACGGTATGGGTTTTCTTCTCTCTTGGTCCCTCCTTTCCCAAGATACCCCTATGTTTCAGTTTAATCTCAATCGAAAACCTAAGGTTGTCCCTGTCCTATGCCCCTGTCACTAGATCCTCTAAAAGAATTGATGCATGCGATTGTATTACTTCTGGCAGATGATTTTAGGGCTGATTATGATTACGTATTTTTAAGTGTGTTCGGAAATTATGTGAGAAATGATAAAGTATTTCCGAAAATGTTTAATGTGTTAACTTGTGGATGCTTGTGTGTGCCGTGACCTTGGTCTCGGTTTGAAGCCTGAAATTGACATGTTAAATTGTTGTATTTTACGTGTATGAATATGTTAAAACCGTGATGTTCATACGAGTGCAGTGTTGCTGAATTGAGTGCAAAATCTTGATCAAAACTAACCATGAAAGTGTACGTAAAGATGCACTAGATGCTACACGAAAATTGTCCTAAATCTAATGTTTAATGGTTGAGAAAATGGACTGCAAAAAGGTGATCAAATTTCCAGCTTTTGGAAATTAGGTTTCTCCCAAATGTTGGACATTCTGGATATTTAAGAAGAAACTAAAATATCTGAGGACATTAGGGATTGAACCCGAGACCTCACTACATGAAAGCTTAAAAAAAGGTAAATAAAAGAAATGAGGTATAGGGGATTCGAACATGTGTGCGTTGACCGAAAATAAGACATAAATAGAATTAGTCATGTGGGGTTCAAACCCACAACCTCTTGGACGAATGCAAAAAAAGGAGAAAATATTAATAAAAATAGGGTGAGGTTGTGGGGGATCGATCCCACATCCTCTCGGTTCAACGAAGAAGAATTAAGAAAAAAAATAATTAAATGAAACGTGAGTGTGGGGGTTCGATCTCGGATCCCAAGCTTAGACGTTTTAAATTAAGTAAAGAAAAAAAGAAGATAAAAAGAAATGCAAATGTAGGGTTTCGAAATCGGGTCCCAATCTGAAATGTAAAATAAAAAATTAAGTGGAATTATGTGTTGTCCAAGGGATTTAAAATCAGGTTCCCTTGCCCATTTCAGTATTGAACATAAAGCGTACGCAAATAAATGTTTAAACGAATGCTTCCTATAAGGATCAAAATCGATATCTTGACATACTTAAAGAATCCACAAGTCTTGTACCACATAAACATGGTAAAGATGAATCACTTAAATGAAATATGAATGAAGCCCTATGGCTTGTGTGTATGGACTCATAAGTCCAGCATACGTTTATAATGTAAGTGAACCTACAATTTTATGTGATGAATGAACCTTAGAATGGTTATGTAAGAGTGTGAAACACACTAAAAAGGCCAAGTGCATTGGCATATGATGAAATGAACATTCACGTAATGGGGTGAGTAATTATGAAGAGCAATTGTGCTAAAGCTAATGAATGTAGTGACAAAATGATAGGAGGCTAATGTTAAAGATGAGAGCGATCCCAGATGAGGCTAAGTAAATGTTACCAAAAATAACGCACCTATGAGAGTGTAAAGTTAATGAAGAGACCAGTCTCTATGAACACTATAATGAAAGTATTAAAGTTAATGTATACTTGATACTAATAATGAGATGAAAAATCATATAATGAGATATGATGACCTCATGCTAAAATCCAACTTCTATGATGTGTGAGATGAATGTAATGGAACTTTATACTGAGCATCGATAGACTAGCTATGAGTTGCGATTCCTTCATTAGGGAAGGCAGAGGTAAAACGTGTATTTCTCATGAGATGAGATTGTCCGTCCAGACGGGTAGGGCTCTCCTTAAATCCCCTAGTCTTTGAACCTATGCAGCCAACAGAGGGATCTAGCAGTGTTCATTTCCCTATATACATTAGCATGTTTTGGTTTCACTTTGGCCGGTGATTGCACCTCTTTTTTGTGTAGGGTAGACACAGGATTTCATGGAGCTCACATGATCTATGTCGGTTAAAGTTAATGTTCCCAAAGAAAGAACAAGGCCAGCCTCAGTTATGCACAATATGAAATGAATGATATGAAAGGTGTTGGGTTAGGATAATCAAGAAGTGCACTAGTCTCAAGTAATGACACTAGGTCAATCTTGGTCGTTGCACAGTGAACCCGATGTGACTCTTAAACTACATTCTAGGCATAGCTTGTATTGCACTTGTATATCAATGAAAGAAACGAACGAAAATGAAGTATGCATGAATAAATGAAGCAGACTTTCTGTTCGCTACAGAAGGATCCATAGTTGAGATCCCATATGTTGAGCTCTCATTTTAGGAAGTCCTAATGTTAAGTCCATGATTCTAAGGTCTCAAGGCATATGAACAAATGATCTGTGGTATATGTACGTGCTATATGAAATATGTTATGTGTTGTGTGTAGTGTGAAAAGAATGATGATGCATGTTACTCTGATAGATTGACTTTCCTAATCCGATTTGGCAAGTCCATTGACTTGACTTTCCATAACTCATGTCATTAGGAGAGAGCTCTTCTTAATCATGCATGTCCTTGGTGTGTTCTTGCATACACCCATACTTTGTACAAGTGTGTACTAATCCAATATAATACTCTACTTTTAGGTGCAACTGTTGGTGGACACTAGAGTTTACAAGACTGCGTTGGAGCTATCCTGAAGTGGAGCATTCTTCTGGACATTTTAGGCCCTTATGCTTTGGAGGATTCTTATCTTTTATATTCTAGCTTAGATGTAGGCATGAGCTAGTGGAGAGTGTTCCACTAGAGTTTCTTTCTTACTTATAGCAGACGTTGTATTGGTGCAATTTTGGCATGTTTATATTTATGAAGATATGAACTATTTCCTTCATTGGAATATCTCAATATTAGATGTTTATGGTGAACTGATGTGATATACTTCAAAAAAAACAAAAGTTTAAAATTTTCTGCTAAAATTAACTTATACGATGTAATGATGACGTATGTAGGCTTGTCTGCGACCTCTGAGAGGTCAATGATGCCGGTTTAGACTAGGTTTTAGACCCCTGTCATGACAATTGGTTTTCGGATAAAATGTATTAATCATCTACATAATTATATGACAAAATTTGAGAAAAATAAAATTTAAGAATCCAATTTTGAGTCGCCATTTTTTTTTCTTTACAAATGGGATTTTTGTGCGGACATTAGGAATTATGCCCGAACACAGGCAATATGAAAATTCAGGCAACTTAAAGTTTGATATGATTGATTTGATGTACGATTTTGAAAGAATTAAAATATCATCCTGATATTATATTATGAAGAAATAAGGATTATGGGGAATAATATTTGAGAGAGATTGTTTGAATAAAACCAAGTTTTCAACACTTATCCTATCAACATATCTCTTAACTTAGGGAATCAGGCTTCTTGTAGTTTGACTCGGATGATTGACATGGAAATTATGTAATATAACCTTCGGTTGGGAAGATTAGAATGTAAGTCAAGTATGAAAAGGATGCTTTCAACCTCTTAGCATGACTGATTCACGCTTTACACATATAAATAACAAATTACACTGATATAATTTCCGAGGATGTTGGCACATTTTCATTCGGATGTGAAAAGATTCCTCATTTGAAAACATGAAATTTCCATATGCAAACTGAAACCGAAACAGATAAAACTAGGAAAAATCAGTATGACTTATTATAAGGGTGTGGGTTAATTGTGTTACGACCCATAAAATGATAGGTTGTAAAATAGCCTTAACATTTGGGTTAGTGTGACATTAGATCGATGTTTAAGTTGTTTTAGGACTAACTAGTTACACCCTTAATATGAAAAAGGATAAAATAGAGCCTCACATGTGTTTTATGAGATAACGACTTGTTAAAAAAGTGATAAACAACTTGTAATAGTTTTTTTTGAAGAGGTTTGGGGTCAAACGTCAAAGGACGACCAAGTCGTGTTGAAACTAGTCTTTTGTGTCCTAGTGTGTCCTAGTATGCTTGTCTTGTTTTGGAGTGTCGTTTGGAGTCTAAAATTATGACAGGGGACCCTAGTATCGAGACTGTGATTCTTACAGTGGAATTTTTGGGTCCGACTCCACAAGGACCACCCTTAGGGTTCTTGAGGAAAACCCAAACGTTTGTCGAGAATCTATCAAAAAAGCCTCATTGACGACCATGGTTCACACCTTTGTCAAAAGGGGTGCGTGGATCGACACTTAATCATGGCAGCTAATACACCACTTTGAGGAGCCTCATTCAACGACAATGGACTAGAAGGATGCCTTGTCAACCTATTGACGACCTATCGATGGAGGGACGTCGATAGCACCTTTAACAATGCTAAATTCACCCCACGTTATAATTAAAGGGTGGACGGTTATTTCACGTATTTTAGGGTATTTTAAGTTACATAAAACATCTAATCCTCAAATTAAAATTCATCCTTCGAATTAAACCCTTCCCTCTCAAAAAGATTCTCTCTAGAACTCCATTTGAGGCCAAGCTCATGTTCAATATAGCAGATGTATTTCCAACTGATATCTTCTTCATTTTTCATGGTTCTTCAATCGATAAGGTATGTTAAACCTTGATCTTTGGATAATCTTTCATTCAAGGAGTTCTATCAATGATTTTCCAAAGAGTTTGTAAGTTCAAATTTTCCAATTTCAAATCTAAACATGGATTCATTGTTCAACAGTTTACATAATAATTGTAATGATAAATTATTGTTTACTCAAGATTTTGAAGATGATTTTCAATGTAATTCCTTGAAAACCCCATAATGTCCTTAATCTCTCAACTTAGCTTGTAAAGTGGTTCTATTTTATTAATATGATGTTAATGGAATTATTCTTCGATTGTGATTTATTGTTTAATTCTATTATAATCTTTAAATTTCATATGAATTGTTTACTATTTATCTATAATTGATCATGGCTTTGATAATTTGAATGTTAACCTAACTTTTTGTCTATAATATTGGAATTGATGTTGTATGGTTTGGGACAGTTATTGTGGCGGTGTTTACTTCTTATCTATCTATACATGTTATGTTGATGACCTTGAGATCAATATATTTAAAGTGATGATCATGAGTGTGAAGATGTGTTATGAAGGATCTGCATGTAGTCCTCAATGTTAGTAACATAATTAAGGTGTCTTGATATTATGAAGTATAATATGGATGATAATGTTAAGGATAAGGTGTGGTGTACATGACTTATTATGTTAAGTATAATTGTACAATGTATAATGTGCTCTTTGCTCCTATGGTGAAATGTGGATGAGTGGTCCAAAATCCTTGAATGTTATATATATGTGAGTTGTTCATGAATTTTTGTATATTGTATTTGTTTGTGATCCTTTAAAGGGAGGTGAGGTTTCTTTAATGCTAGGTTGTTTCACTTATGTGATCATGATGGTCAATATGTACACACATATCCCATGCATAACTATGAGTATGATATGTTTATGATGTCAACTAAAAAAATAATTCTCACATGCACCTTTATATCTTATTATGATTTAAAATAATATGATTAGTTAAGTATGATCATGTGTTGTCTAATGGTGTTTATGTGAAATGATTTATCATATGTGTACACACACATATGAATGTATGAATGAAGAAGGTTAATGCTAATCTAGTGAAATAGAGTTCTTGAAAGGTTTCCTCAATTGAAATCTAAACTAGACTATGTTATGAATGTTATAATTATTTAACAGGAATTTCTTACATTATATTCGTTTTGATGAAAGGACATTCTCATCATATAACCTATGAGTTATGTACATGTTATATAATGGGTTAATTCCCTAAGGTCTATCTTATAAATTACTGATTAATGAAGACTTAAAGGCTATTAAAAGAGGGAAGTTAGCTTAGCACCGAGTAAACTTTACAATGAGAGGGGTCTGTTCATTAGGAAGTTTCCCCTGATGTTCACATGAGACTGAATATCCAATGCCAATTAGCATAAATAGGGTTTTTAGAAACAACCTCCAATTTCCTTAACAATGTGCCCCCATAGGAACCTTAGCTAGTGGATCCACCTAGATTCTATATTAATGCATATTCCCTACTTTGGAAAGTAGGAGACCTTCCATTCTGTGTGAGGGGTTTACTTCGGATTCCATGTTTATCTCACACAGTCTATGTCAGTTGTGGAAAAGTTTCCTGAAAGTTAAAATGAATAAATGAAAGTAAGAAGATGAGCACTATTTAGGAATACCTAAGATATGTTACTTAGTGTGTGTAAGGGAATGTGACTTTACCTATACATTGCACAAGTGTGTGTTGAAGGCAATTCTAGGGTTAGCTTTTTATGTTATTTATATATATATATATATATA
>NC_028646.1:73030481-73033306 GCF_001406875.1 Solanum pennellii | reverse complement strand
TATATATATATGTATATATATATATATATCTTATGAATGACATTATGGTGTTAACAAAATTGTTTTAACTAATATGCGTCGTGTTTGTCTTATTTGATGTACATGATGATGGTCTCACTTAGTATGCATGTTGTTGGTTATACTTGTCATGATGATGTATGAGGTAAATGACAATGCTTTTGATGTCCTTGTTAGTTTGTTTGTTATGCGTCAGGTTATGACACTTCATATTTATATTGCACTAGTAGACTTAAATTGGGGTTATGAGTAAGTTCTTGTGATGTATTGATGAAATGAACTCTAAATATTTAATGTTTACTATGGTTTCATTATGGTGATATTTAGAGTATAGACTTGTATATTGTTTTGAGATGTGCATAAAGACTAAAAGGATTATTATTAACGTATAATGAACGAATGAATTCTTCTGTGAGGTCTCTGAATTATGTTGGTCTGATTTCTAATGTTAAATACATATAAGGTATCCTATTGAATGTGATGTCCCAAGTCTAGGATGACTTCATAGGAACACTTGGTGCGAATAGTATTATGGGATGCTACTTGCACATTTCACTAGAGTAACTAGGGGTTGTCTTAGGTGATGGTTCTTATGTGAAGGTTACAATTTATAATATTCTATGTCCTTATAAATGTATATCCTTGAATTGATGAAAGTGGTATGATTGTTCACATTGGTGACCTTAATGGGATACTTTTGTATGAATGGTGTAATGGGACATTTTTCATGCATTGCACTAAAGTATTGCTTAAGGGTTTGTTTAGGTAAAGGGCGTAATGTAAAAAAGAAAAGGTTAATGTATTTGAGATATTGAATGTGTCTAAAATGTGACACATGGATTTATGTGTTATTGTGAATGTTATTCCATGTATAATATAAGGTATCCGAACTATATTGTACTTGTTGTATCAAAGGTTCATCAAGTTTCTCTAAAAGTCATGATTCATGGTTTCTAACTAAAAATGTTCTCTTTAAAGCATGTTTTTTCACGGTTATCATATTTAGTGCAATCTTGTAAAAATACCATTCTTCTTAATCATTTTACACGAAGTGTAGGTTGTGATAAGTATAGGGTCTCTCCTAAGTGAAGAGCTTAGAGAGATCTTCCATGTTCAAAGTGAAGGTACCCTTTATGAATCAAGAATTGCCTTTGTCAAGATGTTTATTTAAGTGATGTAGTAGATTAGACTTATATTTTATATTGTTAAGGGTCCTGTCCCTATACTATTCTATTGAGTTGTTTCTTAGATGAAAAATAGACTTAGAGTCGACTTATGTACTTATGCTATTTTATATATATGAAGTGATGATTCTAGCATATGACGTGCTATGAACAGTTTTAAATATTCTGCTGCTATTTTACCTGGATTATGCAATGAAAATGTCAAATGGCTTGCATAAGACCTCCTAGAGGTCGAGTACGCCGTGTGGTGATCTAAGAGTACTCTAACTTCTATGGGATACTTTGGGTCATTAATGGATGGGATGCATACTCATCCATGAGTTGAGGCGGAGTATATAGTAGCAATCCTATGAGATGGATAATCATACGTGAGTTGAGGCAGAGTGTCTAGTAACAATATTGTTTCCCTTAATGATGAGCTGAATAATAAATTACTCTATAGGAACGTAGGCTATTCACCCGGTTGAAATTGAACGAGATAGATACTCAGCCATAAGTTTAGTCGGGTATCTAATATAAATATCTTGAGGTGTATGCCTGTTTATGAGTAGAGGTATGGTATCTAGGAGAAACCTCCTTATCCCATAACGATGTTCTCGCATAGGATAGAATATCAATCAATTTAAGCTAAATACTAGTTTGCCTTAAGAAATTAGACCACCTTTATACGGCGTGGGGATTTATGACCCAAGATTCAATGATCTAGCTCTCATTGTCAATGTCGGTTAAATGCTTATTTCCATCATTTAGATGTGAATTGTAGTCTCTTGAGAAGTTCTGTGGAGTGTGGATAGTAGTATGGGATGTTATTTTTACATAACCTGAGAAGGCTTCAAGAAGGCTACAATGAGTTCCTAAGGTCATAATAATAAATGAATGAAACATTTATAAATATAGCTAATGAAGTTTCACGATCGGGGTCTAGACCATGGTCGAAACTGGCGTCGTTGACTTTACAGAGGTCGCAAACAAGACTACATAAGTAATCATTAAATCGTATAGTTTAATTTTAGTGGAATATTTAAAACTTTCATTTTCTTTGAAGTATACGTAGACTTCATAGTAAGAATTGCAATATTTCACATCAGTTCACCACAACCATCTAATAATGAGATATTTCAAATGAAGGAAATAGTTCATAACTACATAAATAAAAAGTTGTCAAAATGGCACCAGTACAACGTCTGAAATAAGTAAGAAAGAAATGCTAGTGGAACACTCTCTACTAGCTCATGCCGATTTATAATCTAGAATATAAAATATAATCATCCTCGAAAACATAAAGGCCTACCAAGTCCGGATGAATGCTCCACGTCCAGATGCCTTCAACGTAGTCTTGTAAGATCTAGCGTCCACCTGCACCTGCAACTAAAAGCAATGTATTGTATGGGATTAGTACACACTTGTACTAAATATGGATGTATGCAAGTACACATCAAGGACATGGATGATTGTAACGACCTGTTTAGTCGTTTTGAGCAGCAGATTTTATTTCTGGAAAAACTGGCTGAGTCGACGGATCCCACGACGAACCGTCATGGGCACGACGGACCGTCGAGGGGGTCTCGTTCCAAAACACTTAGAATTCTGAAATTTGGGTACTGAAATCGACTCTCTGAACTT
>NC_028646.1:73018611-73024780 GCF_001406875.1 Solanum pennellii | reverse complement strand
CCGTCGTCTTCAACTCAACCGCAACTCTAGCCAGTCTTCATTACTCCGGATTTCAGGGTGAGCTATTGCCTCTAGCTTGGACTGGATCTTCCTCCTCATGTCTTGATGCCTTGAGATTCCGGCATGGACTAGCTTTTTACTTTTTTTAGTTTCTTAGATACTCTTAGATTAGTAATTTTAGGATAGATGTTCTTGTGATGATGACTTCCAGGTTTTGGGAATAAATAGTATTGAGTTTTTATAAGTTATTTAATCGATTTTCATTAATGAGTTTTTAAGTCTTCCGCATTATATTTTGTTATTTATGGTTGAAATGTTGGGGATTAGATTGGTTGGTTCGCTCACATAGTAGAATAAGTGTGGGTGCCAGTCGCAGCCCGTTTTGGGTCGTGACAATGATTAAGGAAAGCTCTTTCCTAACTATATGAGTTATGGAAAGCCTAGTCAGTTGGACTTGCCATAGCGGTTTAGGAAAGTCATGCTATGAGAGTAACATGCATCATAATTTTTTTCATATTGCACACAACACATAACATATTTCATATATCATATACATATATCAAATATCATTCATTCATATGCCATGAGACCTTGTAATCATGGACTTAACACTAGGACTTCCAAAAATGAGGGTTCAACATATGGGACCTCAACTAGGGAGCCTTCATTAGTAAACAAAGAGTATACCTCATTCATTCATGCATACTTCATTTTCATACTTTTCGTTCATTCATAGGCTGGTGCAAGCAGCAGCTATACCTAGGATACAGTTTAAGACTGTCATCGGGTTCACTATGCAATGACCAAGAAGGATCTAGTGTCATTACTTGAGTCTAGTTTACCTCTTGATTATCCTAACCGAACACCTTTGGTATCCTTTATTTCATTTTGTGCATTATTGAGACTAGCCTCATTCTTTCTTTGGGAACATAAAATTTAACCGACATAGATCATGTGAGCTCCATGAAATAAAATGTCTACCCCACACCAAAAATATGTGGAATCACCGGACAAGATGAAATCAAAACATACTAGCTAAATCCCTATGTTGGATGCATAGGTTCAAAGACTAAGAGATAACCCATACCCGCCTAAACGGACAGTCTCATCTCATGAGATTTATACGAACCTCTGCCTTCTCGAAAGAAGGAATTGCGACTCATAGCTAGCCTATCGGTGATCCGTATAACGTTCCATTACATTCATCTCACACATCATAGAAGTTTGATTCTAGGATGAGGGCATCATTGCTCGTTAGATGATTTCTCATCTCATCATTAGTATTAACTGTGTATTAATCTCAATATTTTCTTTAGAGTGTTTCTTCAAGACTGGTCTCCTCAATAAATTTACACTCTCATAGGTGAGTACCTTGTTGGTAACACTTACTTAGGTACGTCTGAGATTGATCTCCTCTTTCGCATTAGTCTCTTATCATGTTGTCAAAACATTCATTAACTCTAGCATATTAGCTCATCATAATTACTCACCCCTTTTACGTGAATGTTTCATTTCATCATATGCCAATTAACTTGGACTTGTAGTGTGTTTCACACCCTTACTTTACCATCCTAGGTCACATCAATTCATCACATACATCGTAGGTTCACTTACTTTTAACGTAGGCTGGACTTATGAATCCGTTCGTACAAGCCATGAGGATTTATTCATAATTCATCTATGTGACTTATAGTTACCCATGATTATATGGTACAAGACTTATGCATCTTGTAAGTATGCCAAGGTCTCAATTTCTATTCCTATAGGAAGCATTCATTAAATATATAATCACGTAAGACTTATGTGTCAATATGACATTTGGGCAAAGGAACCCGATTTTGAATCCCTCATATAACACGTATTTTTTTTATAAATTCATGATTTAGAATTCTCGGATTGGGGGCCCGAGATCTAATCCCCACACCTACACTTCCTTTCTTTCTTTTCTTCACTTTGTCTTAAACATTTCGACTTGGAGACCAAATATCGAATACCCACACTCACATCCCTTTTATTTTCTTACTTTCATTAATTTTTCCGTTTAGACCGAGAGGATGTGGGATTGATCCCCCACAACCTTAGTTTTATTTTATTTAATTTTTTCCTTACTTCCTTATATATTCGAGAGGTTGTGGGTTCGATCCCCACACACATCATTTTATTTATCTTCAATATTTCTCTTGTTTCTTCACCAGCTTTACCTCATTTCGAATCCCCAACCTTACTTTAAATATTAAATTTTTCAGTAGTCTTCATATAGTGAGGTCTCGGGTTAAATCCTTGATGACCTTCCTTATTAAAAAAAAAATTTAAATGTGCAATTCTTCAAGTTACTAAAAACCAAATTTCCAGCAAATCTTGAAATTTGATCACGCTTTCCAGTCCATTTCCTTAACATTTTATACGCTAGTTTTTTCGACAATTTCATATGTTTATTTTGTGCAATTTCAGCAACATTACACTACATATGAACATCACGATTTACTTCAAGTATTTGCATACAAAACACAAGAATTTAACATGCATATTACACACTTCAACCATTGACCAAGGTCACATAATACACAATGCACACACACCTTTAACACATATATTTGGAAAGCTTGCTTATTAATCACATAATTCCTAATATACATAAATGAACATAATCATTACAAAAACACATCACATCCCTATGTTCTACCAGCAAAATATACAAACTTACAAAATTCGATTGGTGCTAGTGACAGGGACATGCAACGGGGAACATTCCTAGTTTCTGAATTAGAATTTGACTGAATCCTAGGGGTCTCTTAGAAAAGGTACCAAGAGGAAGAAAAACTCATACCTTTTTTTGATCAACACCCTCCATTACTTCTGCAATGGTATCCCACTCCACGACACCAACGCCTCACCACCAAACTTCAAGCACAACCCGTCAAGAACAATGTTTTTTGCTTTTCGTTTTTAGTTTAGTTTTTCTTAAGAGTTTTAGCGTTCAATTTCTTCAAGAGTGATGAACTTTTGATTTTGTTCTTTTTACTGAAAATAAACGTGAGAATGAGAGTAAATAAAAGTGACAAAGAGAGTGGAGGGAGATGGGAATAAGTGTAGGAGTAGGAGTTTTAGTTGAAGACTTATTCAGAATAGGACTCCTTGCCATTTACTATTAAAAATTTAATTTTTTTAAAGGCTTAGGTGAAATGACTAATCATGCCCTTACTTAAATCAGATAATTAATATAAATTCGGCCTTACACTACCCGAATCGTCCAACTTTTTATATTAATTAATTAATTATTTAATTATGATAATTACAATACTACCCGTTGCCTGGACAACACCATTTACCCCTAGACCCTCCAAACTTAAGATTACCACTTTCAAGTCCAGTTAACACTCATCCAGGTGAATCCTAATATTGGGGTGCCCTACATGGATGGACCCAACCTTGAGATTCTTAATATTCGGGTGCCCTACATGGTTGGACCCAACCTTGCCTAGCCCAACTAACTCACAAAGTTAGTTGGGTTGGCTGGTGCATAGGTTTTGAGGTCTGGTTCCACAAGTATCAATCCATGTAGACATGATCTAATCTAGGCATTTTACGTATGTTTATGGATTACTTAGCATAATCATTTCGGGTTTTTACATGAAGAATGTTGATACAAAGGTTTAATGAAAATGTTCATGCTTATCTAGGATTGTAATTATGCATTACTTTCCTTGATATGACTTAGCTAATATGAATGCACCTAGTATATGGTGGCTTGAAATAATTACATAGTGTGAGCAGTAGTTTGGGATGCTACTGATGCACTGCAAAAGTATGACTTAGGGGTGGTCTTAGATAATGATATTAATGTGATGCTATGACTTGTGTAATATTTATGTGTACTATGAATTTGTTTTCTAGACATGAAATGTTTTAAAGTTAAGTTCACTTTTAGTGACTTCAAGGTGGTGCCTAGAGTTGATGGTTGTATGGGACACCATTAAAACATTAAAAAGGTATAGCTTGAGGGTTACCTAAGGTGAAGGTTTAATGTGAATGTAACGCCCCAAAATGAACTAAGGTGAACTTGAGCCTCATGGATGTTTATTGAGTTGATTTTAAGTTAAAATGAGTTACTTTAGTGTTATTAGGCACTGTGTGAAGTTCGGTTATGTTTGGAGTTCAAACGCCACAGACCGTCCATGACGTTCGGAAAGTGTGCCTTAGATAGTGCTTGTGTGTCTTGAGGTGGTTGAGTGAGTTTTATTTGTTCGTTTTTCTTTAAAATTTCATGAGATGTTACTAATACCTAGAAGACATAGTGTAGGGTTTTAACTTCCAAGAACAACCCATCCTATGACCCACAAGGGGCCTTGATGAAGGGCCCGCGACTTGGCAACAAGCTGCCAAAGCAGTGACCAAACGACGACACTAAGGACGGTCCATTGGTCCACCAACGGCACGTCAACCTAGGGTGTCGATTGGCCCTGCAATTTGGGATTGTGCAGGCTCCAAAGGGTTAAGTATCAACCAAAAATACCTCAACAATGGCCCGTCTCTCGACAAACGATCCGTTGGTGAGACTGCCCAAAAAGTTATAAAGTGGACTACCTTGGCTTGGGGTGTTTTGTAAATTCACCACAAGTCATTTATGAATCTAGGACATTAGTTTTAGTTTTTATTAGTTATATTAAAGTGTTATAAACCCTATGACCTCATTTTATATCTCTTTTCCTCAAACCCAAAACCCATCTCTCTTAGAAGACTCTCAACTCTCCATGGAATATAGAAGTCAAGAAGTGCAAGGAGGGCTGTTAGTGATTGTTTATTCAACAAAAATATTTGATATTTCTTCTATTTGAGTTATGGTATCCATCCTTGAACTCTCTTTCATTCAAGGAATCCCTTCAAACTAATTTTCAAAAGGGGTTCCCAACCCTAGTTTCTACTATCTTAAAATGTAAACATGTAACTTGCCTGAAAACGTTTCTCATAAACTAATAATGGTATTTCCAATGTTAGTTGATGATTTTAAGTGTAAATCACGATAAATATTTTCATCTAATATTGGCTTAAGAAATGGGTTATATTAGCATGAATTGATAGTCTTTGAGCTTTGAGTTCTTGTGGTTACTAGTGTTGTTTAGCGACAGCCCAAAGTGATTTCTTTTTATGGTATATAGAGTAAAATGTTATAGGTAATGAAAGCTTGGATTGAAGGATAAGTTGGTTATGTTGTTTAGCTTAAATTTTTTAAATAATCTAGAGTAGTATGGTCCACCTTCTTGGTGGCCGTGTTTACTTAAATTTTATGAATGTAAAGTTACTAGTTTATTGTGAATGATGCTGTGAATGATTTTTATGTGAAGTAATATGAAAAGTATGCTATTCTTGTTAAATGTGTCTTATGAAGCTATTATGTGAAATAGGCTAGAGAGTATGCTTAAATGAAGATATTATTGTTAAGTGTTTTATGAATCTTGTTAAGAGAAGTATGTTAAGAATTATATCTAAACGAGTTATATGATTATGTAAAGTATGTAAAGTGTGTGATGTGATGAAGGAAGGTCTAATCTTGTATAAAATTAAATGCAAATGAAATAAATCTTACGTGCAAGGTGTGTTCACATGTACACACACACTCACACTTGAATGAATGAATGAAGCTAAGTTAAGTCCAATAAAGAAGTTTTGAGGTGAACACTGTTTGTGAGTTGAGATGAAGTGCTTAGTAGAAAACCCACTACATCCCCTGAGCTTTCTAAGATATGTTGGAGGATGAATGCCCATAGTCAGTTGACAAGTGGTGTTAACTAGTTATCCTTAACCTATTGTCACGACCCAAAACGAGCCGCGAGTGGCACCCACACTTATCTTCCTATGTGAGCGAACCAACAAATCTAAACCCCAACGTTTACCAATATTTCAACCATAATGAACAAAATATAATGCGGAAGGCCAAAACTCATTAATATAACCAATAATTAAACTTCTAAAGTATAATACTTATCATCCCAAAAATCTGGAAGTCATCAATTCAAGAACATCTATCCTCAAATTTCTAAGTCTAAGAGTATTTAAGAACTAAAATAAGTAAAACGATAGTCCATGTCCGAGCTTCAAGGACATCAAGACGTGAATGAGAGAATCCAGTCCGAGCTAGGAACAATAGCTCACCCTGAAATCTGACGTGCTG
>NC_028646.1:73014336-73016832 GCF_001406875.1 Solanum pennellii | reverse complement strand
CTCGCTCGTTCTCCCTCTCTGTCTTTTTCTTTTTCTTCTCTAGATTCTTTTCTATTTACCCTAATTATCATATAATTCATTATGATAAATGTAACCCATTAGTTATCCCAAGGTTATCTCCTTTAACCCTCCAAGTAAATAAATTATTAAACTTACCCCACTAATTTCATAAAGTTTGTCATGAATAGTCCAAAACACCCCTTTAAAACTTTTAGCAGAAATCCGACCCAGTTAGGTTACGCAACCTGTGACGGTCCGTCGTGTCTATGACGGTCCGTCCTGCAGGTCCGTCACAAGGTTCAGAGAGTCAAATTCTGTAAAGGGTTTGTGACGGTCCGTCGTACCTATGACGGTCCGTTTTGCAGTTTCGTCGCGAAGTTCAGAGAGTCGATCTCAGTACCCAAATTTTCAGAGTTTAAGTGTTTTGGAACGAAGACCCTCGACGGCCCGTCGTGACCATGACGGTCCGTCGCCTGATCCGTCGACCCAGTCAGTTATTTTCAAAATAATTTTTACTGCTCGAACCTACTAAACAGGTTGTTACAATAGATACCAATTTACCCATCGTTCATCCCCGAACGATCACGGATAGAAAAACAAGGGAGAGAAAGAGTACCTGAATCTGTAAAAAGATGTGGATATCTTTCTTGCATATCAGCCTCATTCTCCCAAGTGGACTCTTCAACTGGCCGATTCTTCCACTGAACCTTGATGGACGCAATCTCCTTCGATCTCAACCTGCGGACTTCTCTAGCTAGAATAGCAACCGGCTCCTCCTCATAAGACAAATTCTCGTCGAGAAGAACTGAATCCCAACGAATAATGTAGTTTCCATCCCCATGGTACATTTTCAGCATAGACACATGAAATACCGGGTGCACTCCTGAGAGTCCTGGAGACAATGCCAATTCATAAGCAACCTCCCCCACGCGCTTCAAAACTTCAAATGGCCCAATATACCTTGGACTAAGTTTACCTCGCTTACCAAACCGCATCACCCCTTTCATGGGTGAAACCTTCAGCAAGACTTGTTCACCCTCCATAAAATTCATGTCCCTAACCTTTCGATCAGCATATTCCTTCTGCCTGCTCTGAGCTGCTAGAAGCTTATCCTGAATGAATTTTACCTTATCTAACGATTCCCTCAAGAGATCGGTGCCCCAAGGTCTTACCTCAAATGCATTAAACCAACCAATGGGAGACCTACATCTCCTCCCATACAGTGCCTTAAATGGAGCCATATCAATANCACCTGTTGACAATTTGGGCATTGGCAACAAAATCAACAATGTCGCGCTTCATTCTACTCCACCAAAAATGTTGCTTTAGGTCGCGATACATTTTGGTTGCACCAGGATGTATAGAGTACGTTGAACTATGAGCCTCTGTAAGAATAGTGTGAATCAAATCACCAACACGGGGCACACATACCCTTCCCTTAATCCTCAAAACGCCTTCCTCATCAATTATTGCCTCTTTAGCCTCTCCTCGCAATACCATATCTCGAATTCGGCTCAGCTTCTCATCAGTAATCTGCTTTTCCTTAATCTTGTCAAGAAAAGAGGATCTTGCCTCCACATAGGCCAAAAGTCCTCCTTTCTCTAGTACTTCCAGGCTCATAAGGTCATTAGCCAAAGTCTGAACTTCTCTAGCCAATGGGCGTCTAGAAACCTGTAAGTAGGCTAAACTACCCATGCTCCCTGCTTTTCAACTTAAAACATCTGCCACAACATTAGCTTTTCCTGGGTTATACAACATAGTGATATCATAGTCCTTCAGTAGTTCCATCCACCTCCTCTGCCTCAAATTCAAATCTTTCTGAGTAAAGACATACTGTAAACTACGATGATCTGTATAGACTTCACACTTGACCCCATATAGGTAATGTCTCCATTGCTTTATTGCAAATACTACTGCAGCCAACTCCAAATCATGGGTCGGATAGTTACGTTCATGCACTTTTAATTGCCTTGAAGCATAAGCAATTACATTTCTCTCCTCCATTAGCACTGCACCCAAACCAGAATAAGATGCATCACAATAGACGATGAAATTCTTACCTTCCACTGGCAGGGTAAGAATTGGTGCAGTAGTCAACAAAGTCTTGAGTTTCTGAAAACTTTCTTCACATTCATCCGACCATACAAAGGGAACATTCTGCTTAGTCAAATTTGTTAGCTGCGAAGCAATAGAAGAAAATCCCTTGACAAATCGGCGGTAGTAGCTCGCTAAGACAACAAAGCTCCTTACCTCTGTAACATTAGTAGGTCTTACCCAACTCTTCACTGCTGCAATTTTAGAAGGATCCACCATCACTCCCTCCTTAGAAACCACATGCCCCAAGAAGGACACTGAATCTAGCAAAAACTCACACTTGGACAATTTGGCATAAAGTCTTTTCTCCCTCAACAACTCCAATACAATTCTCAAATGCTCCTCATGTTCTTTCCTGCTCTTTGAGTATATCAGTATATCATCAATGAATACAATAACAAA
>NC_028646.1:72891704-73010229 GCF_001406875.1 Solanum pennellii | reverse complement strand
CTACGTGTCGGAACGTGACACTCCGATCCATCTATCTCATTATTTCAGTTTATTAAGCTATCTTTATGTCAAGCATCATCTTAACAAAGAGGATTTAGGATTAAAGGTTCAACCATCTCTTCATTCTAATCACCACAATTATACGATCACAACATACAAACACACAATCAAGTATATAGAAGACTTTACAATACGACCCAATACATATCAATCGCTATTAAAGGTTTACTATCACATAGCATAAACCATAACCTACCTCCACCGAAGAATCGTGATCGAGCAAGCTATCTCCCCAACGCCTTTGCTTTCTTCTTCGTTCTTCCTCTCTCGCTCGTTCTCCCTCTCTGTCTTTTTCTTTTTCTTCTCTAGATTCTTTTCTTTTTACCCTAATTATCATATAATTCATTATGATAAAAGTAACCCATTAGTTATCCCAAGGTTATCTCCTTTAACCCTCCAAGTAAATAAATTATTAAACTTACCCCACTAATTTCATAAAGTTTGTCATGAATAGTCCAAAACACCCCTTTAAAACTTTTAGCAGAAATCCGACCCAGTTAGGTTACGCAACCTGTGACGGTCCGTCCTGCAGGTACGTCACAAGGTTCAGGGAGTCAAATTCTGTAAAGGGTTTGTGACGGTCCGTCGTACCTACGACGGTCCGTCCTGCAGTTCCGTCGCGAAGTTCAGAGAGTCGATCTCAGTACCCAGATTTTCAGAGTTTAAGTGTTTTGGAATGAAGACCCTCGACGGCCCGTCGTGACCATGACGGTCCGTCGCCTGATCCGTCGACCCAGTCAGTTATTTTCAAAATAATTTTTACTGCTCGAACCTACTAAACAGGTTGTGACACCTATAGTCTATAGTGTTGAGAATCCATGGGAAGTTAATCCTAGCACCGAGAGGATATGAAGAAGAGGTGGATTACACTTCATGATTTGAGATGTTTTTTTCCAATTTACCTCTTGAGATGAGTACTACTCGTTAGTAGAGAATGAGTTACTTAATAGCAATCTCCTTATCCCTTAAGAGAGTGACCTCATTCTAGTAAAGTGAGGATCCCTCATCCGATAGGGGTTAATATCGGGATTCCATGCCTAGCTCTCATGGTCTATGTTGGTTAAGCTAGCTCCCACAAAAGAAATGAACGTGCTAAGTCCTCTAAATGAGTGTTCTACTTAGGTTAGGTAGTGGAATGTGATGTTATTTATCCATTGCACTAGGTAGGCAATTTGAAAGGGGAGTCTTGGTAACACTTATTTGAATTGAATGAACTAAGTCTTCCAAAACAACGTACTACTTAGGGTAGGTGGTTGTATGAGACCCTATCTATCCACTCCACTATGTAGGACCTTCTGAAAGGGAAGACTTGGTGCCAAACCTTCTAGAAGAATGAGCTACTTAGGGTAGGTGGTTGTATGGGACACCATCTACTCATTGCACTAAGTAGGCATTTCGAAAGGGAAGACCTTGGTGGTTAGTTGGGTGTCTTTTAATGTCTTGCCATTTATTGAGGGGCTTCTTTCTCCTGAGTTGAGTAAGCCGAAAGGGGTAGTCTTGAGGATTGTTTTTGTGTGTACTTAAGGAGGCATATGCACACTTCCGTCATGTCTTACCTTAGTGAGTCTTAGGATAATCCCGAGTTTGGGAAACTCTTACGAAAAATGAGTTCGCTTTATCTTTCACTTTGCCTTGGAATTTCACTCATTTAGAATAGCGTAATTCATTGTGAATGTCATAAATGAATTATTTTAAAAGATCATTGTAGTTCAATGTAAGGGCATTTTTTATTCACTATAAGTTTTTAGAAGTTAATGTAAATGCCTTTTTTGGATAAAATTATGTGAGTTCTTATGTAAGTGTTAAATGATGGTTATTATGTTCATTTACGTCTAATTTCATGAATGTCTTATTTAATTTGGCATAAGATGTTATTTTACTAAATGTACCTTTTCGCATGTTTTTGCATATGCAATACTCAGTACATTGTTTTGTACTGACCCCATACTTTTCTATAATATAAGTATAGGTTGGAACCAATTTGAAGGTTGAAGTCTAGAAGGTGAATCTTGTGAAAGTTCCTCTCAAGATAAAGTGTGTCCTCATTTATTCGAGGGCATAATTCCTATCTTCTTAGTTTATTTATGTTCATACTTATTATGTATTTCAATGCAATGTAAAGGGTCGTGTCCCTAAGTTATTTCTGTCTTGTCTTTATGTTTTTCTTGTGATGATAAGATTTCTTAAATATTTATGAAAGTTTTTTTTTATTAAATTATTCATGAAAATTTTTTATTCCGCACTACTTCTCATGTCTTATGTAATGAATGCTAGTTGAAGGGCTTGTAAAAGACCCCAAAGGGTCAAGTATGCCCGACCACAAAATGAGAGTTCCTCCTAACATCTAAGGGGTACGTTCAGGTCGTGATACACTTGGTATCAGAGCATAATGTTTTGGGAAATATTTTGAGGTCTAAGAGTCTCACAAGTCACGTCTAGTTGTATCTTGGTCATTGGTATGAGTTGTGACACATACATGAACAAGAGTTTATAGGACGATAGAGTTTCACTTTTTTCATTACTTTTGAATCGTGCCATAGAACTTAACTCCATAAGGTCTCTCTCTCTCTTGCGTTCCCTTGTCCGTTGGTCTTCTAGGTGTGATTGCTTTGAATGGGAGATGTTTCTAAGTTTGAGGGTCACCTTCATCTAGGCTCCGCTGGACGACAAGGCATTTTCGTTCAAATATATATAGGCCGGCCGTACTTGTGATGGTTCCCAAGGATCCAATATGAAGAGAAGAGCTGAGTTTTGATGTTATGATGGTTTTGTGGCTAAAAGAGAAGATGTGAAGGTATGTTTTGAAATTTGGGATGTGATGCCATCTATAGCTAGGTGTAAAATGTGAGGCTGGGAGTGTTCTGATGAGAAACTTTATGGTGATTTAGTTCTAAGAATGGTAAGAGTTATAAGGATGAATAAAATGATTTTGAGACTAAATGAGTTATGTTGTGATTGTGTTCAATGATGGTAGGTATGATATAAGGTGGGAATTTGAGGAAAAGTTGAGAGTATGTTGAAATTTTGTAGGAGTTTAGGGCAACTCCCTTGTGTGACTAATGTTTCATAGTTGTTCTTGTAATTGATGGATGTTGTGGTGTAGGCTTACACTAAGATGGAAATGTTGTATGAGTATCTATTAAGGAAGTTTTGTTCCATTAAATTGAGTTAAGCAATTCCTAAGAGTTGAATGAAGTGATGTTTAAGAGAGTTTGTCTAGGCTTGAATCTTACTAGGAAAGTGTTATGCTTAACTTGTAAGGTTGATGTTTAATCTTGATGTGCACGAGTTTGGGGTAGTGTTAGTTCTTACCTTGTTTGAGGCGTAATGGTGCTTGAAGTATGATATCTTGAATATGGCTTTACCTTAAGTGGGTGAGAATGCATGTTGGGTAAAATGTCATGTAATGTACTTAGTCCAAGAGAATCCCCAAGGATCACTAAGAGGGGGTGGTAGGATCACTAAGAGGGGGTGGTAGTACGGGATGACACTGTCACATTGTTGTTAGTGAAACTAACCAAGTCTCTTTGGAGTAATTTAGTTTGGTGTTGTCCCTCATATTGTCATTTCATCTTGATAAATTAGCTTGAAAGGTGCATTATGAGTTTTTTAAGCATGTGACAGTGATTTTTTGAATTCACTGTAATGAAGTATAAATTTCTTAGAAAATTTGTATTTTTTTATGAGTTATGGTTTAAATATCTTATAAGATGAATTTGTATGGTAATATACTTCATGTGATCATGCCCTCTTGATGAATCACTCAAAGAATGGATTTTTTGAAAATTTTAAGTATGCTGGCAGTGACACAATGCATGTTCACTGTAAGATTTGTGATTTTTGAGAAAATTTGTGTTTTCTTTGATTGACGTTTCAATGTGTGCAAAATTGTATTACATGATCATGTTTAAAGTTGTAGAAGGTAGTTCCTCCATAAAAGAAGGTTAAGTGTGAGTTTTGAAAATTTTGAAGTTTACAAGAGTCCCCTATATTGCTAAGTGTTTGAAAATGTGAAATGATGCGCATTTTTAGTTGATGCTTTCATTTTGAGTGTTTGAGAATTTATTGTAATGTCTTATGTGATACTATGTGAGTCCTTGTTGTTCTTGATGTCTTAGTGTCATTCGAGGACAAATGTTATTCTAAGTTGGGGAGAATGTAACGCCACAAAACGAACTAAGGTGAACTAGAACCTCGTGGTTGTTTGTTGACGAAATTTGAAGTTACGATGAGTTAATTTAGTTTTCATAGTGTGTGTGTGAATTTTGGTTAAGTTTTGAGTTCAAACGCCCAAGAACGTCCATGACGTTCGGAAGGTGTGCTTTAGATAGAGCTTGTGTGTCTTGAGGTGTTTGAGTGAGTTTTATGTGATCGTTTTTCTTGATACTTGAATGAGATGTTCCTAAGACCTAAACTACTTATTTTAGGGGTTAAACGTCCAGGTACAACCCCACCTAGGACCCATAAGGGGCCCTAAATAAAGAGCCCAAGACTTGGCAGCAAGCTGCTAAAGCAGTGACCAAACGACAACCCTAAGGACGGTCCGTTGGTACAACAACGGCCCGTTGACCAAGGGCGTCGATTGTCCATGAAAGTAGGGATTGTGGAGGCTCCAAATGGAGCGAAGTCTCAACCAACCATACCTCACCAACGGCCCGTCTCTCGACAAACGGTCCGTTGGTGAGACTGCCCAAAAAGCTGAAAAGTTGACTACCTTGGCTTGGGGTGTTTTGTAAATCACCCCAAGTATTTTATGACCCTAGGACGTTAGTTTTAGTGTTTATTAGGTATATTAAAGTGTTCTAAACCCAATGACCTCATTTTAGACCCCTCTTTCTTAAATCCAACAACCCTCTCTCTTAGAAGACTCTCTTAACTCTCCATTGAAGCTAGAAGTCAAGGAGTTCTAGGAGGGCTGTTGGTGGTCGTTTCTCCATTAAAAAAACTTTGTTATTGATTATATGTGAGGTATGGTATCCCTCCTTGAACTCTCTTTCATTCAAGAAGTCCCTTAAAACTATTTTTCAAAAGGGGTTTTCAACCCTAGTTTCTACTATCTTCAAATATAAACATGGGTCTTGCATGAAAACATTTCTAATGAATTAATAATGGTATTTATAATGTTAGTTTATGATTTTAAGGTTAAAACCTCAATAAAATCTTTTTAAAGCTTTTAATCTAATGTTGGCTTAAGAAATGAGTTATATGAGCATGAATTCTTGTGTTTACTATTGTTGTTTACCTAATGCCCAAAGGGCTTTATTTTGATGAAATATAGAGTAAAATGTTATAGGTGATGAAATCATTGATTGAAGGATAAGTTGGTTATGGTTTTTAGCTTTAATTTTTGAAATGCTCTTGAGTGGTATGGTCCACCTTCTTGATGGCAGTGTTTATTTGAATTGAATGAATGTAAAGTTAGTAGTTTATTTTGAATGAGGCTATGAAGGCTTTTTACGTGAAGTAAGATGAAAATTATGCTATTCTTGTTAAATGTACCTTATGAAGCTATTATGTGAAAAAGGCTTGAGAGTATGCTTAAATAAAGATATTCTTGTTAAGTGTTTAGGAAGCTTGTTAAGAAAAGTATGTCAAGGATTATGTCTAAAGGACTTATATGATTATATGAAGTATGTATTGTGTGTGATGTGATGAAGGAAGGTATAAGATTGTATAAAATGAAATGTAAATGAAATGAATCTTACGTGCATGTTGTGTACACATGTACACACACACTCACACTTCAATGAATGAATGAATCTAAGTTAAGTACAAAAGCGTAGTTTTGGGGTGAACACTCTTCGTGACTTGAGATGAAGTGTTTAGTAGCAACCCCACTACATCATATGAATGCCTTTCGTGAATTGAGATTTGGTGCTCACTAGTTATCCTTAAACTATACACCTCGTTTGTTGAGATGTTGTATTCCTATGTACCTCTTGAGATGAGTACTCTTCGTTAGGAGATAATGAGTTACTTAGTATCAATCTCCTTATCCATTAACTATGCGCCTGCATAGGTGTAGCTATTGAGAAAGCCATGTAAATGCTAAGAGAAAGACCTCATTCTAGGCAAGTGAGGATCCCTCATCCGATAGGGGTTAATATCGTTATGTCTAGCTCTCATGGTCTATGTGATTTAGAAATACATGCTGAGACGATTGACATCCACTATGTTTTTAAAGAGTTTTTAATGACTATTTTGATTTTTTTTGTTTTAAATAATGTTTTAATTCTGCATTATTTCGACTATCTCATGTTATGAATTATAAGATGCTTGTAAAAGACCTTTTCGAGGCCAATTACGCCATATCACGTCTATGGGGTGATCTTGGTGCATCAAAGATTATGGGGGAAGTCACTCTGCTGCTTGCATACTAATAGTTTAGTACTCCTCTACTATGTTCTAGTTTGTTACTAAGAAAAGGATCCACGTTGTGCTGAATCTTTTTTATATCTTCCGCCTTTTTGGTTCTTTTGAGAATTCATCATCTTGGGATGCTCTAAAAAACCTGAGATAAAACTCATTATCTTAATATTTAATTGAAATGGAGAGATTGTCTCTTTTACCACGTGGGTTCTTAAGTACTCTACTTCAACACTTTACATTACGTACTTCTAGTTTGACGTAAAGAAAATAAATTTTGTATTTCTTTTTTCGATGTAACTTTTCAATGTAATCTTCCTTTTTTTTGAAATATTGAAATAGGCTACTGTAATATGTTGATGTTCGCTTGACATCATTGTTCATAGGTTCTCTTCATCTTATTCTTGCAAATGAAAATGGTGTAGTCGATGTATGACTTTCTTGAAATGTATGACTTCTTTTGATGGATGAATTATTTCTCTTGATGCATGAATCTTTTCGAGCGATGCATTATTTCTTTCTCGTGGTGCGTGAATCTTTTCCTGCAATGCATCACTTCTTTCTCACGATGCATGAATCTTTCCCTGTGATGCATGACTTGTTTCCTTTTACATATGAATCCTTTGATATAATGTATGAATTGTGCCCCTTGTTGCTTGACTTATTTCACATGATGCATGAATCTCTTCATACGATGCATGATCTCTATCCGACGATGCATGAATCTTCCCAGCGACACATGATGTCTTTCTCTTGATGCATCAATCTTACTTTCTTTCTTCATATCACCAGATTAAGGTATGGTTTGTTGAGCGAGGAAAAGACCTTTCTGTGGGGGTATAGTATCATATGACAATACAACATATACGACCCTTAGAGTGGTTTGTATCATCTCATTAGACAGTATGATATAAATGACTCTAAGGAAAGAATATTACAATGTCTGATAGAGTGATGCAGAGAAGTGTCATCCATGTGGCTTTAGTTGTTGGAAAACAATAATATTACTTTCTGTGAGGTTTTCATTTGTTCCATCGACAAACACAGTTGTATGCTCATGCTTATTGAAAACCTAATTATTGGGTATAAGATGCACAACACTTTTCCTAAATCCACAAAAAACTTTTTAGTTAAAAAGTGAGCTGATCTGTGTCAATTGCTTCATTTGTCTTCTTCTTGTCTTGGAACAATCCGGTTGATTTCTCCGATATCCTTCTTCCTAATAGATAAGCCAAAACATGCATGTACAAAACAATTAAAACATAAAGAAAAATATTATAAATAAGTTTTCAAAAGAAATATTTGAAAAGGGTCATTGAAAAGTGTCATATCAGTCGAGCTTAGCAAACACCTTTAAACTAGATACTTCGAGGTCCATTAATAACTTGGTGGGAAGTATTCAAAGTTGCTCTAAACTTCTTATGAAACCGATTGAAATTTCTTAGTTCATCTTTATAATTTCCTATCTAAGTTAACTATCTCGACGTATCTTGAACTATTGATGAACTAATCATAGAATTTTTGAGATATTCTAAAAATTTCTATCCCAATTACAATTATCAATGCTACTTATGTATTGACTTGTTGGAGAGATTTTTAATCATAGAGAATTTGTGACCCCTCTAAAAAATTCTATCCCTTTTTTGTTGTAAAGAAAAACATATATCTTAAAGGAGACATGACCGAGCCATTGTGGAGCCATCATATCTTATTAATGTAGGAATAATGTTTTACATAGTTCTCCTTCTAGAGGACTAACAAAAAATACCAAACTTTGACCAAGGAACAAAATTAGGCCGGCATAGCTTGCCTATGTATCACATTCTTGAGAACTCAAATTAAAACTAGTTGAAGTGCAAAAGGTAATATATTAAAAGGGATAGAGGGGATGACGGAGATAGGCCACCTTCTTATCTCACTCTTTATAACTCAAGTCACACATATTTTATTACAAAGAGATAAAATTCTAAATGATTATAACAATTCCAGTAAATGATAGACTACAAATGGAAACTTCACACATAATATCTTTTACCCGGAACTGAGTTGATCATTTTGGCCTTTTGGTTACATCCATATTTGAAAAGACCAAGGAAACGCCAGATAACAATTTGCGGACCATGTAGGGTCCTTGCCAATTAGTGAAAAATTACATTTGTACTCATTATGATAGGGGAAAATACGTTTGAGAACAAACTGACCAATTTTAAAAATTCTTGCTCTTACTCTTTTGTTGAAAGCACAAATCATTCTCTGTCGATACCGTTGACCAAGAAAAATATCAATCTTTCTCTTCTCATCAATCAATGATAACTGATAAATTCACTTGTGAACCCAATCAACATCAATCAATTTGTCTCCTGCAATAACAAGTATGGAGTAGTTCTAATTGACGTCTTGGTAGCTGTTCTATATCCCAACAAAGCGTATGGTAATATCTCATGCCAAAGTTTGTTATTGTTGATCATTTTTATTAGAATCATCTTGATGTTCTTTTGGAGGCTTCTATAGATGCATTAATTTATGGACGATAAGTGGTTGAGTTTTGGTGAGTAATCTTGAATTATTCTCATATATCGTTCATCAAATGTCTGTTGACACTCTCTTCATTACTAGTAATGATGTATTCCTGTACACCGAACATACAGATCAAAATGTAATAAACTAAATAACCTACATCTTTCATGGTTACTAACTTATACGAAGTTGCTTCCACCAACATTGTAATGTCATAAATGGTAACCAATATGAATTTGTGTCTGTTAGAGGCGACTTGATATATTGAACCGATGATATACAATCCCCAATATACGAAGGGCAACGACAATGTTAAAGAATTTAGTTTATGAGGCGGTACTCAAATAAAATATCCATGTACTTGACATTTATGTCATTTATGCACAAACTTGCAACAATCAAGATCCATTGTCATAAAAAAATAACATTCTCGATAGATTTTCCAAGACAAAGTGATTTCATTCTTATGACTACTACAAACTCCCACATGTATCTGTTAAAGAATCTTTGCAGCTCTACAAGCATTAAAACTTATGAGAAGACGTTAATCTAGAGCCCTCCTACATAGATTTTCCCCACTTGGATGATATTGTTTGTCATACAGCTTATTGACTTCTTCTAGTTGAAAGTTGCACTTGCATGGTAAATAAGGTTTACAAATATTTCATTATATCAAAATATCAAAGCAACCCATATGGTTCCGCTTCTACATGTGAACAATGGATAGGCTCTTCTTTTACCTTTATATCCAAGGGATGAATATAACTTATGTGTTAATGGTTCATAAATGAGGCAATGGTGGCAAGAGCATCATCCAATTCATTTTGTATCCTTTGAATTTGTTGGATTGAATCTTGCGGAATCTGTTGCTCAACTTCTGTATCGATTGCATTTATGGTGTGATCCTTGGGTTCTTCACATCCCATTTTCCTTGAACATGATAAATCAACAAATTTGAATCTCCAATTACAAACAACTCATGAACTTTCATGTTAATTTCAACTTTAAAACCGAGGATGCAAGCTTCATACTCATACATATTTTTTGTGTAATTAAATTGGAGTATAGGTACCATAAGACAATAATTATCATATTATAATACTAAGACCGCTCTGATACCTTTTTGTTGATGGTTTGTTCGCTCCATCAATAAATACTCTCTAACCAGGTTATTCTTCAGAAATATCTTTTACCAAAAATGTCACTTCTTCATTGGGGAGATACGTCTTGATCGGTTCATACAGTTCATCAACTGCATCTCTGCAAGATGATCAGCCAAGTGTTGTGCTTTTCTAGTGTTTTAATTAGCATACACAAAACAAAACTTACTCAATAGAATTTTCCATGTAGCGAACTTCTCAGTCGACATTTCTTTTTGAAACATGTACTTCGACATATACATCCTTGAAATGAGATATGTTCTATAGGAAAATAAATAACGTCTCAACTTTTGAGCAATCCAGGTCAAAGCACAACATGTCTACTCCAATACAATGCATTGTCCTCGTATCGACTGAATTTCTTTCTCATTTAGTAAATAGAACACTTCTTATTTTGAGTTTCATTATGTTGACTAAGAATGCATCCGAATGTGTTGTCTTAGTGTAATACTAATAAAGTCTAATGCCTAATCAAGAACTTAACATGAGATTCTAAGAGTTATAAGAACGTTTGAGGGTCAAATAAAATGTATAAAAGTAATTTTAGGAAGTTCTGGGATAAATGCGTCAAGAAACATCCATGACGTCCTGAAACTAGTTCAAGAGGTTCTAGTGTCTTTAACCCTATTTTACAAAGTTCTATTAATCGGTATCAAATGGAATTTCGTAGTAAGGTGTCTAACACATATTAAAGTTGGTTTATAGTCAAAACATCTAGGTATAATTCGTCAAGGACCAACCAAAGGGTCCTTGATGAGGAACCTTCCACTTTGACAAAAAACTATCAAATGGACAGTGTCTATAAACAATGCCAACGACAGGGCATCAATGTCTACCGTCGTTAGAAACTTAGACATTTTGTAAAAGGGTTAATTTTGGAAAGCCTCTGACATAAATGACTGATGTGCTGCACAAAAAGGACACTGGTCATCGACTTACCTCCGACCCGTAGGTCAGGATCTCGTAGGTCAGGTCACTGTTTTGGCTGCATTGTTTTATTTTGTTCAATTAATCAATTTGGTGGTGAGTAAATTAGTTAGGGGTTAATAAAGGTATATTAAGTTATTTAATTACTTATATAAATCCCCAAACCTCATTAAACCAAACCCAACTCTCATAATTCATAAAACCCAATGGCTCTTCCTTCTCTCTTCCTTCTCTCTCCCAAAAAGATGAAATCTATTGAAAGTATAGTTCAAGGTCTTAGGGCATAAAGAAGGGTTATTTTATCCATCAATCTTCACCAATTAACAAGGTATGAGATGCTTTCACCTTTGAATTCCTTTCCCCAAAGGGTTGTTCCAAAAATAATTTCAATAAGATGAGTTTCATGAGGGTTTCTTTCAATTACGAAATTTACTTTATAACTTGTATTGTATATGGTTTATTTTTGTTATTATACTTACATAATGATGTAATATGATTCAATTATGCTAGTTCTTGTTGTATTGACCTAGTTTCTGGAAGATGACCTATTTCCATTTAACCTTAGGTTATGAACGAGTGATGAATTCATGTGTAGTGATTAATTACTATTGATGGAATTTATTATACCTATTATAAGATTGAATTTACTTAGTTGATGCTAAGACTATAATGATGGCTTAACTTGAGTATAATGTTCTTATGTTTACTATGTTATTGTCTTAATGAATAGGTGATTATCTTCTTATATCTGTTATTGATTATGCAATTGGCTTTCGAAAGTAACTTGGCATGGTTTTGAACAAATGTCCTTTTTAGCATGATTTCTATAATGTATGAGAATATCATTCCACACTTAGTAGAAGTGATGTGCTAACCTGCATTTCTCCCTTATCCCAACATTTTAGGTTACGGTCGTTGAAGGGTTCGTGACCACTTTCAAGGAATACATTCATCTTACTCCAAGTGTGGGTATGTATTCACGTTCCAAGGATGATGCCTTTCTACTACTCTACCTATGTTACATTGATATAGTCGAAAGACACTCATTTCACTCATGTTGTTTCAAGACATTGTTGTAAGCCCTAAGTGGCACTTTTACATTTCTGCAAGGGCTATGCCCATATTGTTCTATTCCGTTTAGATGGTTCAATATGAGATATCACTTTTAAAACAATATTATTTATGTTGTCTATATGTGGCATAAAGTAGAAGACTATGTAGTCTTCTTATACGAGGAGTCTATGTATACTCGCTATAAATATATTATGTGGAAGTGAAATGTCTAAGTAAACCTCATGAGATAGATGTAGATGAAAAGTTTTGAATTTTTCGCACTTTTTAACCTATGAAATGTAATGATGAATGCTAAGAGGCTAGTCTTAGTCTTCTTCAAGGACGAGGACACCGGTTACTTCAAGGGGGTACTCCTCGAATGTGACCAGTTTGGTATCAGAGCATGAGGTTGAATATACCTAGAAAAGATGTCTCCTTAAGCCATATCTATGTAGATTCTTATTCATAGTTGTGAAGCGCGACACACTTATGAATCATAGACTATGTGATGTATAAAAACTCTCATTTTCTTTTATTCATATATCGTGCCTCTAAATTCTTGTTATTATCTTTCACTTAAACCTTGTATCGTGGTTATATGTATGAATACTCGAAGAGAAGTTGCTAGAAGGTCTAAGAATGAAACGGCAAATGTGGGAGCTCATGAAGACCAAGTACGTCCTTAACGCAACCAAGTGCCTGCACTTGAATAAGTTTCTATTGGTGATCAAGTTCTGGTTGTTTCTCCACCGATGACCAATGAAGAGATAATGGAAGATTTTCTCATTTTAACCCAAGACATAACCTCTCAACCTAATGTCATCACTTCACAAGTCCAAACCATGACCGATTAAATGAATTGGGAGGTTGGACCTCGAATGGCTCAACATTCTATCAATATGGCCTCCCGTTTGAGAGACATTACTAAAATGAATTCACCTATGTTCTTCGGGTTGATGTTTGATAAGGACCCTCAGGATTTCCTTGATGAGGTCTATAAGATTCTCTATGCTATGGGTGCGACCTCAATTGAGAAGGCTGAGTTGGCGGCTTATGAACTCAAAGATGTAGACCAAACTTTGTATGTGCAATGGAGGGATAATACAGAACTAAGGGGTGGTCCGGTGACTTGGGCGATCTTTTAGAGGATTTCCTCGATAGGTTCTTTCATATAGAGATGATGGAAGCGAAGGTGAAAGAATTTATCAACCTTAATGAGGGATATATGAGTGTACTTGACTACTCTTTGAAGTTTTCTAAATTGTCAAAGTATGTCGTTTGGCTATTCTCGAGATAATATGAATATCTCTTGTCTCATGGTTCATGCTCAACAAATTGAAAAATCTAGGATAAGGAGAAAGAGTAGGGATGCCAAGACGTCCAAGTCTTATGAAGTTTGTTCCTCTAATGGTAGGCTTGACATTGAAGACAAGCCTAGGTTCAAGAAGAGGTTTTCTAATCAAGTAACTTCAAAATTTACGAAGTATCGTGTGCTCGGGTGTCTATTCCTAAGTCTGAAAGGGGAAGAGGTACTAGTTCACCAACTAAGAAGTCAACTCTTGGAAAGTGTTGCAAGAAACATTATGGTGATTTCCTTGTTGGGACGGAAAATTGCAATCGGTGTGGCAAGAGCGACCACAAGGTTAAGGATTGTCAAAATTTGAAGGAGCAAGACAAAGGAAGTGGGAAATCTCAAGCTAGCGGTTCTAATTTCTATGCTCGAAAGAATAATTGCTTCTACGCTCCTCTCTAGGGGTAAACAACAAGTTCTACCGATGTGGTGACCAGTATGTTACAAGTCTTCTCTATTGATGTTGACTCTTTACTTGATGTGGGTGCTACATTATCTTTTGTTACTCCCTTTATCGTTACGAAGTTTGATTTTTACCCGATATCCTAAATGAACCGTTCATGGTAACTACCCCGGTAGGTGAGTCGGTGGCTGCAAAGAGGGTATATAGAAATTGTTCTATAATGTTGCGCAATAGAGTTATTATTGTTGAATAAGTAGAACATGATATGGTCGATTTTGATGTCATCTTGGGGATGGATTAGTTGCATCATTGTTTTGCTTCAATTGATTGTAGAACAAGATTTGTCAAGTTTAGTTTTCCAAATGAACCCGTCTTAGAGTGGAAGGAAGGAAATTCTATCGCTAGAGATCGTATTATTTATTGTCTAAAGGCTTGAAAGATGATCTCAAAAGGGTGTTTATACCTATTGTATGAGTCAAAGATATAGGCTCCGAAAATCCTCCCATTGAGTCAGTCCCCGTAGTAAGGGAATTTCTGGAGGTATTTCCTTATGATCTTCTCGGAATCATTCCCGAACAGGAAATTGATTTTGGGATTCACATGCTACCACATACAAACCCAATTTCAATTTCTTATTAGATGGCCCCGTCAGAAATGAAAGATTACTTCAAGGCTCTTCTCAATAACATACTAGACAAAGGCTTCATTAGACAAAGTATTTCTCCATGGGGTGTATCAGTGTTGTTTGTGAAAAAAGTAGGATGGGTCCCTTAAAATGTGCATTGATTCTCGACAACTTAATAAAGTCAATATTAAGTACAAGTATCCTCTCCCTCGTATTGATGATATGATTTATTAAATCGAAGAGGCAAGCTACTTTTCTAAGATTAACTTGATATTGGAGTATCACCAATTTAGGGTGAGACGTGAGGACATACCAAAAACTGCATTTCGGACTAGATATGGTCACTATGAGTTCTTAGTAATGTTCTTTGGCCTCACTAATTCCACGAAAGCATTTATGGATCTCATTAATAGTGTTTTTCGAAGTTACCTAGATTCATTTGTCATTGTCTTCATTGACAACATCATTGTATATTCGAAAAATGAGGGGGAACACATGGATCATTTAAGGGTTGTATTACAATTTCTTAAGGAGAATCAACTATTTGCCAAGTATAGAAAATGTGAGAATTGATTGAGGTCGGTGGGGCTTCTTGCTCATATCATCCCTTGTGATTGAGTTGATGTTGATCCAAGGAAAACCGATGCGGTTAAGAATTCGCCTAGACAATTGACTCCACCCTACATTAGAAGCTTTATGGGTCTAGCTGAATACAATAGTAGGTTTTTGGATTGTTTTGCATCCATTGCATCTCCTTTGAATGCTTTGACCCAAAAGATTATGAAATTTGAGTGGTCAAAGGCATCTGAAATAAGCTTCCAAATCTTGAAAGAGCGGCTTACCTCCGCTCTGGGTTGACTTTATTGGAACGTACCATGGGTTTAATTGTATATTATGATGCATCCCGAGTGTGTTTAGGGTTATTTCTTATGCAACATGGGTAAATAGTAGACTATGCTTTTAGAAAACTTAAGGTGCGTGAGAAGAATTATCCAACTCCTGCAATGAGTTAGCAGTTGGGGTATTTTCTTTTAAAATATGGAGGCATTATTTGTATGGTATCCATGGTTATGTGTATACCAACCCTAAGAGTCTTCAATATGTGTTTACTTAAAAGGAGTTTAACTCCGACAAACAAGGTTGTCGGAATTATTGAAGCATTATATATGAGTGTTCTCTAACACCTCGGCAAGGCCAAAATGGTTGTGGATGATCGAAGTCCACTCATTTAGAAGAAGCCAAGAAATACCTAGAAAAATATGTTCCTAGGTAGGCTCGTTTGGGTGTTAGATTAGCATATTCGACAAATGTTGGTTTTATGCTTCATCATAATTCCGAATCATCTTTGGTGGTTGAGGTGAAGTCGAAGCAACACCTTGATCAATCATTGATGGACTTAAAGAAATTAATTCTTAGTATGCTTAATGAGTCATTCTCCTTAGGGTGCGATGGTGTCTTTAGGTAACAAGGAAGGTTGTGTGTGCCCAAAGTTGATGACTTCAGATACTGGATTTTTGAGGAAGCTCATGTTTCCTGTTACTCCATTCATCTGGAATCTACAAAGATGTATCTGTCATGACCGGAATCTAGATCCCAGACGAGACCGGCGTCGTTGACCTCTCATATATGTCGCAGACAAGCCTACATACGTCATCGTTACTTCATGTAGGTTGATCTTAGCGAAAAATTTGAAACTTTTAATTACTTGAAGTATACATAGACTTCAGAGTAGGATACATTATACTCATATAAGATTTTTCTACATCAGTTCATAATCGTTCACAACAACCATCTAATGCCAAGATACTCAACTGAATGAAATAGTTATATCATAAAATATGAAGTTGTCAGAATGGCACCAATATAATGTCTGAAAATAATTGAGAAAGAAACTCTAGTGGAACATACTCCACTATCTCAAGCCTACATCTAAGTTAGGCAAGCGTCCTCGAAAGCATGAGTGCCTACCAAATCCAGATAAAAGGTCCACATCAGGATAATGTCAGCGTCGACTTGTAAGCTCCAGCGTCTAGTTGTACCTGCACCTAAAAGTAGATTAATGTATGGATTTAGTACACACATGTACTAAATATGGTTACATGCAAGCACACACCAAAGACATGCATGATTTACAAAATCTCTCTCCTAACGATATGAGTTATGGAAAGTCAATTCAGTGGACTTGCCAAATCAGATTAGGAAAGTCATGCCATGAGAGTAACATGCATCATCATACGTATCATATTGCACACATCACATAACATATTGAATATTGCACATATCATATTTCATTTCATTCATTCATATTCCGCGAGACCTTGGAATCATGGACTTAACATTAGGACTTCCCAAAATGAGGGTTCAACATATGAGACCTCAACTAGGGAGCCTTCTTTAGCAAACACAGAGTGTGTTTCACTTATTCATACGTACTTCATTTTCATTCATTCGTAAGCTAGTGTAAACACTAGCCATACCTAGGATGTAGTTTAATACTTCCATCAGGTTCGCTGTGTAATGACAAAGAATGACCTAGTGTTATTACTCAAGACTAGCTTACCTCTTGATTATCCTATCCTAGAACCTTTGGTATCGTTCATTTCATTATGTGCATTACTTGAGGCTGGCCTCATTGTTTCTTTGAGAACTTTAACCTTAACCGACATAGATCATGTGAGCATCATCAAAACCAGTGTTTAACCCCACACCAAAAAGAGATGGAATCACTGGCCAAAGTGAACCAGAACATGCTAGCATATATAGGGAATCGAACCCTGCTAGAACCTTATATTGGCAATATAAGTTCAAAGAATAGGAGATATAAGGATACCCATACCCGTCTGGACGGACAGTCTCATCTCATGGGAATTACACGAACCTCTGCCTTCCCGAAAGAAAGAACCACAACTAATAGCTAGACTATCGGTGCTAAGCATAAAGTTCCATTACATTCATCTCATACATCATACAAGATGGCTTCTAGCATGAGGGCATCATATCTCATTAGATTATTTCTCATCTCATCATTAGTATTAAGTATGCATTAACTTCAATACTTTTATAAGAGTGTTCATAGAGGCTGGTCTCTTCATTAACTTTACATTCACATAGGTGAGTATGTCTTGGTAACATTTACGTAGGCTCATTTGAGATTCCTCTTAGCTTCAATACTTTTATAAGCGTGTCACCACATTCTTTAACTATAGCACATTAACTCTTTATAATTACTTACCGCTTTACGTGAATGTTCATTTTTCGTATGCCAATGCACTTACCCCTTTAATGTGTGTGTCACACTTACTTAACACCTCTGGGGTTTCATTATCTCATCACATAACATCTTAGGTTCACTTACTTTTAAATGTACGCTAGACTTATGTGTCCACACATACAAGCCATGAGGCTTCATTCATAGTTTGTCTAACCGATTCATATTTGCCCAAGATTATGTGGTACAAGACTTATGCATCTTGTAGATACGCAAAGATATTTATTTCGATCATTGGAAGCACCATTCATTAAATATTTGTTCGCGTATGACATATGTATTAATACGGAATTTGGCAAGGGAACCCGATTTTGAATCCCTTGAGCAACACTTAACCTTATATTAAACATGATGATTTCATTTTTCAGATTTGGGGGACCCTAGTTCGATCCCCGTCACTTTTATAATATTTCCTTTCTTTTCCTTTACTCTTTTTCGTTTAAGGAAGGAGGTTGTGGGATCAACCCCCAACAAGCTCATTCTTTTTCCCTTAATTTATCTCTCAACTTTCTCACCTATTCAAGGGGTTGTAAGTTCAATCCCCACTCATCACATTTATTTTTCTCCTTTATTTTTGTCCTAACTATCTCATCCATTCAAGAGGTCGTGGGTTCAATCCCCACTATCCACATTTATTTTTCTCCTTTATTTTTCTCCTAACTCTCTCATCCATTCAAGAGGTCGTGGGTTCAATCCCCACTCTCCACATTTATTTTTCTCCTTTATTTTTCTCCTTACTCTCTCATCTATTCAAGAGGTTGTGGGTACAATCCCCACTCTCCACATTTATGTTTCCTTTAATTTTTCTAATGAAATTTGTGAGTAGTTTACATTTGGTGAGGTCTTGGGTTCAATCACCAATGACCTCACAATTTTTAAAAAAATTTTAAAACATAGCTAAATTTACAATTTTTTGGCCTAGGTTGAAATATTCCAATCTCTTTCAATCCATCTTTCTCTCAAGTTTTTACATTGATTCTTAGAGTAATTTGGGCGACATTTTTCCATAAACATTACCTTTATATGAACTTCATACGTTTAACATTTTCATACATGAAAACACAACATTTTTATCATGCAAATTTCAGGCAACAAGATAGTTAATTTACAGCACACAAATTCTCAAACAGTTAATTTAATACACTTTTCCGAAATACATCTTTCATTCCTAACATAATTTGCAAATAACTATTCAACATATAATCACAACCAGACTTAAAATAATCTACCATAAGACATACCAACACATACTTTTAATCTTTTGATGGATCTAATGACAAGGGCATGCAACGGGGACAACCTTAGTTTCTCTATTGGAATTTAAACTGAACTTGGGGGTCTCTTGGGAAAGGGAACAAGAGAGAAGAAAACCCATACCTTAATGTCGTTCAACACTTGTTTCAATGCTGCCTATTCCACGATGCTACTGCCTCACTACAAAAATCGAAAACCCAATCCGTCGAGAAGAATGTTGTTGATTTTTCGTTTTTAGTTTAGCTTTTCGTTTTAGTTTTTGTGTGTAAGCTCTTCAAGAGTGAAGAAGTATTTTTTTTAGGTCCTTTGCTGATGAAAACGTGAGAATGAGAGTGAGATACGTGAGAATAAGAGTATTAGGATTATTAGAGTTAGGTGGAGACTTAGTCAAACTAGGACTCTTCATTATTATTATTATTATTATTATTTTATTAAAAATCTGATTTTCCTTTAATTAAATAAGAAAATTAAATATTATTTAATATAACTAGTTCACTAAATACAATAAATCAATGTTTCCACCAAGGTACGAACCCGCATGGAGCAACATTTCGCTCAAAGGGTAAATTTTCGACCCTTACTACCCGAATTGGCCCTCCACCATATTAATTAATTAAGTAAGTAATTATTTAGGGCAATTACAATACTACCCTTATCCTGAAAAAGACCATTTTACCTCTATACCCTCAAAACCTATGATTACCCCTTTTTATGTCTGGTTAAGAATCATCCAGGTAAATCTTCATATTCGAGTGCCCTACATGGCTGGACCCAACCTTTCCTTGCTCAACTAACTCACAAAGTTTGTTGGCTTGGATGGTGCAAGGGTTCAGAGGTCTGGTTCTACGTGCATCAATTCGTGTGAACCAAGTCTAATCGTAGGCATTTTAGATACATCAAACATTACTTAGAATAGTCATTTTAGGGTTGTTATGTTATCCCCCCCCCCCTTAGGAATATTCGTCGCAGAATGATTCTACATTCATTTAAAATAAAGAGGTTGATTTTTGAAAATATTTTAACGTACTTGAGATTATGATTACAAGGAAATTGAAAGGCAAAAATATAGATTATTAAAGATAAAATAATAACGACACGTTAGTCATTTTCCTTTGTGTTGCAGCATTAGGCTTCTCCTTTCAGACGGCCCAAGGATGGAGCTTTGTAGACGATTTCCTCGTCTTCGTCTTTCCTAGTCGCTCCAGGGTGTGCGTTACTGGGACCACTATTAGCCCCTTGCTTGTGGACGGGGTATTTTTCGTGCATTCTCTAAAGTTTATCAATCATATTGCTATGGAAGACATTGTTCTTTTTTTCTCACTGCGGCCATCCTTTCTCTCATGGAGGAGAATTCTTCCATTTACACTGTCAGCTCCTTATCAAGTGACATGCTTTTAGCTAATAGAGGAGCAGTCTCTGATTCTATCCTCTCCTCTCTCGCTTCTCTTTCTTGCACTTCCAACCGAAGCATGTCCAACTTCTCTCAGAAGTCCTCTGTCTCCATCTCAACATCTTTCTTTCGCTTCATCTGTGATGCCAGATCCTCATTCATCATCGTGGTCACATCTTTGTAAATTACGGTGGCCATGTCGACTCTAAGCCCTTCCTACTTGGCTTCTTGAATTTACCGAGTGATCTGTTCGATCATTTTTTGTAGTTCTTCTCCAGTGATTTACATCTAGATGTTCATACCTTTGTCGATAGCAATGATTTTTTCCTTTACTAAGACAGTACAATAGTGTTTTAGGATTTGAAGAAGGGGTTTGTCTTTTGAGTGAGAAACTTAGAACTCATAAACTTTTTGTAGGACATTTGTAATAATGACTTCTGTATATTTTAGCTTCCTAATCATGCATGTGACCCGTATGAGCCAACGGTAGGCCTAGCGATCTGAAGGATGTGTTGCATCATTTAAACAAATTGTTGTATCCCCAAAAAATAATTTTCACTAAAAATTATAGAATTCGTTACATTATTTCAATAAAAACGGGATACATCTTCAGGGAAAGGGGATACATTGCAAATACACAATAGAAAACAATCCCACAAAATGGAGTTAGAAATTTGACTGTCCGGCTCTCTCTTTTGCTGTCTTACCTTATTGCGGATGGTAAACTTGTTTGTTACCACATACGGCTCGGCAAACACAACCTTGAAAGATGGCGGCACAGCCTGTAGAGTGTTCATCTGATCTTCTAGAATCGCATCAGCTAGCTCTTGTGAAATCGTAGCTAAAGCCTTTTGACTTTCCAACTCCCTAGAATGGTACTCTCGCTCCCTTTGCTGAAATTCTTGCTCCGTTCAGTCCCATTCTTGCTGAAAGTGGTACGCGTGGATCTGAAGCCTTACCTATGAATTTTCAATTTCCCGACCTTCACGTGGTGTTGGATCCACAACACATTGCAAATCATTGTGCAACCACGTCTTGTATTCATCGACATACCCAGCCTCATATAGATTTCTAGCCATACTCCATTTCATGTTAACACGTCCAGCCCATTCTTTGATAATGCTCATGGCGAAAGGTATTTTGTCGTTCCTGCTGTAATCGACGACAAAAGGGGTAGTATCCCCTTGGGTGCCAGTAATTTTTGTTCTACCTAAATGATGCATCACCCTAGATCGGTTGTAGGGTTGCAAACCTATGATGCCGAGAAGAATTAAAAATGACAGTTTGTCCCCTTGCGCTGCTATCTTTTCAGACTTGAAGTCTGGTATCATCCATTGTATGTCTCCTTCTCTTATGTCATAAAACACCCTTGCCCATGCCTCTCGGGTGGAATGAATCTGAAACATGTGGACGCTCATATAGAACTCGTAATTTTCAAGAGGGCTTGTCTGGCTCGGTTTGGCTTACTCATGTGGCTCGTCGTCCCTTTTGCAAAGATGTTCAGTCATTCACCATTGTAGATGAATGTTGCAACCTTGGAAAAATGGGAACCCATTCTTACACAGGCTCACTGACCGATAAATGTCAGCCATAATTAAAGGAGCCAAACTTTAGTATTTCTTCTCTTCTTCTTTATTACAATTCCCACTGAAAATAGCGTCTACCACTGTCACAATCTAGGTATCAATCATTTTTCCCTCAACTCGTGGGAATACCATTGTTCCTAAGAGGCATACAGAGAACGGAATGACTTGAGTTTGTCTCCAAGTATTGTAATTATGGAATTTTCGTGGAAATTGTGAGAAATAATTATTGTGCCGCCATCTTTCGAAAAATCTCTTTAGCGGTATATCTTGTTCATTCAGCCAGTTTCCATTCACCAATAATAGCATGTTTCTCGACTTCTGGCCGGATGGCCGGTCAGATAGAAGGATGTGGTAATCTGGACAGTGTTTCCACGTGCCCCTTTTCCCAATACAGTCCAAACAATCCTTAATTTCTTCTATTGTTGGCGTTATTTCGACATCCCCAAATTGGAATACCATCCTTTCGTCATCCCAAAATAGAGTAATCACCTCGATAAACGTGGGACAAACTTTGAAGTCCATTATGGAGGGTAAGTGTCCCAGGAGAATTGAGATCTCTCTCTTTTGACAAACTTTGAGGTTGTTCCACCATACTCGAAGAATCTCCGGTAGTTCGGTGACCATGTTTAAAGTGAGGAATTGACGCGACATGTACAAAACATACAACTAGTTAGTTTCCTCCCCCCAAGAGACAGAAAACATTTAAACACGCAAACATCCTTCATATTTGATAGTCAAAATGAGCATCCTATCGACCCGTGGGTTCTTTGGACTCAAGGTGGTCTTTTTAATGGGCCCAACACTCCTTGGGTGTTGGGTCGTCTTATGCCAATGTGCTATTTTTTGGGATTTGGTTTCACTCAATCTTAGATTAATGAAGAGCGGGTTGTATTTATAGTGGAAATTTAACTAAATCAGACTGCTTGCGCAGAGAAAGTTAACGATCGTTCATTATCAAGTAGCCAACTACATTCGTAAGGGTGCCACGAGAAGTATTTGGTTAACGAACGACTGTGAACCCACATAATTATCTTTAAATTGGAATGCCATACTTGTTGTTTGATAGAAAAATGTTATGTCGTTAATGCAATAGTTGATATAAAGTGATAAACAAATAAACAATTAAATGCAAAACATTTTAGTCTTAAAGTTAGAATCCTCCAATTCCCCAGCAGAGTTGTCATTTCTGTTTTAATCATAAAAACCTTTTTTATAAGAATTTTTGACTTTTTGAGAGTCTCCACTTAATTTTAGAGAACTCAAAAAACCTTTGTTTTCAAAAAGACTTAACCGAAAAATCATTTTAAAACTTTAAAAAGGGATCGGGGATTCTTATTTATATTTTAAAAAAGCTGTTAGGCACCTAAAATATCCGCTAATGCGATTTTCTGGCAACTAACTATTTGGCTAAGAATTGTGAGAAATAGAAATTATTCGGGTTGTTTGAGAAATGAAAACTTAGCTTTTATCTAAGTAAAATACCTAGCTTGCAAAAGTTATTATTTTTTAACTACTTGATCTTGATTCGATTTTAAGTCTTTAAAATATTGCTACGTTTTACCATACATGACTTAAAATAAATTTTGAATCTTAATGTCTTCGAATTCTTCAACTCTTCAATTGCTCCGTATTACTTGATTTTGGAAACCTGTCCGTCAATTTTAAAGCTAGGAGACTCGATGGAGAAGTTGAGCCTTTACGACTCTCTCGAAACGTAAGGACAAAGAGTTTGAGGAGTACTCAAGAGGATTCACATGCAAAATGGAGAATATAAATGTATTAAGACAACGACACAAATAATTAAATAAACCACAAAACGGACTTATAAATCAAGGAAAACGGTAAATGCATTGTAAGATGTCATCAGTGATTGAATGGACACAATTTATCTAGATCCCACAGAACGCAAACATACTTAGCATATTCTTTAAACATAATAGAGAATAGGATCCAAATTTACACAATTGACTCATAATTAACTAATTTAAATTGGAAAAAGAAAAAGAAGAAAAAATGAAAAGAAAAGAAAACATGAATCACTTCAAAGACGGTATTGGGTGCACAAAAATTCGAAGGAGAAATGTAACACAGAATTCGGGGTAATCCGTTCTACAGATAGGGAACATGTTCATGTGAAAATTTTAGTTATTCATGATTGAAAAAGAAAAACGAGACTAATATGTTTATCCAAATGAACACATATAAGGAAGATTGACCTCTATGTCACAATTCATTAGGCAAAGGGGAAGGGGATCCAACTTAACTGTTATTAATAAACATACTCAATCTTAAGGAACAATGAAAGATAATACAAAGAAAAATTACTAGAGAAGAACTAACGTAAGACAATCCTATAACGACATTACACAAAGGTGGAGAACATGCTAAAGGATTTGCACATGAACAACAAAATATGCAATTTTCAGGTAAAATCTTAGTAAAAATGGAGACAAAACATGGACAAAGCGAGATCTGATAGGCAATGAAGTTATCTAATGATATATAAAATGATAGCTGATGGAGACTACCATTCAATAAAAATCCAACTACAAAATATGACTAGCTATAGGAAAGCACCAAGCTAGGCCAAAAAGAATAGAACACCAAGATAGGAAGAACTTAGATATGCTAAAAAGTGAAAACAATCATATATTTAGTTAATAGGCAGTGGGCATCTAGGATAAAAGAGCACGGAACTAAGTAGGCCATAAAACAATATACACATCTTTCGTACCAATTAATTGGTTTTCAAACTTCACCTCACTTATCATAGAAGGAAAACAGGAATAAATTAAACAAAGAATGAAATAACCAGTAGAACAATGTCAGTAGTAGGACGGATGTTCGACTAAATAAACCTGTTAAAAGAAAATCACAGCAAGGCTCGAACCAAAGAAAAGTCTATTCAACATCACTAAACAAGATAACAACGTCTTAGATTGAGTTGAAGATAGGACCATTCAGCACATAGGACAAATTTCAAAAAAAGAACAGAAGAGAAGAAAGAGAAAAAAAATGAACAACCTCATCTAGACCGGAACAACAAATGCAAAAGAAGAGTTTGAATTTCTTGAGGGAAGGCAGTGAGCAGCATATAACTCGGAGGACATGTATGGAAGATTTTTTTAAAAATTTTCTTTATTTTATACAGAACATGATATGAACAGAGAAATAAAAAAATAAAATAAAGCGACACAATCCCAAAATTTAATCCATATCCATAAAATCAAAATTGTAGCTATCTAATGCATTCCACTCCCTCCAACCACATAACCAAAAGATAATAGACAATGCCCTGGTTAACCGACAAAACAAGGCATAATTTAAAGAAAGTACAACATTAGTGGGAAAACAAAAACAGAGAAGCACACTTCAAATGTCGTTAAATCGACTTAAGGAAACACATTATAAAACTTCAGAAAGTCAAAGATGTAGAGAAATTTAGGACTTAAAGACTTTAACATACCATATAGACATATAAAATTCGATTAAGAGCAGGATTCAACACCAACACACCGAACTCTTAATGGAATAAAGTTTTTCCAAATGTTTACCTTTTTATGGGCAGCGGAACAGGCACTACACGAGTAGGAAGATGAACCTCAACCACATAAACCCAAACAGAACAGCGAAAGAAATCCGGTTCACCCTTCTACGAATATGTTGCCAATGTATTTCGGAACTGACCACTTAAACTATTTTCCTAACCTTGATTAAAATCCTTTTAAATTTCTTCTGCACTTGTCTTCTCAACTAAAATCTATCCTCTATTCTTCTTGGAATCTCAAGAAAAATCAAATCCCCCTTGTCTCCAAAAATATCAAGAAAAATCAAATCCCCCTTTTCATAGTGAGCAAGAGAATATATATAGGGAAAATTAGGGTTGGATTTTTGGGGGAAAACGACCAAATCTTGACGGGAAAGTCCAACCCAAATTCAAATTTCAAAACCCTTTTCCAATTTTGGATCGAAAAGCTTTTCTAAAGGTTATTGCCTTTACCCATAATAGGAAAGATTGCATTGATGGTCTGGATCGACTCTATCGTCCTTGGCGTTGACATGGTATGATCTCACGCCACGAAGGACAAGTTCGAGTTCTTGGTCGTTGTTGGAAACGCAGGATCCTTGCAGGGAGAGGCGAGGAGACGAAGCTGAGCGTTCTGGTATTTTTGTCGTGACGCACCATATTTGGCTGCTAGGAATTGAGGGTTGCTATCGACGCGCTGAAATTTGGTGTATTTGGTTAGTATGTGTTCCGATCTTTTCTTTGTGGAAGACGACAAAGCTATGGACCGGGTTAAGGGTAAATGTGGGCCGATGTGGAATGGGCTTGGACGAATGCAAGATGAAACCATAAGGGGAGTAGGCTGCTGAGAAATTCATGCAGGCCCACAATCGGTCTTACATGACCTATTAAATCACCCATATTATGTTCAATCCCGAATATAGTTAAAATCAAAACAAAAAGAACCAATGTAATAAATTTAGGAGCTTCTTGATTTTTAAAAAGACAAAATAATTAACTTAATTAAAAAGCGATGGTTCGAAATTATAACCATAATTTACCGAATTAATTTAGCCAATATACTTACTAGGAACTAAAATCCTTTGAGATGCTTTTCGAAATATCTATAAAATAGATTTTTTATGTACAAAGCTTTATGAAACATGCCTATATATTGCTAAAAATACAAAATAGTGACCAAACTTATTTAATATAATTTGTCAAAGTTATTCAAAAAATTTGTAAGCTTGTATTTCCTCAAAATTTTATAAAAACTAATAATCTTAGATTGTTTAAGAATGAAGAAGCTCAAAAATTAATTATCGTTGGGGAGAGCCAAAATCGGGTGTCAATCCTAAGGAAATCTCATAGGAAATCAGCATGTAACCATAAATATATACTTAAACAACATTAATTCATCATAATTCATCACAATTGATTCATAATTTTATTTTTAAAGAAGACCCATGCATGGAAGAAAACCCTAGATATGGAGTACTTAAAAATCATCTTTTGGAGGGACCTCTTGGAGAAATGAATCCCAAGTGTAAAAGAATCCAAACCTTAAAGATGAATCACCACGAAATTGAGTAGAAACTTGAGATATATGGTGTTCTTCTCCAAGCATCAAAGCTTTTTCTATGGGAGATGACTAGAGAGAGAAGGGAGAGAGAAGGGAGAGCTTTTGGGATTTGTTTTGGGGTTTTGATTTGAGTGAGACACTGTGCACGAAAACTGATGGAAAATTAATATATAACTCTCCCCTAAATTACCCAAAAGACCCCTCAATTAAACTGACCATTTAATGAAGTCAAACATGAATTCAACTTTAAGATTTTTCATCAGAGAAAAAGTCCACGTCGCGGAGTTGTTCCTGAAAGATTTCAAAAATCAATTTTTAAAATAGACAGTCTGCGATGTGTCAGCAACACATACTATACTTTTGGCTTTCGTTTTTCCAAGTCCGCGACGCGGACTTTCTCCCTCTAAGCACAAAAGTTGCTTCCTCTTGGAAGTTTGCTTCGCCCGAAGTGGGGTCCTTTCATGGGCCACTCGGGCAATCTTTTGGGGGACGTTCCTGTAAGTTATAACCATATATACATTATTCTACCTATTTTAGGTCTTTTTACATGCTTTAGACTTCATACAACACTCCCAAACTTTCCAAATACTTACGGAAGTTCACTAATTCAATTTCTCTAGTTTTCCGACGTCATGGTCGTTTCTTAGCGTTTTGGTTCGAACACTTCTCAAACAAGTTTTATAACAATTATTAAGGTCTAAAATAATCATTAGTCATTTTTCGAAGATCTAGTCTAGGTCATAGAATATCTAGTGTGAGTTAGGACTATCATACAATATATTCAAGTATAAGTGGTATATAACATAATATACAAACAATGAATAAATATCTAATATAAATGTTTCTTGAATGTTGTGTCATCTTAAGCAAATGCGCTAAATACGATATTATGGCCTCTATGTACACTGGCTGACTAAGAATGGGCTTTGGTAAGGTAAATGCTTACCCGAGTTGGACAAACTACGGGGTAAGGTGTACTAAACGACGTTGGATGACCACAAGCTAACTCGTTTATCACTTAAAATGAATTCGAAGGTGTATTTCGGAAGGACATTCATGGAAATCCACAAAACCACCTTTATCCTAATGCATTCTATTTTAAATTTGGAGGAAATAATTCAGGAAATAATTTCATGAAATACAATTAAAATTTACAACAAATAATGAATAAATAATGAGTATAATGTGCAAATAATCAACAAAATATGCAAGATATAATGAATAAAACAATAAAACACTAGTCTCCTCAATTTGAAAAATTGAACCTATAATGATTAGAACCTCTATATCTCGAGTGGAGTCGTCATTATGTTTACATCCTGTGAAACGGCAAAACTTCGCGATTACTCAATTTTAATATCTTGTCAATTATATTTTAAAATACTGAAATGAATTTCGAAAAGGGGGTAAAAGGGGTATTAAAAGGATTAAAGGTAATCACCACCAATTTTTTAAGGAAAACTAGGAAACCAATTAACCAATATATTTTTGAAAAATGTCTACGAAACCAATATGATTCTAGGTAAGGGGTTGAAATTATGGCGAAGGGATGGGGTTAGGCATCCTTCAAAATCCACAAGTGAAGATCTCAACTGAATTGATTTTTTCAAATTGAAGAGGCGAATAAATTAATGTACAAGTACAGTAAAGATGTAATATACACAACTAATTATGAAACAATTATATATGAAGGAGACTAATTTTTCATATCGACAATAATATACAATAATGAATAAGGGTATAATTTGACAGTAATTCAAATAGCTTTAATGAGAAGCACCTTCGGTACGTGTAAAAAAACTTCGTAAAAGTGTTAGTAATGCATAATAATGAATAAACAAAATAATAAATTAAAAATTATTAACACATCTTATTAACATGGGAGGCATTGGAAATCGATAGTAATTTCTTCATCAGCCAATTTAACATTAAAAGAATATAAATTTAAACTAAATGTCCATCTCTTAACATTGGGGACGCTACTAAAACCAATAGAGAGATTTTTTTTCGTTGGCCAATTTCAAATAAAAACGGTAATAACATAAAAACATTAAATAATAACCAAGAGAAAATATCATTCTAATAAAGTAGTAATCATATCAAACCCGATCTCATACACCATGAAACACCTCTAAAACAAATTAGGTGAAGATAGACGCTTACACATGTGTCATGAGGTTATAAATTCCTAAATTGTTTATAATGGTGTCTATAAGAATTTTCTAATGTTTTGTTAAAATTTGAGGTCAAACGTCTAAGAACATTCAAGACATTAGAAATTTTTTAATTGAAGTGTGCTTGCGTGTCTTAGTATTTTTTGCCATGTTTTATGTGTTAGTTTTTGTTGAAACTGATATGAAGGGTTCCTACAATGTGTATGAGGGTATTTGGGCGGTAAAAGTATGGTAAAAAGTCCAAAGGACCAACCAAAGGGGCCCTAGAGGAGGATCGAACTTGTGGGCAAAAGCTTTCCCAAGATGGCAACTTATTGTCTCAATGTTCACGGACTACTTCACGGCTAGTGGCGTTGACCACGGTCCATGAAGATGGTATTGTACCTTCTTTAGTCTCATGGAAACCTGGAAAGTCAATGAAGCCACTACATCGAGGATCACGGTCCGTCAAAGGGGTCATGAAACACCTTCAGGGACATTGAAGGTGGTCGTGATCCCTGGGCGGGTTGTCCAAAATTGGATATTCAAATTTATCCTAATTTACATTTTATTAATTGTGGTTGATTTTAAAAGGTTTTTATCATTAAATATTAATAGTTTATAGCCATAAAATCCTCCTTTAACTGATTATTTAAAAAAAACAAATCAAAACCCCTTCCTCAAGAAAAACCCTCTCAAACAACCATTGAAGCTAGATCTTTGAATAAAGGCTTTGGACGTTTTCTTCATATATATTTCATGGATTTATTCTCATTTAGGTGTGGTAGTAATTCTTGACGTTCTTTCATTCAAGGAGCCAATTCTAAAAGTGTTTCAAACTTCAACTTCTTCAAAGTATGGGTATTTGCATGAAAACGTTTTAATGATTAAAATTAATTGCTCTTAGTGTTACATGGTGATATTTATGTCAAAAACCCAATGAAAATATTTTTATGCTTATTAACAACTTTAGGCTTATGAAGTGGGTTTATTCCTTTTAGCTAGATAATGTTAGAGTTGAGTTTCTTTTGATGTATTTTGGGTTAGCTACCGCCTATGCGTGCTTTATTATGTGGCTTTGATGAAAGGTGGTGAATGCTTTGATGAACTATAAGTTGCTCTATCTTGTATAATGTCCATTGAAATCTTCTTGAGTTGTATAGCCTACCTTTGGTGGCAATGTTTACTTGAAGTATATGAATGTGTTTTTCATGTGTGTTGTGAGTATTTCCATGAAGTCATGGTGTGTGAAGAAATTTAAAATGATGATGCTCTTTTTGATATGCTTTATGAATCTTGAATTGTATAACTTGTATAAATTTTGTCTAAATGAAGTATGTGTATATGTGCATCATGCTACTTTGTGAAAGATGATGAATAAAGATGTAAGGATGTGTAGAAGTCAATGTTATGAAACTTGTGATTATCTGAAAGGTGTGCTAACATGTACACACACACACTATGAATGAATGAATGAAGCTAATGTTTGCGAATAGATGATTCTACGATGGACATTCTTCGTGAATAGAGATGAAATGTCTAGACCATTCCCTACTTTTCCTAAAAGACTCAAGTAATGAAGAGGGAAGTTTTGGGTGAACACTCTTCGTGAGTTGACATGAAGTGTTTAGTAGCAAACTCACCATTCTCAAGAGATTTCTAAGATAGGTTAGAGGGTGGATAACCTTTGTGAGTTGAGATGTGCTGTCAATTATTTATCCCTTAACCTATAGTAATGAATGTTTAAGACTCTCTGGGGAAGTTATGCTTAGCACCGAAAGTATTTGAAGAAATGGTGCTTACACTTAATGAGTTGAGATGTTGTATCTAATGTACCTCTTGAGATGAGTACTTCTCGTTAGTAGAGAATGAGTTTTTAAAAGCAATATGCTTATCCCTTAACTATGCGCCCGCATTGATATAGATATTGGAGATTCAATGTAAAGTCTAAGAGATTGACCCTTCCCCTAGGCAAGCGGGGATCGCTCATTTGGTAAGGGTTGATATCGAACTTCCATGTCTAGCTCTAATGGTCTATGTCGGTTAGAACTATCCCCCACAAAATACTGTAATGAAGTAAGTCTTCTAAATTGTGCCTACTTAGGGATGGTTGAGGTGTGGGATTCAATCTATCCGTTGCACGAGTAGGCACTTGAAAAGGGAGTATCGGTGTGTCTCTATATTGAAATGTATGAATGATTTATTATGTGATATAAAGAAGTTATGTCACATAATGTCTAATGTCAAGAAAGCATGTTAAAGTCTTGTCTTGTATGATGAAGTTTAAGAATTATGAATGTGGTGTTCCTTAGGTAATGGAATCCTCAAGGAGCACATTGTGGGAGTAGTATATTGAGATGCTACTTTCATATTGAACTTTCTGTATCTTTGAAGTCAACTTAGAGAACGAAACTTATGTGAAGTTCATAAATGCAAGCATATTTCTCTAGTGTCTAGTTATAGTATTATGGACATGTTACCTTGCGACATTAGCCTATAATGGGTAGTCTTGAGGATCACTTAGGTGTGTATCGAAAGGATTGTATGGGAGGTAGTAACTCATAAGATAACCTTTATTAGGGAAACATCAAAGGAAATGAGTTCACAGTAAGTTCAAAGGAAATGAGTTCAGTGTGAGTTTAAAGGAAATGATTTCACTGTGAGTTTGAAATAAATGAGTTCACTGTATGGTTTTATTAAGTTCACTGTAATGTGCATTTTGGTTTAAAAATTAGGGATGTTCTACTCTATGTGTTAAATGATGATTGATATGTTTTTTTTACTTCTATATTCATGAAGGTTTCATTTATTTAGCATGAAAGCTTATTTTTACTAAAATGTCCTCTTTTGAATGATTTTTCATAATGACATACTTAGTAAATTGTTTGTACTAACCCCATACTTTTCAATATTCTTTAGGTATAGGTTTGAGGGAAGTGGATGTTTTGAAGGAAAGCGTAGGAACATACTCTCTCAAGACTGAGTATGTCCTTCTATATTCTACGGCATAGTCTTTATTTCTTTAAGACTCATATAAAACTTATTATGTAGTTCTTTCTATGTCAATGGTCGTTTCACTAAAATATTTAAGTTTTGTCTTCAAGTTTGCTTGTGATGATGAGACTATCATTTAGTATATATAAAACATATTTCCTTGTTATTATGAATATCGTGAATAGTTTTAATTCCACAGTACTTTTCATGTCTAATATAATGAATAATAGGGAAAAGGCTAATACAAGAGATCCGAAAGGTCAAGTACGCAATTGTTATAACCCTATGATTGCCCTAACTTCTAGGGGGTACTTTTTGGTCGTGACAGACTTGGTATCAAAGCATAAGGTTATGAGAAATAGTTTAGGTTCTAACGCCTAACAAGACACGTATAGTAGAGTCCTGTTCACCGGTGTGCATCACGGCACACAAATGAATTATAGGATATGAGGACATAGGTGTTTCACATTATTCATTATTCAAGTGTCGTGCCGTGGATTTGAGTTCAATAGGATCTTTCTCAACCTCTTCTCTTGTGCTTATAGGATATGAATACAAGGAGAATACCCACTAGAATGAATGATGGAGGAGTAGTTAATGAAAGGATCCTTCCCTGTGGTGAACAAGACCCTATAGTTTACCAAGACAAACTGAATGAGGTGGTTCCCCCTTAAGAGCCTCAAGTGCCTCAAGAACCTTAAGGACCTCAAGTGCCTCAAATTCCTCCTAGCCCCCAAGGTCCCTGAGCTCCCTATGTTGAAGGGGATATGACTAATGCAGAGCTAAGGTCTTCCCTTACGGATGACCCCATCCTGACGACCCAAACTTGTGGAGTCACTAACCATTTGGTTGCCCAAGATAACAAACGGGGTGGATCTCAACCCAATGTAAGTAGCTCTACTTCTAGAATTCGGGATTTAATGAGGATGAACCCTCCTACTTTTCATGGCACTAGGGTTGATGAAGACCCACAAAGTTTATTGGATGAGATGTTCAAGGTGGTTAATGATATGGGTGTGAATCCTAGAGAGAAAGCGTAATTAGCCGTTTATCAACACAAGGATGTGGCACAAGTGTGGTTTGAGCGATGGAGGGATGAGAGACACTTACGGTAGATTGGGAAGTATTCAACACGACTTTTCTTGATAGGTTTTTTCCCTGAGAGTGGAGGGAGAAGAAGATGTTGTAATTCATGAATCTTCATCAATGTCTAGGATGAACAAATTTGTTATGGGGTTATCTATCTTGGTGAAAAAAGAGTATCATACTGCAATTCTACTTAATAATATGGAAATCCCTAGGCTCATGGTGTATGCTCAACAAATTGAGGTGTCCAAATTTAGGCTGAGGAATAGGGATGGGAAGAGGCCTAGAGTGACCCATGTCAACCCATACCTAAGAAGAAGTTTTATAATCAAGAGTCTTCCATAGGGAACAAGGATAGTATTTCCAAGAAAAACTCCCAAGGAGGTGACCATACTTTTTAAAGGTCTAGGGTGCTACTTATGGAAAGCAACACTTTGTAAGTGTCTTGCCGGAAAGGATGGTTGCTTTGGGTGTGGTAATAAGGGTCTCAAAATGAGTAACTTCCATTACCTCACGGAAATAATGAAAGAGATCATACAATCTCCTCAAGGTTTTATAGATCCTAATGCTCCAAAGAGGAATAATCCCTTTTTAGTCGGGACAGAGTAAGGAACTGTTGGAGAATGAAAGCCTCAGTACGTTCTAATTCTTTATGGTTGATATGGTTTTATTATAGGATGAGTTTTTATTGTCTTGTCTCTCATATTTTCATGCCTTCATGTTAGATTGCTTGAAAAATGAATTATTGAATTTTATGCATTCTTCACTAGGAAGGTTTTGGTATTCATTGTAAGAAGATTCAAAAGTTGACAAAATTGAATTTTCAAGAATAATTGTTTCAATGTGTGTAGAATTGATGTGAATAAAATTTACTAGTGTTGTATAAGGTAGTTCCTCCATAAATTATAAGTAAATTAAGAAATGAGTGTGTATTTTGAATTGTCGAACTTATTCCAAATTGCTAGTGTTACCTTAGAATTCTTGAGGATATGAAGTTGGTACTCCTTTTGAGTTTGATGAATTGACTATGAATATATTGAACTTTATGTTATGTGTTAAATTCTTTTAGTTGAGTCCATGAAAATGATTAGTGTCATTCGAGGATGAATGTTATTCCAAATAGGGGAGAATGTAACACCTCTAAAACGACTTAGGTGAAGCTAGAGCATAGCACTTTTTCATGAACTTATAATGTAATTATATGGATTATAATGGTGTCTATTAGAAATGTCTAGGTTTTGGTGATGTTTGGAGGTCAAACGTCCAAGAAAGTCCACGACGCTCGAAAGTTTTGCCTTCAAGCATGCTTGTGTGTCTTAGTGTATTTTTTTGGGCATGTTTTACATGTTTGTTTTGGTTGAAACTGATGTAATGTGTTCTTACCATGTGTATGAGAGTATTTGGTTTGAAAACATCTAGTAAAAAATCCCCATGGACCAACCAAAGTGCTCCTTGAGGAGGACCCGACTTGTGGGCAAAAGTTGTTCCAAGTTGACAGCTTACTGTCTAAATGTTCACGGACCACTACACGGCACTAGATTTGACGAAGGTCCGTGAAGATGGTCGTGTAAATCGTTTAGTCTCTTGGAGACTTGGAAAATCAAAGAAGCCACTGCCACAGACCGTCAAAGAGGTCGTGAAACACCTTCACGGACAATGAAGGTGGTCATGGTCCGCAAGCTGTCAATTGGATTTCCAAATTTATTCTATTTTAAGTTTTATTAATTGGGGTTAATTTTAACAGATTTATATAATTAAATAGTAATAGTTTCAAGCCTTAAAACAATCCTTTAATTCATTCTATAAAAAACCCAAATCGAAACCCCTCCCTCAGGAAAAACCCTCTCAAAACCGCATTGAAGCTAGACGTCAAGGTAGAGCTTGGATTTATGGTTTTGGACGTTTTCTTCATCAATATTTCATAGGTTTTTTTTCATTGAGGTATGGTAGTCATCCTTGAACCTCCTTTTATTCAAAGAGCCACTGCAAAAGAGGTTTCAACAAGGATTTTCATACTTCAGCTTCTTCTATCTTAATACTCTAAGTATGGATCTTTGCATTAAAATGTTTTAATTTTTAAAATGAGTTGTTCTTAAAGTTATATGATGATTTTAATTTCAAAAACCCAATAAAAACATGTTAACGATCATTATCAACTTTTGGTTTATGAAGTTGGCTTATTACTTTTAGCTAGATAATGTTAGAGTTGAGTTTCTTTAGATGTATTTTGGGTGAGGTACTGCCTACGCATGCTATATTATGTTGATTTGATGAAATATTGATGAAAACTTGTGAAAGCTTGGATGATATGTAAGTTGCTCTATCTTGTATAGTTTCCATTTAAATGTTCTTTATTGGTGTGTTGTGACTAAAGCTATAATGTGTGAAGAAACTGATCATAATGATTTTCTTGTTGATATGCTTTATGAAACCTTAATTGTGTAACTTGAATATATCATGTAAAAATGAAGTATTTTTATATTTTATTCATGCTAGTGTGTGAAAGATGATGAATGAAGATGTAAGCATGTATAGAAGTAAACGTTATGAAACTGGTGATTATGTGAAAGGTGTTCTCAAATGTAAAAACATACTTTGAATAAATGAATAAAGCTAATCCATGTGAATAGGGGATTATAAGGTTGACACTCTTTATGAATATATGAATTGTCTAGACGATTTCCTACTCTTTTGAAAAGACTCTAGAATGGAAGAGGGGAGTTTTGGGGTGAACACTCTTTGTGAGTTGGGATGAAGTGTTTAGTAGCAAACTTACTATTCCCAAGATATTCCTAAGTTTGGTTGGAGGGTGGATACCCTTCATGAGTTGAGATGTGGTCTCCAATAGTTATCCCTTAACCTTTAATAATTAATTTTTAAGACTCTTGGGGGGAATTTATGCTTAACACCTAGAGGATATAAAGAAGGGGTTGTTACACTTCGTGAGTTGAGATGTTGTACCAATGTACCTCTTGAGCTAAGTACTCCTTGTTAGTAGAGAATGAGATACTAAGAAGCAATATCCTTATATCTTAACTATGTTCCCTCATAGGTATATCTACTGGAAATTCCATACAAAGGCTAAGAGAATGACCCTACCCTAGGAAAGTGAGGATCCCTAATCTATTAAGGGTTAATATCGGGATTCCATGTCTAGCTCTCATGTTCTATATCTGCTAAAGCTATTCCACACAAAATAATTTAATGAACTAATCTTCTAATGAATGTATTACTTAGGGATGGTTGTGGTATGAGACGTTTTCTATCACTTGCACGCGTAGGCACTTGATAGGGGAGTCTTGGTGTGTCTCCATATGCAAATGTATGAATGATTCATTATGTTTTGTGAAGGAGTTATGTGACTAAATACATAATTTTAAGAAATTATTTTAAAGTCATGTCTTATATGATGTAGTTTATGAATGATGAATGTGGTGTGCCTATATTAATGGAATCCTCAAGGAGCACATTGTGGGAGTAGTAGTATGGGATGCTACTTTCACATTGAACTTTGTGTATCTTTGAATTCCACTTAGAGAAGGGAACGTAAGTGAAGTTATTAAATGCAAGTATGTTTCGCTAGTGTTTACTTATTAATGTGGACTTGTTACCGTGCGAAGTAAGCCTATAATTGGTAGTCTTGCGGATTACTTAGGTGTGCATCGAATGGATAGTATGGGCGGTTCCTTCATGTCTTACCTTAGTGAGTCTTAGTACAACCATTGTTAGGGAAACTTCAAAGAAGATTTGTTCACTGTGAGTTCAAAGTAAATGAGTTTAGTGCGAGTTCAAAGGAAATGAGTTCATAGTGAGTTGGAAAGAAACGAGTTCACTGAAGGTTTTCATGAGTTCAATTAATGTGCATTTTGGTGTAAAAATTAAGTTCTATTCCATATTCAAAAGTGCAAAATTAAAGAACAATTCCACGCTTGATTAACGATACAAGAACCAAAATTTGTTCAATTATTCTTCAAGAAATCCAATGGTATGGAAGTTAATCACTCTTGGGATCTATTTCTGCAAGAGGCTCTTCAAAATTTGGTTTCTACTGATGTCTAAAAGATGGATTTTCTTCCAATTCCATGTATGATATTTCCAATTTAATCGATGTTGAATTCCTTTGATTGTGATTGATAGATTATGATTGTTTATGAGTTAATTGTTATAGTTCTTAGTCTTTGACCTAGTTCTATGAAAGAATCCATGATTGAAAGTTTTTTTTTAAACCTAGGTTATGAATTGAGGTTGATTTGATTAGTGATGATACAACTGAGTTAGTTATTTTATAGAATACTATTATATTATGATAATAAGTTAATTGATGGATGAATATTTTTAAATTGATGGTAAGATCTGAAGGATGCTTATGTAGGATATTTGGTAAGACTGTATAATTATGAGTTCTTTACTTAAATGATGATGGTTTATACTTGATGATTATGTGAAATTAAGTATTCTATGTTAAGAGATTAATAAAATGACGATTATGAATGTGACGAGATGTCATAAATATATTGAATTGTGAGATCATATTAATAGTAGGATGATACAAGGTTGAATAATTATCAGTTGTGAGATCATGTTAATAGTATGATGATACAAGCTATTGACATGATTATACAAGGGGTTAGCCTCCTATGGTCTATATTAAGATATGATTATTAATAAGGGCTTAAAGACATTTCAAAAAGGGACTTTAGCTTAGCACCGAGCGAACTAGAAATGAGACATGTCCCTTCCAAATGTGGTAAGATACGTTAACAATGATTCTCAAGAGATGAGGACTCCAATGCTAATGGGAATATAGAGGGATCAATACATATTTTCTAGTTCCTTAACTATGTTTCCCAAATAGGAATACTACTTAGTGGATCCACATAGAATGCTATATTTATGTTTTGGTTCTACCTTGTCAAGTATACCACCTTCTTTTGATGTACGGTTACATGACACTGGATTTCATGTTTAGCTAACACCGTCTAATGTAAGTTAAGGTGATAGATCTTGAAAGTAAAATAAAGGAGTGAAGTAACGAACATGAACACTAACTAAGGTCATTTAAGGGGTTCTACTTTGTTTATGTAGGGGTATGGGACTCTATCTATAAATTGCACAAGTTGTCCATGAGAAGAGATCTAAGAGGTTGTTCTTATGTAATTATGATATGAATGAATTGTATATGTTTATCTTAAATGTAGATGATCCTATATTATGTTATTTTCATTGATGAACTTGGTATTGATCTAAGTTGATATATACGGTGATGAAAATGCATGATATGACGATATATGAAATTTAGACATTTCTTATGGTCTCTTTTCTATTTTACTTGATTATGTGGGTTATGGGGCTTCACATTAGCATTGCACTTGCAGGCTTGGGATGGGATTGTTAGTAAGGGTCTTATATGCATTAATGCTATGACCCTTGTACATGAGTTGTTGTTATGCCATTATGTTGGAGTTCATTCACGTTTGTATGACCTTAATATGATGTTATTCATTGTTATATGACTTTATTATGGTAATGGTCTTGTATTGGATATGAATGTCTTAATGATGCTATGTCTATTAAAGTGTACATGTTCTTGTATGTGCATAAAGGCTTTCAAAGTGAATTAGCATGTTTTTGAACAAAATGTCGTTTTAAGCATGATTTCAAAGGTTTTATGTGCATATGTTTCCATAGATAGTACATATGGTTTGTCCTAACGCATATTTTTTCCCTTTTTCCCAATAAATGCAGGTTCGGGACCTTGAAGTGTACGAGTCCACTCTGAAGGTAGAATTTGATATATTTCCAAAATTATTGATAGGACCTCATGTTAGGAGATGTTCCTATTCTTATATCTAACTCAGATGTTGCTTCTGTCAAAATACACTTGCTCATTCCTTTATTGATTGAGACTATTGTTATAAGCCTACATCTAGTATATTGTATTAATGTAAGGTCTAGGCCAAATATTGTCATTCACTATTAGATGGTTTAATCTGAGACAACGTATTAGACTATTCCTTGTGGTTTGGCTATATTGCCTAAATGAGAATTCTATGTAAATGAGAAGAGTATATGTAACCTCTATCGATGAAATATGAGAAGTCTAAGTATAGTTCACTATGTAAAATCTTTTAGTTTTCTGCATATTTAAACTATGATATGTTATGAGGAATGCTAAGGGCTAGTAAATGTCCTCTAGGAGGACGAAGACGCCGGTTACGTCTAGGGGGTGCTCCCCTGTCTTGACATGTTCAAAAAGCAAAAATAAATAGGTGGGATATAGAATAAAATGAGATGTTCAAAAGGAATAACTCATGAAGGGGTCATTGGAAAGGAGTACCACAATACAACAAAAGCAAGCCTACCTTAAGGCAAATAAATGCAAATACATATAGAAAGACCCGTAGAGGGGCGAAATCCACTAAGAGGTCCCCGATGATCCAAATTTTTTTCTAGTTTTTAGTTTTGATCAATGCAGAGTTTAATCCTTTATTGAGTCATCAACCAGTATTTAATGTATCGATACCATTTTTTTTCAAAAAAATTAAAACCCGTTGTCCTCTCTCAGACCTTCCATCCATGAGTTGAGCTCCCCAAGATCGCTCCTCAAGCTTTCTAATTCTTCTGTCACACTCTCGAAGCCATATTTATCCTCATCTTGATTTCAGAGAAATTCATTTTCATTTCCGCATATTTTTTTTACTTCTTCCAATTCTATTAGAGCCTTCAATTATTTATCCTCCAAACTACAATATATGATTTGAAATGGAAAGGAAAGGCCTTATAAAACATTTTTCAGCCAATATTTCGACATACCTAGCATTAAATAGGTCCCGACAATGGTTTTTTCATCCACTAGCACGAATTGTTTCGATTCTCACAACATTTCTCCAACATAAGTGACTATTTTATCCCTGTGGGCAAACACATAGACCCAGTAATGTTTATGCGGAGGTAAGGTTTGTTTTCTCCCAAATACCTCAGGACCCGAATGTGTGCACACATTCGGATACCCCAAATACCTGGAAAAGGAACTACAACATGCATATCATCTCGTACTATGACCTCATTCAACATAAACAAGTCGAACATCCATTTGATATCGTCCTCCCTTAACTCAGAGAAAATGTGAGCCCATCCTTCTTTTGTTCTCCTATTGTTTATCTTCTCATCACAACATCCTATTAAAATTCTTCAATGATTTATGATTATTTAGAGTATGGAGCTGTTGAGTCTCGAGTTAATTTAACAAGTTGGTCATTATCCACTATTTGATAAGGTTATTGCATTTCACGACCCGAGAGTAACCCCAAGTCATAACTGGTGTCGTCGACCTCAAAGAGGTCTTAATAAAGCCCTTATCATTCATCATCGCACATAGTCATGAAAAAATATGGAATTATTAAAACTTAAACAATTTGGAAGTCAACATCTTTTATACATCAAATTAGAATTAACTTTTTCTCCACATACCATCTAGACATAGAAATATCAAGTTTATGACATAGCCCTTACATAAAAGTAGAAACTCTAGAATAGCAAATACACCATAGTCTCCCTATAAAAAATAACGGCTAAAGATAGAATTATAGGTTGTCACCAATGGGGAGAACCCCTAGATGTAGCCTACGTCTTCATCCTCGGAGAGGACTTGGACAACCCCTTCGTATTCTTCAAAATATATCATACGTAAAAAATGCGGAAAATTAAAAACATTTACAGAGTGAGATATCCATAAACCTCTCATATATCATATATGTATTATACATAGACTCCTTGTTTAGTGAAGCTTACATAGGCTTCTCGATTAGACAACGTAACTAATGCATAGGAAATAGTCTAATAACATTATCTCACATTAAAAAATCTAAAAGGTATTACAACATTAGGGCATAGCCCATACTTCAATACGATTAGCGATATATATGCCTAAAATAATAGTCTAAAATATAATGGAATAAAATATTGTCTTTTGACATAAAAACATCATAGCTAGAATAGAGAAATGGTAACATCCCCGAACATTGAGGACTTACCAATAACATGGAAATCATTCCATATTCTCTAAAGAAGTGTCATCCTACACTTCAACAGCCAGAACCTACATTTTTTTGGAATGCAGAAAGAATATGTGTTAGTACAAACACATGTACTAAGTATGGAAACATATGGAAGTAAAACCATTGAAATAATGCTTAAAAATTTTCTTCAAAAACATGCTAAATCACTTTCACAAGACTTTATGCACAACTAAGAACACCTATAAGTAAATGATCACAAATTCACTTAAGACGAATCCATATTCAAAACAAGACAAACATCATCATAAAGTCAAGTCAACATTGATATTATCAACATAATGTCATATCAACATGAATAGCTTCAACATAAATTCATAACAATAATTCATGTACGAGAGTTCATACCATCACAACATATAATACCTTTACTCACAATTCCTTCCAAAGCCAACAAGGGCAATTCTTATGTGAATACCCATAACCCCACATAAGCAAGCAAACCAAGCAAAGGATCATAAACAATGTCTACATTTCATATATCTTCATATAATGCATGTTCATAATCATGTACATCAAGTTAGACCAATAACATGTACATCAATGAAACTAACAACATATAGAATCATCATCATGTAAAGTCATCATATACATTTCATTCATATCATAAGTACATAAGAACAACCTCCTAGGAATCCCCTCATGTCAAACTTGTGCAATGGATAAGTGGAGTCCATACCCCTACATAGACTAAGTAGAACCCCTTGCGTCACACTAGTTAGTGTTCAGTTTATTACTTTCATTTTACTTTTGGGAACAATATCCTTTATCAACAATTAATCATGTGAGCTAAACATATAAGTCGGTGTCATGAAACCCTACAACGAAAGAAGGTGGTCTACTTTCAACGGTAGACCCAAAACATGAACATAATATTCTACGTGGATCCACTAGCTAGTATTCTTTTGGAGGCAACATAGGTAAGGATATAGTATATATGTGTTTAACCCTCTACATGACCATTAGAATTGGATTCCTCATCTCATGAGAACATTTGGTTAATCTCCCTTCTATGGGGAGTCAACACCTCCAATTATCATGTTCACTAGGTGCTAAGCTAAAGTCCCCTTTTCAAATGTCATTAAGCTTTTCTTAATAATCATATCTTAGAATAGGACATAGTAGATTAACCCCTTTTATATAATGTCATTATCTCATTATGTATTGCATAATATTTCCCTCTCATAACAACCCTTCATTGGTGAGATCAACATATCATAATCATATCATTGCAATGACACAAGTATCATCCAACCCTTAACATGATCTCCCAATTAACATAATCAAGCGATTTCATCATAATAATCATATAAACATCTTTTTAATCTAATCATATAGAACACTTTAATTGAATACCATTATCAAGTATAAACCATCATCATTGAAGTAAATAACTTAAGATCACATAGTCATACCACATAGCCTACAAGACTCCTTCACGATGTTTCCAATAATAAAATCATATTCATCCATCAATCCACTTATAAACATAATAAACTTTTAATTTCTAAAAGAACAAAGTCATGTGTAACATCACTAATCAATTCAACCTCAATTCATAACCTAGGGTTAAGGGAAAAGGGATCAATCATGAAATCTTCCAGCAAACCAGGTGAAAGACTAGTAACTAAAAAAATTAATCCACATATAATAATTATCTATCATTAATAATCAATGGAAACCAAAATCAAATCAATTTGAAAGATCATTTACAAAATTAAAAGAAAACCCATGTACTTGACATCTTCTAAAACCAATTTTGAATAGCCTCTTATGGAAAGAAATCCCAAGAGTGAATAGCTACCATACCTTAGGTTTCCATAATGTTTGATGGAGAAAATATGAAGTCTTGAATCCCTAGTGATCCTAGAAGCTTTGTCTTCAATGGAGTCTTTGAATTGAGAGACAAAGTAAAGAGAAGTTGGAGAGAATCGGGTTTGCAAAATATGAGGTGCTAAGTTAGTTTTATGACGTTTAATATTTATATGTCACCCAAATAACTTAATTAAGGACCTTTTAATCCTTAATGAATGACGTAACTAATTAACTTCCTAACATTAAAACTTAACAGTGAAACTGGACCCAACCAATGAGACCCATACCAACGGTCCATCGACAAGTATTTTTGTTCATTTTGTAAGAATGGCTTAGTGTCAACCAACATAGCCCTCAACAGAGCATCGATCAAATTATGGCTCGTGCTTCAGCTCGTGGACGCACTTTTTTCAAATGACAGTTTTGGGTCAAATGGAAGGGTACTCTTGAAGTTGTACTTGGGGAGTCGTACGAAAACATTTCAACCATAAACACACTCTTATAAATATTTAATACCTTTTTACAAAAAATTTCTAAATTCCGACTCTTAAAACCCTATGTTACATTCCAAGGCACACTAGCACCCATTTCACAATTCTCAGGTTGTCATGGTTGTTTCTTAATATTTTTTCTCCAACACTTCCTACTTATTTTAGATACATTTTTTAGGCTTAGAAACAATGTTTCACGTATTTTTTCATCTAGTGAGGCTGCAGACCAAATCATGAACTTTTGGAGTTTTACATTATCCCCTCTTTAGGAACATTCGTCCTCGAATGACACTAAGACTCTTTTTGTAGGGGAATTAAGAGAGTCAATACTAGCAGCCCAACCAACATCATATAATCATAATGAGCCACAACTCATAGCAGTAATTCACAAATCCATTTCTACACATAAACATGAAATTTACAATTGCAACTCAAATCACAATGTACCACATATAAGAGCTCAACGTTACAACATGAGGAACTATTTTCTGAATATCAACATGAGCTCAATATAATCATCAAGAGTCTCTTATGCCAAGCTTATTTCAAACCACATTAACATGCTCAATATCATTTAGTAAAAGAAAATCTACAAAATCACAAATAAGTGCAAGTTAAGCAAAGAGCATTTTTGAATCAAAACTCATTTTAGCATGAACCTTAAAAAATAATTTTGCACAACTTCGCAAAGAAAGCCAAATTCAACATTATTCATTATTTTATGAGTATTATTACTAACCACAACTTTGGATAGATTTTGAGGAAAAATATGAGGATAACGAGAAATCATATTGGCCTCGTCCTCTCATGTTGCTCCCTCTACTAAGTGGTTTCTCTGTAGGACTTTTACATAGACCACATCCTTGTTTCTAAACCTCTTGACTTGGCGATCTAGAATTTTAATCGGAACCTCTTCACTAACATCCACGGAGCACCCCCTAGACGTAACATGGCGTACTTGATTTCTCGAGGGTCTTATACAATCCCATAGTTATCATTCATCGCATTGACATAGTAAATATAGCAGAAAATTTAGAACTTTTCGTAGCAAATCATACGCTAGAAACATCACTTTGTATATATGTAAAATTTAACTCATAATACATATTTAGACCCTAAGTCTCTTTGCCATCTTCGACTCAACAACTTTAGATTACATTAGGCACACGACACTTAAGACACATTGCACAAATATACAATATTTAATGACTTCACAGTAAAGACATAAGTAGGACATTCTTGAACTTCAGGATTCCATTCATTGATGTTAGAAATCATCTATAAAGCTCTTCACCATTCAAGAAATCCTTTATGAATTCATAACCTACACTTTTTGTAAAAAGTAGAGAAGAATGTCAATAGTACAAGAATGCACTAAGTATGGCAACCATTTAAAAACATGCATTTAAAAGGGACGTTTTCTTGAAATTATACTTCATGCCTTTTTGAGTAAATATTCATAAAACCCTTATTCAATAGAATTCACATCATTCACATACTTCATATAAACATATTCAAAGGCAAAACATCATATAAGATCGCATATAGAATTTATTACATTTTGAAGTCACATTAGAGTGAACTAGTTTTCCCTTAACCGTGAGCTATCTTCTCTTTTATTCATTAACCTCCCGAATAACTCTCTAGTGATACTTGGTGCAATGCATCACCTTAAGGTCACAAACAAAGCATACATACAATCTACCTAAATCATCATATTTCATCATAGAAGTATAGCACAACAAAGACATTTTGATCAAGGCCTTAGGAACATTTCACTTAGCTACTTTCATTTGTACATTTTTTTATTTCTTTTCATATACATCAATATAAAACCTTGTTCATGACCCCAATATTTGTGTACTAGTGCAATGAATATATAGAGCCCTGTAACCCCATACATTCTTAGTAAACACTTCATGAGACCACAAACATTATTATTCAATTCATACATCAACAAGTAAGTGAAGAAAACTTCATTCATGTCAATATAAGACCTTCATCATATAGTCATTTGGACCAACATAATGCATAAAAGGATAAGAACACATCTAATAGATTCATACCATGCTTATCTTCATAATATGTAAACAAATACTACCATACAATACATATGGACATAAGCAGAAACATACATATTAGGTCACCTTCCTAGGACCTCTTAAGGAGCTACTAGTGCATTGTCTAGATAGGTTCATTACTTCCACCTATCATAAGTAAATTACCTTAAGACCTACTAGTTAGGATCCTATTCATTTACTTCCATTGTCCATTTTACATTAGGGAAATTATATCCTTAATCGACACTAAGACCATGGGTTCAAAACATGGAATTTGGAGTTGTAGAGCCTTACACCAATGGAAGGTGTTCCTACCTAGCCATGGTAGAACTTTAACATACATACTAGCATCCTAAGTGAATTAACTTTCCTAGATCCTATGTGGCAAGCTTAGTTTATTGAACTAAGAGATAGGTATATTCCATCTACATGCCATTTGGAAATTGGGGCCACATCTCATGAGAAAACATAGGTGAATCTTCCTCAAAGGGAAGTAAACCTCTCATGTGAATCAATACGTGAGTATTCCTCTAACGGAAGTCAAAACTATATAAGGGACAAATTGTGAATCTTCCTCCAAGGGAAGTGAAACCTCTCAATTTCAAGTTCACTCGATGCTAAGCTATGTTCTATTTATTGAAAATCCTTTATTATATTTATTTATAAAACATTGGCGTAGGATATTCATTCCTCATATACGTATAGCATATTCATGAACCTATCAAATTTTAGAGTATTCTTGGGCACACCTTTCGATGTCCCTCTATTAACTAGAAATAATCATTCTTGTGTGTGTGTATTTATATATGAGAAAACCTCTCACATAAAACATAATGTCACATATGTTCATATATCAATGCATAAGTCTATAGGTTTGTCCATATGAACAATCCTTTCATATAAACACGTTAAGACACTATGCACATTCATACTTCAGCACATCATATTCTCAACATGATATACATTATCTAAGCATGCAAAGTAGTAGACAGTAGAGAAAATGAGAACTACGTGTCATTTAGACACAATGACTTATACTACTTGTAAAATGCATGTAAAGTGAGTGTGTACGTACATTAGTCAACATGATCACATAATGGATATCAATAATACATTGAGGCAGCCACCGTCTTAGACCATAATAGTCTTTCAAACATAGACCACACAACACAAAATAACATAGGAGACAAGTCAACTTCATATTACACTTAAGACTCCTAACTTTTGCTATTCATGCATTCTTATTGGGGTACATAGTTAAGGAATTATTAACCATTTTAACTAATAAATGGAAACACCAATAGTTTCCATAACATGGATATACACATGCTTATACAATAGCCATACAACCTATATCTCAACTAGAATAGGAAAGTAGGCATAAGCTTCACATAGTGTGACCATCTTAACCACATATTCATATATTAATCAATTTTCCTTCAATGCCATTATCAACACATATATAATGACAATAAAAGTAAACACCGCCCCCAGAAGTTGACCATACTACACAATGTAATACAATGCTTAATAACCGTTACTATAAATAAATAGAGAAGTAGAAGAGTAGAGGAATTCATACCAATCCTTTAGCCTTTGGTAATCATTGATCATTACTACTCTTTTATCAATAAAACAAGTACAGGTAAGTATCTTAAGGTACCATAATCAGACATGAAGTTAAGAATAATCAACTACAAAGTCATGTTACACCTAGTACAATACATTAACACAATAGAAGGTAGAAGGACATTGATCATCAATAAATTAAACTTGCATGGATTATAGATCATATTTCATCAATCGTATCAATATAAGATTGTAGATAAATATACAGTTAATCATATCAAAATCATGCTTACATCCCTAAAAGATCAAGATACTCTCGTAGCCATAAACTATCCATTCAATGTACAGTAAAGAGAATAGGTCATCATACTAATTTCCCACAATATTAATCAGCAATCATACTTTACAAATAAATTACATTTTAGGAAGTAGATAACGAGATAGGAAATCATATCTTATTCATAATTTATTCATCCTAGAACATAGATCACATCACCTACATAGAATTATCAATTCATAAACTAAAAGAATCGAGCGTTCTTGCATTTTTGTCATGACGCACCGGATTCGGCTACTGGGAATTGGGCGTTGCTATTGACGCACTAAAATTTGGTGCATTTGGTTACAATGTGTTCCGATTTTTACTTTGTGTAAGACGACAAAGCTATTGACCGGGTTAAGGGTAAATGTGGGCCAATTTGGAATGGGCTTGGACGACTAGAAGATGAAAATTTATGCAGGCCCGCATCGGTCTTACATGACCTATTAAATCATCCATATTGGATTCAATCCCGAATCTAGTTAAAATCAAAACAAAAAGAACCAATGTAATCAATTTAGGAGCTTCTCAATTTTTTAAAAACACAAAATAATTAACTTAATCAAAAAGCGATGGATCTAAATTTTAACCATAATTTAGCCGAATTAATTTAGCCAAAATACTTTCTAGGAATTAAAATCCTTTCAGATGCTTTTCAAAATATCTATAAAATAGTTTTTTTATGTACAAAGCTATATGAAACGTGCCTTTATATTGCTAAAAGTACAAAAAAGTGACAAAAGTTATTTAATATAATTTGTCAAAGTTATTCAAATAATTTGTAAGCTTGTATTTCCTCAAAATTTTATAAAAAGTAATAATCTTAGATTGTTTAAGAACGAAGAAGCTCAAAAACTAATTATCGTAGGGGAGAGTTAAAATCAGGTGTCAACACACGGGTCTAGAGAATCTCATAGGAAATCAAAAATTAACCATCAATATATATTTAAACAACATTAATTCATAAGAATTCATCACAATTGATTCGTATTTTCATTTTTAAAAGAAGTCCCATGTGTGGAAGAAAACCCTTGATTTGGGGGACTTAGAAATCATCTTTTTGACGGACCTCTTGGAGAACTTAATTCGAACAGTGAAAGAAAGCACACCTTAATGATGATAACCACGAAATTGAGTAGAAACTTGAGGTATTTGGTCTTCTTCTCCAAGCTTCAAAGCTTCTTCAAAGGGGGATGTGTAGACAGCGAATGTACAGAGAAGGGAGAGCTTTTAGGGAATTGTTTTGGTATTTTTATTTGAGTGAGACATTGTGAGGGAAAACTGATGGAAAATCAATATAACCCTCCCCTTAATTTCCCAAAAGACCCCTCACTTATGTTCACCATTTAATGAAGTCAAACTGGACTTCAACTTTTAAATTTTTCATCGGGGAACAAGTCCGCGTCGCGGAGCTGTTCCCGCAAGATTTCCAAAAATAGTTTTTGAACTTGAAGATTCTGCGATATTTCCGCATTGCAGAATAAAATTTTTGCTTTGGGTATGCCAAGTCCACGAGACGGATTTTCTCCTTTAAGTACAAAAGTTGCTGTCTCTTGGCAGCTTGCTTTGTCAAAAGTGGGATCCTTTCATGAACCCCTCGGGAGATGCTTTGTGGGTCGGAGGGTAAAATTTTTACCCTATATACATTATTTTACCTATTTTATGTCTTTTTAAAAATTTCAGACTTCATACAACACTCCCAAACTTTCCCAAAACTTAAGGACGTTCACTAGTTCACTTTCGCTAGTTTCAAGACGTCATGGTTGTTTCTTGGCGTTTTGGTTCTAAAAATTCTTAGAAAAGTTTTATTACATTTATTTAGGTCTCAAATAATCATTAGTCATTTTGTGAAGCTCTATTCTAGGTCATTGAATTTTCGGGGTGTATCAGGACTATCATACAATATATTCACGTATAAGAGGCATATAACATAACATACAAACAATGAATGCATGTCTAATAAAATTGTGCCTTTAATTTTGTGTAAGGTTAAGAAAATGCGCTAAATACGATATTGTTGCTTCGTTGTACACTGGCTGATTAATAATGAGCTTTGAAAAGATAAATGTTTACCCAAGTTGGACAAACTAAGAGGTAAACTATAATAAACAACGTTGGATGAGCACAATCCAACTACTCGTTTATCACTTTAAAAAAATTCAAAGGTGTATTTGGAAAGGACAGTCATGGAAAAGTACGTAACCGCCTTTATCCTAATAAATTTTATTTGCCATTTGGCGGAATTAATGTTATGAAATTAAATTACAATTTACAAGAAATAATAAATAAATAATGAGTACAATGTGAAAATAATCAAAAAATTAAATATGCATATATATATTGAATAAAACAATAGTCTCCTCAATTTCAAAAGGTGAACCCATAATGGTAAGAACATCGATATCCCTAGTAGAGTCGTTATTGTTTTGACATCCTGTGAAACGACACAACATCGCGGTTACTCAATTTTAAAATGTAGTTAATTATATTTTTATAGAGTTAAATAATTTTCAATAAAAAGGGGTAAAAGGATTATTAAAAGGATTTGAGGGAGTCGCCACCAGATATTTTTAGGAAAACTAGGAAACCAATTAACTAATTAACTTTAAAAAATGTCTATGAAACCAATATGATTCTAGGTAAGGGGTTGAAGTTATTTAAAAGGGAAGGGGTTAAGCATCCTTCGAAATCTACAATTGAAGGTCTCGACTGATTTCATTTTTTTAAATTGAAGAGGAGAATAAGTTAGTGTACAAGTATAATAAAGATGTAATATACACAAGTAAGTATGAAACAGTACAACATAAATTTGTCTATAGTAAACAATATACAATAATGAATAAGCGTATAATTCGATCCTAATTCGAATAGGTTTAATGGGAAGTACTTTCAGGTACATGTAAAAACACATTGTAAAAGTGTTTGTAATGCATAAATATGAATAAATAAAACAATAACTTAAAAATGATAAACCCATCTTATTAAAATAGGAGCCCTTGGAAATCTATCGTAATTTCTTTATCGGCCAATTTAACATAAGATTGTTGCAGACTTTGAGCCGTTTTTATCATATCCGTTATAACCCAAACCTTCTCGAGGGATTCATAAATCAAATTGAACTAAGTAGGGAAAACTCACCTACCTCATACCACCCAACTGGGGATGTACACCTTCTTCCATAATATGCCTCGAAGGGTGCCATAGAAATAGTCGAATGGTAGCTATTGCTGTAAGAAAACTCTATTAAGGAAAGGTGGTCATACCAATTACCCTTGAAGTCGATGACACATGTCCTCAACATGACTTCAAGAGTTTTAATAGTGTGTTCCTCTAGACCATCCGTCTTGGGATTAAAAGCGGTACTAAGCTTCACCTTCGTACCAATCCCACATTTGAATGCTTTCAAAAAATGGTAAGTAAATTGAGTGCCTTTATCGGAAGTTATGGATAAAGTTGATCCACATAACTTAACTATATCCTTGATGTACAATTTGGCATAATCTTCCGCCTAATATGTGAATTTAACGGGAAGGAAATGGGTGTAGTTGGTTGGCCTATCAACTATGACCCATATCGAGTCATGTTGTATTCTCGTACGAGGAAACCCTACTACAAAGTCCATCTTAATATCCTCTCACTTTAATGTAGTGATATCTATAATTTGAGTTAAGCCACTAGTTCTTTGGTGTTCCATTTTCACTTGTTGGAAATTCGGACACATAGCAACAAAATCCGCCATGTGCCTTTTCATATCATTCCACCAATAAGTTTCTCGTAAGTCATGGTACATCTTTGTGTCTCCAACATGAATGGAATATCGGGAGCCATGAGCCTCCTAAATGATCAATTCCCTCAATCCATCCATATTCGTAACACACAATCTTACTTGGTGCCTAAGAACCCCATTTTCTCCTAGATAGAAGAACTCATTATATTTACTAAGGATCGTTTTCCTTCAACTCCATCAACAAAGAATAAAGGTGTTTCTTGATTCCCACCTCAACCACTAAACATTACTCAGATCTGTGGAGAACCTTGAGACCACCCTTTAGAGAGTCTTCTAGTTGAACACCCAAACGAGCCAACCTATGAACCTCTTTTACTAACTCTTTCTTATCATCAACAACTTGGGTCATACTACCCATGGACACTCTACTTAAGGCATCCGCTACTACATTATCTTTTTCGGGATGGTAAAGGACACTCACGTCATAGTTCTTTAGAAATTCTAACAACCTTCATTGATGTAGATTCAAATCTTTTTAGGTAAACACATATTGGGAACTCTTGTGATCAGTAAATACATCAACATGTACCCTATATAGGTAATATCTCCATATTTTTAATGCAAAAACCACGGTCGCAAGTTCAAGGTCATGATTTGGATATTCTTCTCATGAGGCTTGAGGTTCCTAGAGGCATAAGCTATTATTTTTCCATGTTGCATAAACACACACCCTAGAGCTACTCAGGTGGCATCACAATAAACCACAAACCCATCGGTACCCTCAAGTAAAGTAAATACCAGAGCGGAGGTGAGTCTATGTTTCAATAATTGGAAACTCTTTTCACATGCTTTTGACCATTCGAACTTAGATTTCTTTTGGGTCAAAGCCATTAATTGAAATGCAATGGATCAAAATCCCTCAACAAACCGCATATAGTAGTAGGCCAACCCTAGAAACTCTGGATGTTTGTACGATTCAAAGGTCTCAACCAATTCATGACAAATTCCTTCTTCCTTGGATCAACGTCGACCCCTTCACTAGAGACAATGTGGCCTAGAAATGCCACCGAACTCAACCTAAATTCTCATTTACTAAATTTAGCTAAAAGTTTGTTATCTTTGATAACTTGCAAAACTATCCTGAAAGGACTCATATGATCATCCTCCCTCCTAGAGTATATCAAATGATTATCAATAAAGACAATCACAAACAAATCAATATACTTTCTAAAACCTTGATTCATAAGGTCTGTGAAAGCCACCGGGGCATTAGTTATATCAAATGACATCACTCGAAATTCATGTGACCATATCTTTTTCGAAATATCATTTTTGGAATATCAAACTCGCTTAGTCTAAGTTGATGACAACCCGTCTTCAAGTAAATAGTTGAAAAGTTACTAAATTCTTGGAGTTGATCGAACAAGTCGTCAATCGTAGGGAGCAGGAACTTATTCTCCATAGTGAGGTTATTTAATTGACAATAGTCGAAGCACATTCTCAACGACCCATCCTTCTTCTTTACAAATAATACCGGACAACCCCATGGAGATATGCTTGGTTTATTAAATCCCTTATATAACATATGTTTGAGTAGAGCGTTTATCTCCTTCAACTTCGTCGGGGCAATCAATAAGGAGGGATTGAAATAGGTTGTGTAACCGGCAATAAATCTATACCAAATTCAATCTCCCGTTCAGGAGGAATTTTTGAAAGGTCATTGGGAAAGAAATCCAGAAAATCCTTCACTAGGGTTACCGACTCTATTGGAGGGACCTCGCAATCAATATCCCTAGTTCTTACAATGTGGTAGAGACAACCCTTTTTAATAAATTGGCAAGCTTTTAGGCACGAAATGATCTTTCCCCTATGATTTGAGTTTTCTTTCTTCCACTAAAAAATGGGTTCATTTGGAAATTGAACTTTTACCATGCTTATCCTACAATCGATAGAGGCAAAAAATAATGCAATCAATCCATTCTCAATATGACATAAAAATGACGAATATCATGTTGATCAAGTCATGTAATGTAACTCTATTCGTTAAGGAAATAAGTCAACCTTTATAGACTCTTTTTGCCACCACGAAATCACCCCACCAGGGTAGAAACAGAAAAAGGTTTGTTCAATATTTCGGGTAGTTTTTAAAATTTCATGGCTACAAGAGGGGTCATAAATGAAAATGTAGCTCCCCGATTTAACAAAGAATATATATCAAAAGAAAATAATTTAACATACCAGTGACCACGTCTAGTGAGCTCTATTGATCACCTCGGGATTGGAGAGCATAAAAATGATTCTTCTTAGGAGCACCCGAATTTGGGGAACATTCTTGAGCTTGAGCATTTTTCGTTCCATGAGCTTTCATCATAGGGCAATCTCTCTTCATGTGATCACTATTGCCACAACCATAGCAATTACCCATGCCAACTAGGCATTTACCATAATGTTTTCTGCCACATTTTGAACAAAGAGGCTTCTCAACATAAGAATTATCAGATTTCCCCTCTTGGGACTTAGGAGTAGAAACCATACTCTTGTTGGCGCTTGGAGAATTAGGAGGGAAATCGTTGTAAAACCTCCTTTTGAACCTTGGTTTGTCTTGCACATCAAATTTAGTCTTAGAATAATTCCCATCTTTGTTTTTTACCTTCCTCAACTCTCTACAAACTTCCTAAGCTTTTGCTCCTCCATTTGTTAGGTATGAAACATGAGACGAGAGATGTTCATGCTAGGGATCAACATAGCCGACCTGATTTCATTAACCACAAGATCGAATATCCCCATGACAAATTTTTCCATTTTAGCCCTTGAATCCGTAACAAAAGTAGGAGCATGATTTCAATAGTTCAGTGAACTTTAGACTATACTCCTTCACAATCATAACCCTTTGACAAAGGTTGATGAATTATTTTATTTTTCTCTCCCTTAGTTCCAAGGGAAATAACCTATTAGGTAAAGTCGTCTTGAAAGCTCCCCAAGTAATCCAACATTCTATAACCGACCTCTCATTCTTCCATTTCGCATACCATACTAGAGCAACATCTTTGAGTTCGTAGGCGGCTAGTTCCGCCTTTTATTGTGAAGAAACCACCATAGCATCAAGAACGTTGAACACTTCATCAATGAACCCTTGTGGGTCCTCCTCGACCTTAGAACCGTAGAATGTAGGGGGATTCATCCTTGTGAAATACCTAATCCTTGAAGAGGTGGTGTTCACATAGGGTTTCACTTGCACCCTTGCATCCCTAAAAACATGGGTAGACATCACTTGAGTCAAGCTATGAATGGCCGACCTTGTCTCAACATTAGACATAGCATCTTTTGCAATAGAAACTTGAGGGTTTTGAGGAGGTTAACGGGAAACCACCTCATAAAGTTCTCCTCTTTGGCCCTTCGAGATTTGTTTCTTCTTATATACATTGCCTATAAGCATAAGAAAGAGATTACAAGAAAAAGACTAAATAGAGCTAAGCCTTTTAGGCACGACTAAGGAATAACAAAAGAGTGAAACTTCCTAAGCATAACATAGTCTCTCCTTCATAAGTGTGGCGGGCTTCAAAATTATGAATAAGACCCTATATAGACATTGGTTTAGTGATACATCAACCCTAAGATTACTAAGCCCGTGCTCTGATACATAGTTTGTTACGAGCGAAAGTATCCCCAAGGCGTAACAAGTGTCTTTGTCCTTTGAGAGGACTTACAAAAGCCCTTATAATTCATCATAGCACATCATAGAAAATGAAATTACATAAAAATTAAAACATTTCAATAAAAATAAGTATACTTGGATTTGTCGCATATAGTATATAGGGTTTACATAGAACCTACGCTTATGAAGCTTACCTAGGCTTCTCAATAAGTATTTAACGACAACATAGTCTATTAGTTCGTCTCATATTTAACCATCTAAAAAGTGAATCACAATAGATTGGTCCTAGACCTTAGTAAATTACAATATTACCATATAGGCTAGAAGGAAGTCTCAACTAGATAATGGAATAATTATCTTAGAACATCGACAAAACTAATAAAGTATGATGGTGGCTCTATCCACGGAACTCATGAGGACTCACCAATTGACTTATGAAAGATCCAAGTCTTCTTCTTCAATGACAAAGAATCTTCTCAATGGCCCGAACCTAAAATGTTTAGGAAAAGGGAAAAATATGGGTTAGTACAAACCACATGTACTAACTATAGATCTTATGCACAAAAATGATCAACGCATGATAAAAGGACAATTTAGAAAAATAATGCTTTATATCAATTTAACTCAAAATGCTTATATAACAAGCATAATAAGTTAATTAAACATAATAGCAACCCAACATGTAGATAACCCAAACAATACTTGTGCAATGCCAAGATAGAATCCCATAATCCTATCCAAGGCTAAATATCACATTAAGAAACCCACTTCATACTTACAACATATTCTCTTAAAGTCATAATAACATGTTTAACACATTAATACTACTCATAGATTATCAAAATTATCATAATATAGTCATAATCATAAAATAACACTACTAGAACCATCCCTTCGGATCCCACATGATGCATTGAGAGAGAAGTCCCATACCCTCCCTCACCCTATTTAGTATTCTTCAAGATATTCCTAATAAGAGTTCAGATACTTAATTTGTTCATTTACTTTTATATTAGGGAAATAAGTGCAATAACCGACATGCAAACATGTGAGCTATAAAAAATCAAGTGTTCTACTCCCACACCGAAAGGGAGTTTGAATACTTGCCTAAGGTGTAACCATTCGTACATAGCTATCTAGATGTATCCCCTAAGCAAGAGTCCTATGTGGGAACATAATTAACGGTCAAAGAGATTGTTTCTAGAAAGCATTACTTACTAGACGTTGAGGTTTCCATCTCGTGATACAACACATTACTAGGTAATCAGCACTTACTAAGCTGAGGAAACCCATGTGGGAGGCCAGACATACTAAACTTGATATCTCCAAGTCATTATATGCTTTTTCGGTGGTAAGAATTTATTCCCTTTAGTAATCACCATACTCATTATTCAAAATCACATTAGTATCTTCTAGACCCCTATGTAAACATATTATCATAATGGCTCATAGATATTCATGAGTGAGAACTATCCTTTCACTGTTGAAACCACATACAAGTGAGTAAAACCTTTCACTTAACACTTCATCGTAATTATAAGGAACTACTTTCAACGATAAAATAATCCTGTCATAACATGCATACTTAGCTCATGTCTAATTCAATATCTTTGGAGTTAAGGATCAGGAATACGTAGTATGACATAAAAACCACACATTAGACATAGAAGACTTACTATATAAGTAACTCATAATTCACACATGAATTCAAGTAAAACTAGTCAATTTACCTTCTTTGTCCCTTCCATGAACCTTGACACTGTCATTAAAACGAATACATAAAAAGTTACATGAATGAGGTAAATTCAATAAGAAATTACATAATTAACAACACTGTAGTTAATCTACATGTTCATGATATTCACAACTCATCGTATCAATTTATGGTTTTCATCAAATTGGGGAAAGGACATGGGTGTAAAGAAATCTCATAGGAAATCAGCAAGTAACCATAAATATATACTTAAACAATATTAATTCATCAAAATTCATCACAACTGATTCATAATTTTATTTTTCAAAGAAGACCCATGCGTGGAAGAAAACCCATAGATTTGGGGTACTTAGAAATAATCTTTTGGAGGGACCTCTTGGAGAAATGAATCCCAAGTTTGAAAGAAGCCATACCTTAAATATGAATCACCACAAAATTGAGTAGAAACATGAGGGATTTGGTGTTATTCTCCAAGCATCAAAGCTTTTTCAATGGGAGATGACTAGAGAGAGAAGTGAAGAGAAGGGAGAGCTTTTTGGATTTGTTTTGGGGTTTTGATTTGAGTGAGACATTGTGCGCGAAAAGTGATGGAAAATGAATATATTAACTCTCCCATAAATTACTCAAAATACCTCTCACTTAAATTGACCATTTATTAAGTCAAACATGAATTCAACTTTCAAATTTTTCATTAGGGAAAAGTCCACGTCGCGGAGTTGTTCCCGAAACATTTCCAAAATCAATATTAAAAATAGAAAAGTCTGTGATGTGTCAGCAACACATACTATACTTTTGGCTTTCTTTTTTCCAGGTCCGCGACGCGGACTTTGTCCTTCTTAGCACAACAGTTGCTTCCTTTGGGATGCTTGCTTGGCCGTAGGTGGGGTCCTTTTGTGGATCCCTCGGGAAATCTTTTGGGGATCGTACCTATAAGTTTTAACCATATATACATTATATTACGTATTTAAAGTCATTTTACAAGCTTTAGACTTCATACAACACTCCCATACTTTCCCAATACTTAAGGAAGTTCACTTATTAAATTTCGCTAGTTTCATGACGTCATTGTCGTTTCTTAGCGTTTTGGTTTGAACACTTCTCAAAAAAGTTTTATTACACTAATTAAGGTCTAAAATAATCATTAGTCATTTTTTGAAGATCTAGTCTAGGTCATAGGATTTCTACGGTGTGTTAGGACTTTCATACAATATATTCAAGTATAACAGGTATATATCATTATATACAAACAATGAATAAATATCTAATATAAATGTGTCTTGAATGTTGTGTCATCTTAAGCAAATGCGTTAAGTACGTTATTATGGCTTCTCTGTACACTGGCTGACTAAGAAAGGGATTTGGTAAGATGAATGTTTACCCCGAGTTGGACAAACTACGGGGTAGGGTGTACTAAACGGTGTTGGATGGCCAAAAGCTAATTACTCGTTTATCACTTAAAAAGAATTCTAAGGTGTATTTCGGAAGGAAATCCATGGAAATCCACAAAATCAACTTTATCCTAATGCATTTTATTTTGCATTTTGGAGGAAATAATTTCACGAAATACAATGAAAATTTACAATAAATAATGAATAAATAATGAGTATAATGTGTAAATAATCAACAAAATATTGAAGATATAATGAATAAAAAAATAAAACACTAGTCTCCTCAATTTGAAAAAGTGAACCTATAATAATTAGAACCTCTATATCTCGAGTGGAGTCATCATTATGTTTACATCCTGTGAGACGGCACAACTTCGCGGGTTCTCATTTTAAAATCTTGTCAATTATATTTTAAAAGAGTGAAATGAATTTCGAAAAGGGGGTAAAAGGGGTATTAAAAGGATTGAAGGTAGTCACCACCAATTTTTTTAAAGAAAACTAGAAAACCAATTAACAAATATACTATTAAAAAATGTCTAAGAAACCAAAATTATTCTAGGTAAGGGGTTGAAATTATGGCGAAGGGATGGGGTGAGGCATCCTTCAAAATCCACAACTTAAGGTCTCAACTGAATTGATTTTTTCAAATTGAAGATGCGAATAAATTAATGTACAAGTACAGTAAAGATGTAATACACAAAAGTAATTATGAAACAATGATATATGAAGGAGCCTAAATTTTCATATCGTCAAGAATATACATTAATGAATAAGGGTATAATTTGAACCTAATTCGGATAGCTTTAATGAAAAGCACCTTCGAGTAAGTGTAAAAACACTTTGTAAAAGTGTTTGTAATGCATAATTATGAATAAACAAAATAATAACTTAAAAATGATAAACCCATCTTATTAACATGGGAGGCCTTGGAAATCGATAGTAATTTCTTCATCAGCCAATTTAACATTAAAAGAATATAAATTCAAACTAAATTTCCATGTCTTAACATTTGGTACGCTACTAAAACAGATGGAGAGATTTTTTTTCATTGGCCAATTTCAAATAAAAACATAATACCATAAAAACATTAAGTAGTAACCAAAGAGAAAATAACATTCTAATAAAGTAGTAAATATATCAAACCCAATCTCATACACCATGTAACACCTCTAAAACGACTTAGGTAAAGATAGCGACTTACACATGTGTCATGAGGTTCGAAACTCCTAACTCGTTTATAACGGTGTCTATAAGAAGTTTCTAATGTTTTGTTAAGTTTTGAGGTCAAACGTCTAAAAACGTTCAAGACGTTCAAAAATTTATCTTTGAAGCATGCTTGTGTGTGTTAGTATTTTTTTGCATGTTTTACGTGTTAGTTTTTGTTGAAACTGATCTCAAGGGTTCCTACCACGTGTATGAGGGTATTTGGGTTGTAAAAGTATGGGAAAAACTCCAAATTACCAACCAAAGAGGCCCTAGAGGAGGACCCAACTTGTGGGCAAAAGCTGTCCCAAGTTGGCAACTTACTGTCTCAATGTTCACGGACTACTTCACGGCTAGTTGCGTTGACTACGGTCCATGAACATGGTACTTGACCTTCTTTAGTCTCGTGGAAACCTGGAATGTCAAGGAAGCCACTGCATCGAGGGTCACGGTCCGTCAAAGGGGTCATGAAACACCTTCAGGGACATTGAAGGTGGCAGTGGTCCCTGTTAGGGCTGTCCAAAATTGGATTTCCAAATTTATCTTAATTTACGTTTTATTAATTGGGGTTGATTTTAAAAGGTTTTTATGATTAAATATTAATTGTTTCAAGCCTTAAAACCCTCCTTTAAATGATTACTTTTTTTAAAAAATGAAAACCCCTCCCTCAAGAAAAACCCTCTCAAAACACCATTGAAGCTAGATCTCAAGGTAGATCTTAGAATAAAGGCTTTGGGCGTTTTCTTCATTGATATTTCGTGGATTTTTCCTCATTGAGGTGTGGTAGTTATTCTTGACGTTCTTTCATTCAAGGAGCCAATTCTAAGAGATTTCTAAAAGGGTTTTCAAACTTCAAATTCTTCTAAGTATGGGTATTTGCATGAAAACGTTTTAATGATTATACTTAATAGCTCTTATTGTTACATGTTGATATTTATGTCAAAAACCCAATGAAAATATGTTTATGCTTATCAACAACATTTGTCTTGTTAAGTGGGTTTATTGTGTTTAGCTAGATAATGTTAGAGTTGAGTTTATTTTGATGTATTTTCGGTTAGCTACCGCCTATGCATGCTTTATTTTGTGTCTTTGATGAAAGGTGGTGAATGGTTGGATGAAGTATAAGTTGTTCTATCTTGTATAGTGTCCATTGAAATTTTCTTGTGTTGTATGACCTACCTTTGGTGGCGATGTTTACTTGAAGTATATGAATGTGTTTTTCATGTGTGTTGTGAGTATTTCCATGAAGGCATCGTGTGTGTAGAAAGTTAAAATGATGATGCTCTTTTTGATATGCTTTAGGAATCTTGAATTGTATAACTTGTGTATATGTTGTCTAAATGAAGTATGTGTATATGTGCACCATGCTACTTTGTGAAAGATGATGAATAAAGATGTAAATATGTTTAGAAGTCAATGTTATGAAACTTTTGATTATCTGAAAGGTGTGTTCACATGTACACACACACACACACAGTTTGAATAAATGAATGAAGCTAATGAATGCGAAAATATGATTCTACGAGTGACATTCTTTTTAAATCTAGATGAAGTGTCCAGACCATTCCCTAGACTTTCTAAAAGACTCAAGTAATGAAGAGGGAAGTTTTGGGGTGAACACTCTTCGTGAGTTTACATGAACTGTTTAGTACGAAACTCACTATTCCCAAGAGATTTGTAAGATAGGTTAGAGGGTGGCCATTGTGAGTTGAGATGTGCTGTCAATTATTTATCCCTTAACCTATAGTAATTAATTTTTAAGACTATGTGGAGAAGTTATGCTTAGCACCAAAAGTATTTGAAGAAATGGTGCTTACAATTCATGAGTTGAGATGTTTTATCCAATGTACCTCTTGAGATGAGTACTTCTCGTTAGTAGAGAATGAGTTATTTAAAAGCAATATGCTTATCCCATAACTATGCGCCCGCATTGATATAGCTATTGGAGATTCCATGTAATGTCTAAGAGAATGACCCTTCTCCTAGGCAAGCGGGGATCCCTCATTTGGTAAGGGTTGACATAGGAATTCCATGTCTAGCTCTGATGGTCTATGTCGGTTAGAACTATCCCCCATAAAAGACTATAATGAACTAAGTCTTCTAAATTGTGTACTACTTAGGGATGGTTGTGGTGTGGGATTCTATCTATTCGTTGGACAAGTAGGCACTTGGAAAGGGAGAATTGGTGTGTCTCTATATGGAAGTGTATGAATTATTTATTATTGATGTAAAGAAATGTCACATAATGTATAATGTCAAGAAAGCATGTTAAAGTCTTGTCTTGTATGAAGACGTTTAAGAATGATGAATGTGGTGTTCCTTAGGTAATGGAATCCTCAAGGAGCACATTATGGAAGTAGTAGAATGAGATGCTACTTTCACATTGAACTTTGTGTAACTTTGAAGTCAACTTGGAGAAGGGAACTTATGTAAAGTTCATAAATAAAAGCATGTTTCTCTAGTGCCTAGTTATAGTAATATGGACATGTTACCTTGCGACATAAGCCTATAATGGGTAGTCTTGAGAATCACTTAGGTGTGTATCGAAAGGATTGTATGGGAGGTAGTAAGTCATAATATAACCTTTGTTAGGGAAACTTCAAAGGAAATAAGTTCACTGTAAGTTCAAAGGAAATGAGTTCAATGTGAATTTAAAGGAAATGATTTCACTGTGAGTTTAAAATAAATGAGTTCACTGTAAGGTTTTATTAACTTCACTGTAATGTGCATTTTGGTGTAAAAATTAGGGATGTGCTACTCTATGTGTTAAGTGTTGATTGATATGTTTTTTTTACTTCTATATTCATAAAGGTTTCATTTATTTAGCATGAAAGCTTATTTTTACTAAAATGTCCTCTTTTACATTATTTTTCATAATGACATACTTAGTAAAATATTTGTACTAACCCCATAATTTTCTATATTCTTTAGGTATAGGTTGGAGGGAAGTGAAAGTTTTGAAGGAAAGCTTAGGAACATACTCTCTCAAGACTTAGTATATCCTAATATATTCTAGGGAATAGTCTTTATTTTTTTCGATTTTCTTTAAGACTTATATAAAACTTATTATGCAGTTCGTTCAATGTCAATAGTCGTGTCCCTAAAATATTTAAGTTGTGTCTTCAAGTTGGCTTGTGATGATGAGACTATCCTTTAGTATTTATAAAACATATTTCCTTATTATTATGAATATCGTGAATAGTTTTAATTCCACACGACTTTTCATGTATAATATAATGAATGATAGCGAAAATGCTAACGAAAGACATTAGAAAGGTCAAGTACGTAATTGTTATAACCCAATGATTGCCCTACCTTCTAGGGGGTAATTTTTTGTCGTGACAGACTTGGTATCAAAGCATAAGGTTATGAGAAATAGTTTAGGGTCTAAAATCTAACAAGACACGTATAGTAGAGTCATGTTCACCGGTGTGCGTCGCGAGACACCAATGAATTAGAGGGTATAAGGAGATAGATGTTTCACCTTATTAATTATTCAAGTGTCGTGCCATGGAGTTGAGTTCAATTGGATGTCTTTCTCAACCTCTTCTCTTGTTCTTATTTGATATGAATACAAGAAGAATACCCGTTAGAAAAAGGGATAGAGGAGTAGTTAATGAGAGGATCCCTCCCCGTGGTGAACAAGACCCTATAGTTGACCAAGAAAAAGTGAATGAGGTGGTTGCCCCTCAAGAGCCTCAAGTTCCTCAATAACCTTAATGACCTCAAGTGCCCAAAATTCCTCCTAGGCCCCAAGGTCCTCGAGCTCCCTATGTTGAAGGGGATATGACTAATGCGGAGCTAAGGGCTGCCCTTAAGGATGACCCCATCCTGACGACCCAAACTCGTGGAGTCACTAACCATTTGGTTTCACAAGCTAACTAAGGAGGTGGATCTCAATCCAATGTAAGTAGTTCCACTTCTAGAATTTGGGATTTTATGAGGATGAACCCTCCTACTTTTCATGGAACTAAGGTGGATGAAGACCCAAAAAGATTCTTTGATGAGGTGTTAAAGGTGGTGAATAGTATGGGTGTGACTCCTACAGATAAAGAGGAATTAGCCATTTATCAACACAAGGATGTGGTACAAGTTTGGTTTGAGCAATGGAGGAATGAGACACACTAACGGTAAGTTCTGGTAGATTGGGAAGTATTCAGTGCGACTTTTCTTGATAGGTTCTTTCCATGAGAGTGGAGGGAGAAGAAGATGGTGTAATTCATAAATCTTCATCAAGGGCTAGGATGACCAAATTTGTTATGGGGTTATCTAGCTTGGTGAAAAAAGAGTGTCATACTGCAATGCTACTTAATCATATGGAAATATCTAGGCTCATGGTGTATGCTAAACAAATTGAGTAGTCAAAATATAGGGAGAGGAATAGGGATGGGAAGAGGCCTACAGTGGATGAACCATGTCAACCCAAACCTAAGAAGAAGTTTTATCATCAATAGTCTTCCATGGGGAATAAGGATAGTATTTCCAAGAAAAAAACCCAAGGAGGTGACCATACTTTTGAAAAGTCTAGGGTGCTACTTATGGGAAGCAACACTTGGGTGAGTGTCTTGCCTGAAAGGATGGTTGCTTTGGGTGTGGTAATAAGGGTCTCAATGTGAGTGACTTCCATAACCTCACGGAAATACTTAAAGATATCAACCAATCTCCTCAAGGTTTTATAGATCCTAATGATCCAAAGTGGAATAATCTCTTTATAGTCGGTACTGAGTAAGGAACTGTTGCAGAATGAAAGCCCGGTAGGTTCTAATTCTTCATGGTGGTTATGGTTCTATTATAGTATGAGTTATTGAATTTTATGCATTCTTCACTAGGAAGGTTTTGGTATTCATTTTAAGAAGATTCAAAATTTGACAAAATTGAATTTTCAAGAATAATTGTTTCAATGTGTGTAAATTGATGTGTATAAAACTTCCTAGTGTTGTATAAGGTATTTCATCCATAAATTATAAGTAAATTAAGAAATGAGTGTGTATTTTGAATTGTGGAACTTGTTCCAAATTGCTTGTGTTACTTTAGAATTCTTGAGGATATGAAGTTTGTACTCCTTTTGAGTTTGATGAATTTACTATGAATAAATTAACCTTTATGTTTTGTGTTAAATTCTTTTAGTTGAGTCCTTGATGTCCTTGAAAATGATTAGTGTCATTCTAGGACGAATGTTGTTCCAAATAGAGGAGAATGTAACACCTCTAAATTGACATAGGTGAAGCTAGATCCTACCACTTGTTTCATGAATTTATAAAGTAATAATATGGTTTATATAAGAAATTTCTAGGTTTTTGTGATGTTTGGAGGTCAAACGTCCAAGAACGTCCCCGACGTTCGAAAGTTTTGCCTTCAAGTGTGCTTGTGTGTCTTAGTGTATTTTTTGGGGCATGTTTTACGTGTTTGTTTTGGTTGAAACTGATGTAATGTGTTCCTACCAAGTGTATGAGGGTATTTGGGTTTGAAACATCTAGTCAAAATCCCCATGGGCCAACCAAAGTGGTCCTTGAGGAGGACCCAAGGCAAAAGTTGTCCCAAGTTGACAGCTTACTGTCTCAATCTTCACGGACCACTTCATGGCCAGTGGATTTGACCACGGTCCGTGAAGATGGTCATGGACTTTCTTTAGTCTCTTGGAGACTATGAAAAGCAAAGAAGCCACTGCCACAGACTATCAAAAAGGTCGTGAAACACCTTCACAGACAATGAAGGTGGTCATGGTCCGCGAGTTGTCAATTGGATTTCCAAATTTATTCTATTTTAAGTATTATTAATTGGGGTTAATTTAAAAAGATTTGTACAATTAATTAGTAATAGTTTCAATCCTTAAAACCATCCATTATCTCTTAAAACCATCCTTTAACTAATTATTTCAAAAACCCAAATCAAAACCCCTCCCTCAAGAAAAACCCTCTTAAAACCCCTTTGAAGCTAGACATCAAGGTAGAGCTTGAATTTAAGGTTTTGGACGTTTTCTTCATCAATATATAATAGGTTTTTTCTCATTGAGGTATGATAGTCATACTTGAACCTTCTTTTATTCAAAGAGCCACTGCAAAAGAGATTTCAACAAGGGTTTACAAACTTCATCTTCTTTTATCTTAAGACTCTAATTGTTGGTCTTTGCGTTAAAATTTTTTATTCTTTAAAATGAGTTGTTCTTAATGTTATATGATAATTTTAATTTCAAAACCCAATGAAAACATGTGTATGCTCATTATCAACTTTTGATTTATGAAGTGTGTTTATATCTTTTAGCTAGATAATTTTAGAGTTGAGTTTCTTTAGATGTATTTTGGGTTAGCTACTGCCTACGCATGCTATATTATGTTGATTTGATGAAATATTGATGAAAAGTGGTGAATTCTTGGATGAAGTGTAAGTTGCTCTCTCTTGTATAGTTTCCATTGAAATTTTTTTTGGTGGTGTGTTGTGAGTAAAGCTTTAGTGTGTGAAGAAACTGATCATAATGATTTTCTTGTTGATATGCTTTATGAAACTTGAATTGTGTAACTTGTTTAAATTATGTATAAATTAAGTATTTTTTATATTTGAATCATGCTAGTGCGTGAACTAGGATGAATGAAGATGTGAGCATGTATAGAAGTAAATGTTATGAAACTGGTGATTATGTGAAAGGTGTTCTCAAATGTACAAACACACTGTGAATAAATGAATAAAGTTATTCCATATGAATGGGGGATTATAAGGTGGACAATCTTTGTGAGTAGAGCTGAAGTGTCTAGACGATTTGCTACTCTTTCGAAAAGACTCTAGAAATGAAGAGGGGAGTTTTGGGGTGAACACTCTTTGTGAGTTGGGATGATGTTTTAGTAGCAAACTTTCTTTTCCCAAGAGATTCCTAAGTTTTGTTGGAGGGTGGATACCATTCGTGATTTGAGATGTGGTGTCCAATAGTTACCCCTTAACCTTTAATAATTAATTTTTAACACTCTGTGGGGAATTTATGATTAACACCTAGAGGATATAAAGAAGGGGTGGTTACACTTCGTGAGTTGAGATGTTGTACCAATGTACCTCTTGAGCTAAGTACTCCTTGTTAGTAGAGAATGAGTTACTTATAAGCAATCTACTTATCCCTTAACTATGTTACCTAATAGGTATATCTATTGGAGATTCAATGCAAAGGCTAAGAGAATGACCCTACCCTAGGGAAGTGGGGATCCCTCATCCAGTAAGGGTTGATATCGGTATTCCATGTCTAGCTGTCATGTTCTATATCTGTTAAATCCATTCCCCACCAAAGAATGTCATGAACTAAATCTTCTAAAAAATGTATTACTTAGGGATGGTGGTGGTATGAGACATTTTCTATCACTTGCACGCGTAGGCACTTGATAGGGGAGTGTTGGTGTGTCTTCATATGCAAATGTATAAATGAGTCATTATGTGATGTAAAGGAGTTACGTGACTAAATGCATAATTTCAAGAAAGTATTTTAAAGTCATGTCTTATATTATGAAGTTTATGAATGATGAATGTGGTGTGCCTATGTTAATGGAATCCTCAAGTAGCACATTGTGTGAGTAGTAGTATGGGATGCTACTTTCACATTGAACTTTGTGTAACTTTGAATTCCACTTAGAGAAGGGAAAGTATGTGAAGTTAATAAATGTATGTATGTTTCTCTAGTGTTTTCTTATTAATGTGGACTTGTTACCGTGCGAAGTAAGCCTATAATTGGTAGTCTTGAGGATAACTTAGGTGTGCATCGAATGGATAGTATGGGTGGTTCCTTCATGGCTTACCTTAGTTAGTTTAAGGACAACCTTTGTTAGGGAAGCTTCAAAGAAGATGAGTTCAGTGTGAGTTCAAAGTAAATAAGTTTACTGCGAGTTCAAAGGAAATGAGTTCATAGTGAGTTGGAAAGAAATGAGTTCACTGAAGGTTTTCATGAGTTCACTTAATGTGCATTTTTGTGTAAAAATTAAGGAAGTTCTATTCCATGAGTTAAATGACTATTCATATTTTGTTGTAATTCTATATTCATAAAGGTTTCACTTATTTAGCATGAAATCTTATTTCTACTAAAATGTCCTCTTTTGAATAATGCCATACTTAATACAATGTTTGTATTAACCTCATACATTTCTATACTCTATAAGTATATGTTTGAGGCAAGTGGATGTTTTGAAGGAAAGCTTTGAAATTGACACTCACAAGACTACGTATGTCCTCATATATTCGAGGGCATAGTCTTTATTTTCTTTAGTTCTTATTTAAAACTTGTATAAGAGTTATTATGTATTTCTTTCAATGTAAATAACCATGTCCCTAAGATATTTAAGTTGTTTCTTTAAGTTTACTTGTAACGATGAGACTACCCTTCGGTATTTATAAAAATTATTTTCCTTATTATTATTATATCATGAACAGATTTTATGATCCACTACTTTTCATGTCTTATGCAATGAATGATAGCAAAAAGTCTAGTACAAGACCTCCGAAGGGTCAAGTACGCACTTGTTCCCACACAAAGGTGTCCCTACTTTTCTAGGGGGTATTTTGGGTCGTGCCACATTAGTGAATTGTTGGTTAATTAATAAAATAACAAAAATAATAATGATAACATCAACAAAAAACTACCAATCAAAATAGAACAATTTAAAGAGAAAAAGATAATTTTGTACAGAGAATACCGAAAATAGACCTAAGAATCACTAAAGATGAAGATACACTTATGAAAAATAAATTAAGATAAACTAAGCATATTATTAATCATAGAAAATCAGTAACCAAATTAAGAAATGAAGTCCACTCAAACACAGAATTGAGAAAAATTAAAAAATATATGAACAAAATCAATAAGCATGCAATAATTTAAAAAGTGAAGCAAAATAATTATATAAAATATACCATAATATTATACTGTAGCAAGCTTTAAAATATGAGAAACAAAAAACAACAAATGGATTGTTGGACTTTCAAATCTTTTGAGGCAGTTTTATTTTTGAATTTCATTGGAACGGAGTTAGAATGTTTGCCGAAAATGTAGCAGGGAGCTTGGGGCTATTGGGTCTTGCCGGATTTTGTGTTGTTTGTAAGCATGGCGACGGCGGGTCCTATTTCTCACCGGGTTTTGGTAGTTATTGGTAGATGTTGTTTCGCGAAGACGAGGTATGGAAACTGGATCTTATTTCGCTGGTTTCCGTTTGTTGTTTTGGTGAAGTTAAGAAAGGATTATTTCAGGTCATTGGCTTGTTGTTTGGAGCAGGTCTGAAGTGGAGGAAAATGCAGGTTTAACTGTGGAGTTTTGGGTATTTGTGGTGGTATGTTGGGTGGAGAAGATGGTTGTTCTCCGTCAATGAGCTGGGGAGCTTGAAAAACAGGGGTTTTGGGCTATGTTCATGTTTGGGGAAGATCGAGATGGTACGAAAAGTAAAGGTGAAAGGTGATGAGTTAAAGATGATTCCTGAAAATATTGAGAAAGAGGAAAAATGAGTGTCATTGAGTTGTGGACTCGCTGGAATTCGGCGGAACTCCTGTGACTTGTAATTGGAAAAATAATAAACAATAAAGAATTTCTCAAACCCTGAAAATATGAAAATACACTTGGGCATAAAATATGGGCTCGAGATTGTTACCTTAAAATTATTGGTTGATAAAATGTTTGTGCATGTCCATTCTATTCAGATTTGATTAAATTTCTAGATTGTGCAAAATATAAAAATGAATATTAATAATGTAACGAAGAAAATGTATATAAAAATGTAATAAATGTGATAATAACATGGAAAAATTTCATTTAACAAAAAGAATGATTTTATAAAAAATGAACAAATATTTGAAGGTCAACTTGTGAAAAAAACAATATCAACAGAACTAGGCGATAAAAATCCTAATATTTTGAGAAAAAGTATGATTATCAACAAATTTCATCAAATTGACCAAACATGTACTGTACACTATTAATGAATAAAATAATCAAAAAGTATTAATTTTAGAACTATGTGACCAAAATTTGGTGTCAATAGCCACAACAACATGACACAGGCCAATTGTTATCACCAATTATTGCTTTGATGAACTATGGTCGGGGAAGGAATCATTGGTAGCCTAAGGTTTTGTGTAATAAGGATGATCATCAACCTTTTCAATAAAAACAAGTCAAAGGCATACCTGTTATCTTTAAATCATGACAACATGATGCAAATATTACATAGAAGGCATATAAATACGTAAAAGTTATTTCATTTTAGGACATTTTAACCCACGGTAACATGAAATGAATTTTTTGAATAAGGAGAAATTCACTTATTTTTATTTGCGACTAGTGAAGCACAAAGGTTGATCTGCGTTGAACTAAGGTTTTCTAGTTGCATCTCTTGGGAAATCATTGATGTGACCTCAATATTTCCTTCTAAAAGAGGGGAGAAAAAACTTTTACAAGTATAGGGCCGGGCCTTGAAAGTCTACCTACATATATGCAAAAGAGAATTCATTCCCTAAATAGTTAGAATACAAAGGGAATTTGGTTTTCCTTCATTCAATCATGACTACAACGAAAATGAAATCATTCAATAAGACATCCAAACATAAATTGTTCCTTTTCAAAGGATTATTCTTTTGACTACTCAAAGCATTCATTCTTCTGCATGATACCGGTAGGGATTTGACTTGGATACTCCCCTTGTTGATTTAGGGACTCTAAATCAAAGCAGAATACGAGACACTTTTATATGTTGTGATCACCGGTGTCGTGATAGGGGCAAGCTTCAAAGATTTCACCCCCAAAGGCAGAGACCATTTTGGCATTCTTTTTTGTAGGGGTCAGGATCCCTCCTTAAACACACTTATAACAGATAGTCCGCCGCGGATCTTTTTGAAAGGTGTGAAGTAGTGAAAACAAAACAATGTATTCTCTATGATTGGAATACTAGACTCCAGTTAATCACAAGTAAGGAGAGTGTAATAACCCAACAGTTGACTAATTTTCTAACCGCTGGACAAGTCAAAGATCGCAATCTTCAGTTCAACATGTTCCTCTATCGTATACCCCTTTTTTATGTATGGTGGGCACATATATACTTTATTATGTTCAACCTTTGAATTGGTCCCTTCAAGAGGTTTCAGGGTACCTAAGGCCTTGAGATGCTCTTAACATATACCGCACAAAACAACTTTTCCCCCCATGCTATGGTTTTAATGATATGACCGGAGGGTGATCATCTCATCTCATTTTTCAAACATCCTCCGAAAGGAATCATGTTACTAACTTCTTCTTTGGGTTCTTCTTCATCAACTTAAGGTTTAGGGTCTTTGGGAGTTGTGACATTAACCTTTATGTCAAGAAAATTATATTTTTTGTGCAACCTCTGAATCTCTAGTGTTGCATCCTTTTTTTCTTCAGCGTAAAAGATATATCTTCATCCATTATAATCAATAGCACCATTTGAGTTTCTATGTGCACGTCTAATATTGCACTTTTTGATACATCAACTATAATGGAGAATTCTACATCTATTGCCCTTTCCTTGACTTCTCGGATATCTTGGTTGATCCAGTGGAGTTCCAACATCAGTTCTTCCTTAGTCAGCTCCATTTCTACATTCTGGCTTCTTTAAATCATAGCGGGGATTCAGATTTTCCTGAGAAGAAAGAGTATTTTCTAAGGATATAGTAGAGGGATTTAGTTCTTGCTGAGAAACTCAAGACTGGAGGAATTTCAATCGAACATTGAAATAGTTTCTATCTTTACGAAATATTTTTTGAATTTTTTTTGAAAGGAATGTACTAAAATGTTTTCATTCAAAGGAACATTATAACATAAATAGTTAAAGTACACAAGCGGATATCCCACATCCTAAACAAGTAGTGTGCCTTTTGTGTAAAGGGCAGGCATAGCATATTTGAATATGTCTGTGTAGAATTGAACCATTTTGTTACGCCAAAATATATTTCATATGTATAGAAAAAATGTTCTTAAACACTCTAAAAACCCTTGACCTAGTCTAGAGCCTCACATTATAAAATAAACTGTAAAACACTATTTCTAAGCCTAAAAATGTGTTGGAGCTAACTAGAAAGTTTTAGAGTCAAAACGTCAAGAAACGACCATGACGTCCGGAGAATTGTGAAATTTGAACGAGTGTGCCTCGGCATGCTTTGAGTAGTTTTTAGACTAGGAGTTTGGTAAAATTTTGTAAAAAGGTGTTAAAAAAGTATTACAGTTTGTCTAGCGTCAAAATGTCTAGGTACGACTCCCCAAGCACCACCCTAAGGTTTCTTTGAGAGGACCCTAATATTTGACCCAAAACGGTCATTATGATATTGTTCGATGGTTTCGTAGGTACATACATATGCACGTTTAAAAAAGATCTCAAAATGCACTATCTGTCACAAACCATGACTTGCCAGTACGGGGTCGTCCTTTGATCGAAGCCCCATAATGGGGGTTCGTTAATTGAGGGTGGAATAAACAGCCATGTTTTGTTATTTAGTAGGTTAGTTGTGTATTTAATTAGGTGATTAATTCAGGGTTAATGGGTGGTTAAATTATTAATTTAAAGGACTATATAAGGTACCCTAAGACATAAACAAACCTAACCACCCATTAATCCCAAACCCAACTCTCTCCAACTTCTCTCTACTTTCTCTCTCAATTCCAAAGACCACCATTGAAAACCAAATCAAAGCTTGACTAGGGATCCTTGACTCAGGATTTTTTCCATAATTTTTCAAGTAATCCTAAATTATGTAAGGTATTGACTCTTGAGATCTCTTTACCCTACAAGCTCTTCAAAATTGGTTTCTAATGATGTCTAGAGGATGGGTTTTCATGCATTTTCATGAATGATCTTTCAAATTGATTTTGATTTTGAATTCCTTTGATTATTATTGATATATTATGATTTTTATGGGTTAATTTTTGTATTTCTTAGTGTAAGACCTAGTTTTATGAAAGAATTCATGGTTGAATCGTTGAGCCTAACCCTAGGTTATGAATTGCGGTTGATTTGATTAGTTATGATAAAATTGTCTTTGTTCTTGCATTGATTGCTCGTATATGATTATAATAAGTTAAAATTGATGGATGAATATTTTTTATTGATGGTATGATCTTGAAGGAGGATACTGGTAGGAATTTATGATTATAAGTTCTATAGTTCAATAATGATTATTTATTCATGATTATGATATTCAATTGAAATATTTTATGTTAATAAATAAAGAAGATGATGGTATGATGAATGTGATGAAATGACATGAATATCTTGATTTATGAGATCCTATTAAGAGTATGATCATACAAAGTCGAATATGAATCACTTGCCTGCCTTACTATAATATGATTAATTTGTTGAGCTTGCAAATGAAGGGTTGTATTAAAAGGAATTTCTCATGCTATAGCTAATGAGATAATGACATAATTGTACAAGAGGTTAGTCTCCTATGGCCTATATTAAGATGTGATGATTATGAAAGGCTTAAAGACATTTCAAAAAGGCCTTTAGCTTAGCACAAGGAAAATTAGAAACGAGAGGTGTCCTTTCTCAATGTGGGAAGGTAGGTACACAATGATTCTCATATGATGAGGACATTGTTTGTAATGGGCATGTAGAGGGTTCAATACATATCTCCTAGTTCCTTAACTATGTTGCCCCCATAGGAATACTAGCTAGTGGATCCACCTAGAATGCTATGTTCATGTTATTGTTCTACCTTTGAAAGTAGACCATCTTCGTATGGTGTAGGATTTCATGACAATGGATTCCATGTTTAGCTCACATGGTCTATTGTAAGTTAAGGTGATTGTTCCAGAAAGTAAAATGATGAAATAAATAGATGAAGATGAACACTAACAAAGATGACGTCAGGGGTTCAACTTAGTGTAGTTAGTGATATGGGACTGTGTCTATACATTGTACAGGTTGGCCTTGAGAGGAGTACTAGGAGGTTGTCCTTATGTACTTATGATATGAATCAAATACGTATGTTTACATTACATGTTGATGATCTATACTATGTTAGTTTCATTGATGAAAATTTTATTGGTCTAGGTTAATATAAATGATGATTAATATGCATGATATCAAGCTATACGAAATGTAGACATTGCTTATGGTCTCTTTTTAGTTTACTTAATTATGTGGGGTTATGGTGCTTCACATGAGCATTGCACTTGTATGCTTTGAATGAGATCATAAGTGAGGGTCTTATATGTTTTGATATCATGAACTTTTGTACATGAATTGTTGTTGTGACATAATATTGATATGACCTTAATATGATGTTATTCATGTTGATATGACTTTATCATGGTATTGCTCTTGTAATGGATATCTATATAACTTAATAATGTTATATTTATTGACCTGTATATGCTTTTGTATGTGCATAAAGGCTTTCAAAGTGACTTAGCATGGTTTTGAATAAAATGTCCTTTTAAGCATGATTTCAAAGGTTTTATATGCATATGTTTCCATATTTAGTACATCTGGTTTGTCCTAACCATATTCTTTCCTTTTTTTCCCAAACAATGTATGTTCGGGCCCTAGAAATGTACGAGGCTACTTTGAAGGAAGGCTTGGATATATTTCCCAAGTTATTGGTAGCTCACAAAGTTTGGGGATATTGCCATTCTTCTATCTACCTATGATGTTGCTTATGCCTAAAGACACTTGTTCATTCCTTTATCTTTTTGAGACTTAGGTTGTAAGCCTAAATGTGGCATATTGTATTTAAGTATGGGATATGATTAATATTTTAATTCTCTATTAGATGTTTTAATGTGAGACAAAGTATTAAACTATTTCTTATGTTTTGGTTATATTGCCTAAACGATAAGTCTATGCAAACCTCAATAAACGAGGTGTCTATGTCAACTCGATATATTATATGAGAGAAGTCTAAGTATACTTCACTGTGTAGAAGTTTTTAATATTTCGCATTTTGACCTAATGATATGTTATGACAAATTCTAAGGGCTAGTCCAAGTCCTCATAGAGGGAGAAGATGTCGGTTACGTCTTGGGGGTGCTCCCCGATCGTGACAAACTTGGTTTCATAGAATGAGGTTGAAGTAGTCTTATTATTTATGTCTCACTAAATAACTTCTACATAGAGTCTTTTCCGTGGGTGTGAAAACATCATGTATGTGATGGTTAGGAAATTCTCACCTCTTTGGTAATCTTGAAAGTCGAGCCTCAAGAGTGGTAACTTTATGTATCCTTTTCTTATAACCCTTTTAATGTTGTTATAAGCTATGAGTTGAAGAAGAGATTTCTAATGCGGTAGTTCCTCAATAAGGCAACCAAGCTCGTCCACAAGGAAATCATGCTCCTCCTTTAGAGCAAGCTCCACAAGGTGATCAAGTTATGGTCATTCCTCTAGCCATGATGGATGGAGAGATAAGGTGAGCTTTCATATGTTTGGATCAATCTATGACTACTCATACTCAAGACATAGTTACTCAAGCTCAAGCTATGCTGCCTCAAGAAAACATGGAAGTTGCACCTTTGTGAAAAAAAATCTTATTACAATGGCTTCTCGTTTTAGAGAATTGTGTTGAGATTCTTCATCAAATCGTAGGTTTAGATTTATTAAAGTTTGATTTTTGATCTAGAAACTCTATTCATCAAGGATCCAACCTTTCGTAGAAGTTTTATGAAGTTTTTAAAGATGAATTATACAATTTCATAACCTACCTATGGGTTCTTGCATTAAAGGTTTACCATTGTATATTGATTTAATTGTAGCTAATTATATGATTTTAACTCAATTAACCTATTAAGCCATGTAATTGATGAACCCTAGTTTTTTACTACTTTATGGGTTAAGTGATTTGGACTTAATGATTCTGAATTCTATTGTAGTTCTCTATTGGCTATTGTTTTATGTAATAATTGTAGTGAATTGATATCTAGTTGTATTTAGTTGATGAATCTATTTTAAATTGACCTAGTTTAATTGAGTGTGATAGTTTTTATTTTGAATTGATGTTCATAGCCATGGTTAAGGGCCTTATGGTATTGCATTTGATGGTTTAGCATTGGATTGAAGTGTTGAGGATGAATTGGTTTACTCTGCCCTAATTCCCTTTATTTTATGTTAATTATACATCAATTATGATGTGATTGGTATGGTCCACTTATTGTGGCGGTGTTATGTGCCTTATTTCCAATTGATGTAGCCTTGTCTTCGTCACATTATACAACATGATGATCATGGACTTGTCGGCAATACATAATGTATTTTGACGATTTCTGTAGTTAATTATGTAAAGTTGGTTAATAACTATCACATGATAAGTAATGTGAAAGTATATGTGTTCTTCTATTGATGTTATTTAGGTGATCATGTTAGAATATGACTAGGTCTTTATGTGAATAGTCTTAGGGTTGATACATGGTTATTCCTACATGATAATATGAGTCTATGATGGTCATATTGATGATGTTATGGAAGTGTATTGGATGACTTAAATATGATTACGGTTATTCTTATGTGCTTCTAGAATGACATGTAATATGGGTTAAAGTGAAGTATGTTGTGTCTTAACATGGATGACTTGTCTCCCTTATTTGATTCATGAATGAATGTGAATATAAGATTTCTTGAGTTATATGCTAAATCTACTTAGTCTTATATGTATAAATGACATGAGACCTTAAATGAGTTAAGAGTGTCCTTATTGTGAAACCTTGAACCTAGTGGTAAGTTTATGAATGTTGAAGTAGAAAGTCGTAATGTTATCCTTCAAGTAAATCAATCATAGACTTAAGGTTTGTTGATGAAACAGAATCATATCAATCCTTACTAATGTCATTATGAGCTCCTTGTACCATAGTAAGTTAGCCCTAGTTGACCTCTTTGGTAGGGTTTGGGTTGTGAACTAAATCTGGAACCCCTTTAAATGAACCTTTGATGTTAATTACTCTGTTAGAGAAAAGGATATCGCCGAGTGAGTAAGGTAATGGAAGTATCTCTAGATAAAGAATGAGGCAAGAGTACAAAGCACGCCTTTCATATTCCCTAAACATGTGTACATGGGATGTGTCAAAGTTCTAACACTGGCAAGTAAAACACCCTTATTGGAGTAGGTTAGAACGCGGTATTCCATGTCTAGCTATCATGGTCTACTTCGGTTATTACCTATTCTCAGCATATGGGATACCTACTAGCATTAGAGAAGTTCTATGAAGTTTAGGTAGTGGTATGGGACTCTATCTAGATATTGCATAATATGCTTTGAAGGTGTTAGTTAGAGTCCCCAGGTCTTGTCCAAGACAATTACTTGAATGTCCTTATGTGATGACTGAGTCTTAAATGAAATAATGAATGTAATGACTTAAGTTAAAGAAGTATGTTAAATTAATGAGTACTTATATATAGTAGTTAAGGGTTGTCTAGTTAAGGTGTGAAGGGAGAATAGCAATGGTCACTTTGTTTCTTTCCTAGATAAGTCGTAAGAATTACTCTAGTTAGGGAAGATGTTGATTATGTGGACATTATCAAAGCCTTAGGTAGTCTTAAGGATTATTTAGGTAGTCTTGAAGTAGTCAATCATGTACATTATCTTCTTGATTTACTTATGTAAGTCTTCTGATAGCCTTTGCAAGGAGAATGTCATATTATCTATGTCTAGATATATTTAATGAGAATGATTCTATCTTAGGTAGTTTATAGGATCTCTTAAGTGTGTATGTAAGGGATTGTATGGGCGTTCACTTATCAAATCACTCAAGCGAGGCTTAGAATTACCTTTTGTAGAAGGATATCATGTTCATGTGTTTGGTGTTTTGTAAGTGTGTGTTGATCATATTATATGTGGTCTTAAGGATCATTTAGGGGTGCCTAGATAAGTTGTATGGACATCTCTCTTTTGTCTTACTTAACTGAGTCTTAGGATAGTTTTTAGTGAGAGGATTACATGTTAGAATGTCTCTAAAGTGAATCTAGGAAAACTTCACTGTAACGGTGAAGAAGTTCACTGTACAGTGAAGTAAGTCACTGTAATGTTTTCTCAAAGATGAACTAAATTGCTTAAATGTTATCTTATGTGTTTCTAAGGTGTTAAATGTTATTCTTATGATTATGTAATGATATTTCATTCAAAAAGATGAATATTATAATTCTAGTAAGTTTTCATGATTTTATGCATAATGTCATACTTAGTACAAGTGTTTGTAATAATTCCATACATTTTGTTATGTCTAAAGGTGTAGGTGAAACCTGAGAAGGATCGTGAAGGAGATCTTCGATTCTAGAATCGTTCAAGAAAAGTTGAACTATGTCCTCAATTGACTGGAGGGCATATATAGATGTCTTTTATTTCCTTTGAAGTATTGTAATAGATTAAGTATTTTTATATGTGGAAGTATGGGCCGTATCCCATGTATTCTCGTGTCTATGTTTTAATGAGATTGAGACTTAGTATTTCCTATGATTGCTAATAAAAGATGTTATTAAATATATTCTAATGTTTGTGAAAAGTTTTTATTTTGTACTACTTTTAACTATATATATGCGATGAACGACACAAAAAGGGCTTGTAAAAGGCCTCAAAGAGGTCAAGTATGCCGGTTGCACTCCGAGAGTGCCACACCTTCTAGGGTGTATTCTTTGGATGTGACATGAAGACCCCCAAGATTTTCTTGATGAGGTCTACAAGATGTTTTATGCTACGGAGTGGGTTCTAAAGAAATGGACGAGCTAGCCGCATATCAACTCAAGGATGTGGATTAAACTTGGTATACTAAATAGAGAGGCAGTGGGGCTTTGAGAGCAGGTCCTGTAAGTTGGGAAGTCTTTAGGAAGTCATTTATTGATACGTTCTTCCAAAGGGAGAAAAGGAAAGCCAAGGTGGAAGAGTTCATTGACCTTAATCAAGGAAGCATGAGTGTGCTCGAGAATTCTTTGATGTTCACCAAATTGTCTTTGTATGCCTCTTGTTTTGTCTCAAACCCCAGGGATGAAATGATCTATTTTTTTACGAAAGTGTCCTATTATCTTGGGGAAGAGTAAAGTTTGGCAACGCTTGATGATAACATGGATATTATCGGTTTATGGTGCATTCTCAAAAAGTGGAGGAGACTAGTTTCAATAGGAAGAATAGGTAATTCAAGACGGCAAAGGATTATGAGCTAAATGCTTCTAAGGGAAAGTTTAATATCCAAGACAATACTAAGTTCAAAAAGAGATTCTCCAACCAAGTTCATTCTAAATTCCCATGACTAAGAAGGATATGTTATCTAAACCTAGGTACCAACGGGGAAGGAGTGGAAATTCACACAGTGAGAAACCTACTTGTTCTATGTGTTGTAAGAAGCATACGTGTGAATGCTTTGTGGGAACGGGTAACTATTTTTATTGTGGGAATGGTTGCCATAAGTTTACGGGTAGTCCCTTGATAATGGATAGAGGAAATAAGAGTGTCCAAGCTCAACGAAGAGGTCCTTTTTCAAATGCTCCCAAGAGGAACCATTTCTCTTCTCTCCACTCTAGGGGTTATCAAGAAAAATCTCCCGATGTCGTAACCGGTATGTTACAATTGTTGTTCATTTATGTCTATGCTTTTCTTGATATCAGTGCTAATTTATCATTTGTAACTCCTCTAGTATCTAAAAAGTTTGATGTTATACCCGATATTTTCATTGAACCTTTTTCGGTTACAACTCCGATGAGAGACTCCATTGTGGCTAGAAGAGTCTTTATTACAATATCTTTGCCCAATAGATTTACTTTGGTTTACTTGGTAGAACTTGATACGGTTAATTTTGATGTCATCTTGGGAATGGATTGGTTGCCTGCTCGTTTAGCTTCCATTGAATGTAGATCAAGGGCATTTAAGTTCAAATTCACTAATGAACCCTTCCTAATATGGAAGGACGGTAAATTAATCCCTATAAGTCCAATCATTTCCTGTCTAAAAGCATGTATAATTGTCTCTAAGAGGTGCATTTACCATATTGTAAGAGTCAAGGAGCTCGATTTTGAGGTTCCTCCATTACAGTAGGTATTTGTAGTGAATGATTTACCGGATGTTTTTCCCGATTACTTGCCCGAAATTTATCCCAAATAGGAAATATACTTTAGTGTAGACATGTTACCGGAAACGAAGCCTATTTCAATCCCTCCTTACAATATGGCTCTGACCGAGTTGAATGAGATACAACTTAAACTGAAAAATTTACTAGACAAAGGTTTCATACAACCTTGTATTTCACCATGGGGAGCTATGGTCTTCTTTTTCAAGAAGAAGGATAGGTCCCTTAGGATGTGTAACAACTATTGTAAACTAAATTATGTTACCATAAAGAACAAGTATCCTCTCCCTATGATCCAAGATTTGTTTGATCAACTCGAAGGGGCAAGCTACTTTTAAAAAATTTAATTAAGGTCAGGGTATTACAAACTTAGGGTGAGAGGTGGAAACATACCTAAAAGGGCTTCAAAACTAGGTATAGTCTTTATGAGTCCTTAGTTATATCCTTTTGTCTAACAAATACCCCGGAGGCTTTTATGGACCTATATGAACAGAGTGTTTTGGAATTACCTTGATTCTTTTGTAATTATTTTCATTGATGATAACATGGTATATTCTAACATTGAGGATGCACATATGGGTCATTAAAAAGTGGTATTGCAAGTTTTTAAGGAACATTTACTCGTTGCCAAGTATGGTAAGTGTGAATTTTTATTTAGATCAGTTCGCCTAGACCTTCGACTCCAACCGATATTTGAAGATTCTTGGGTTTGGCCGGGTATTATAGGAGGTTTGTTGATCTGTTTGCATACATTGATTCTCCTTTGACTACCTTGACCTAACAGAATGCTATGTTTGAGTGGTTAAAATCTTGTGAAAGGGGCTACCAAGAGTTGAACGATAAGCTTACCTCCGCTCGGTGTTTATTTTACCGGAGGGTACTCAAGGGTTTGTAGTATGTTTTGATGCTTATCAAGTTGTTTTGGGTTATATTCTTATGCATCATGGTAAGGTGATATTGTATGCCTCTAGGTAACTCAAGGTACATGAGAAGAATTATCAAACTTGTGATCTATAATTAGCAGCCGTAGTGTTTGTTTTGAAAATATAGAGGTATTACATGTGTGGTGTGCATGTGGATGTGTTTACGGACCACGAGAACCTTAAATTTGTGTTCATTGAAAAGGAGTTGAATCTCCAACTAATAAGATGGTTGAAACTTTTAAGGGACTATGACCTGAGTGTTCTATACCACCTCGACAAGGACAAGTGGTTGAGGATGCTCTAGGTCGTATGTCACTGGAAAGTGTAGCACATGTTCCCGATGATAAGAAAGAGTTGGTGAAGGAGTTTCATAAATTGGCTCGGTTGGGTGTTTGTTTTGAAGATACTCCAAATTGAGGGTCTATGGTTCATCATAACTCTAAATCATATCTAGTGGTAGAGGTGAAGTGTAAGCAATACCTTGATCATATACTGATACAGTTCAAGGAATTGGTCCTTAGCAAGTTTAATGAGGCATTCTCCCAAGGATGGGATGGGGTACTTAGATACCAAGCTAGATTATGTGTAGCGGATGTGGATGGTCTAAGGGAGATGATTTTTGAAGAAGTTCATGGGTCCTAATATTAAATTCATCTGGGTGCCACAAAAATGTATTGTGATTTTCAAGAGATTTATTGGTGGGGTTGTTTTAAAAGGGAAATAACATAGTCTGTGACAAACTTTCCTAATTTTCAACAATTTATCGTCGAACATCGTATATTGTCTGGTCTAAATCAAGTGATGGATATTCCAACTTTAATGTGGTAAGATTTCAATATGGATGTTTATTAGGTTTGCCTTGGACACGAAGGCAAAATGGCTCAATATTGGTGATTGTTGATATGCTGACAAATTCTTCCCACTTTATACCAATTAAATCTGCTTATTGGTTGGAAGAATATGTAACATTGTACCTTAATGAGATTACAAGTTTTAATTGCATCCCTTTGTCCATTATTTCTGATAGAATGTCCTAATTCACTTCATGTTTATGGATGTCTTTTCAAAAAGGGTTGGGTACTAAAGTGATGTTTAGCACCGTTTTCATCCTTAAATGGATGGTCAAGCGGAACGTACCGTCAAAACCCTAGAAGATATGTTATGAGCTTGTGTTATTGATTTCAAGGGTAATTGGGATGATCACCTACCATTGATTAGGTTCTCCCATAATAATAGCTACCATTCCAGTATTTCCATTGCACCTATTGAAGCACTATATTTTAGGTGATGTAGGTGTCTTGTTGGGTGGTTTGAGGTAGGAGAGTCTTCTCTCTTTAGTCCAAAGATAATCCATGAAGCATTGAAAAAGGTTTGGATGTAGGTGATGTATTTCCATTGCACCATTTGAAGCACTATATGGTAGGTGATGTAGGTCTCTTGTTGGATGGTTTGATCTAGGAGAGTCTTCACTTTTTATTCAAAAGATAACCTATGAAGCATTTAAAAAAGTTTTGGATGATAAGGGATAGGTATAAAACAGCCTATAGTTGGCAAAAATCTATGCCGACAATAAAAGGACAATATCTTGAATTTGAAGTAGGTGATATGGTCTACCTTAATATTTCACCCATGAAAGTGATGACGAGATTTGGTAAGAAGGTGTAGCTTAGTCCCTGGTATGTGGGCCCTTAGGAGATAGTGATACATGTCGGGAAGGTTGCTTATTACTTGAAGTTACAAGGCGAACTAGCCTCGGTTCATCCCGTATTCCATCTCTCTATGCTTAAAAAGTGCATACGTGACCCCGTATCCATTCTCCCAATTAAAGGGTTAGGTGAGAATGAGAAACTTTCCTATGTAGATGTTCCGGTTGAAATCCTAGATCGCTAAGTCAAGAATTTTAGGAACAAAGAGGTGTCCACCGTAAGTCTATGGAGAAACCACTAATGTGAGGGAGCAACATGGGAGGCCGAGGTCAACTTGATATGATTATGTATTGATTGGACTTGTTAATTACTCCTATGAGCTTTGTGTGATACTAGTTATAGTCGATGATGTTGTTGGTTGTTGAGCTGCTAGTGTTGAGTCTCATTTTCTCCCTATGTAAAGATTTAGGTGTCATTGGGGGGCGAATGTTCCCAATGAGGGAATAATATAACACTCCAAAATCCCATGAACATTTTAAGAGCCTTAGATGATAAAGTAAACTCTAAAACAATATTTATAAGCCTAAAAAATGTGTTGGAACTAATTAGGAAGTGTTAGAGTTAAAACGTCAAGACACGACCATGACGGCCAGAGAATTGTTAAATGTTAATTATTATGCCTTGGCATGTTTCAAGAGGTTTTAAGAGTCAAAATTTAGTACAATTTGGAAACAAGGTTTTAAACAAGTATTAGAGTGCCTTTAAGGTCGAAATTTCAAGATACGACTCCCAAAAGACAACCATGAAAATTTTTGGACAGGACCCTAATATTGACCAAAAACATTCAATTTGAAAGTGCGAATTGGTAGACTATACGAAGAGCCGTCATTAGGTCAACGGACCGTCTATGGTTTCGTAAGTCCATAATTACCCACATTTCAAAAAGAGCTCCAAATGCACTCTCTATCACTAAAGATGACTTTCCAGTATGGGGTCGTCGTTTAATTGACGTCCCATAGATGGGGGTTCTTTGATATCGGGTCGAGTAGACTACCAATTTTTCTTAGTTAGTAGGTTACTTTGTTAATTAGTTAGGTTATTAATTAAGGTTTACGGGTGCTAAATAAAATTAATTAAAGGACTATATAAGCTACCGTAAGTCTTAAATTAACTTAACACCATATTATTTCCAAACCCGATTCTCTCAAACTTCTCTCAACTTTCTCACTATATTCAAAAGAGCACCAATAAAGACCAATTTTAAGCTTGATTAAGGATACAAGAACAAAGATTTGTTCAATCATTCTTCAGGAAATCCTAAGGTATGGAAGTTATTCACTCTTGGGATCTATTTCTCCAAGAGGCTCTTCAAAATTTTGTTTCTAATGATGTCTAAAAGATGGATTTTCTTCCAATTTCATGAATGATATTTCCAATTTATTCGATGTTGAATTCCTTTGATGATGATTGATAGATTATGATTGTTTATGAGTTAATTGTTATAGTTCTTAGTCTTTGACCTAGTGCTATGAAAGAATCCATGATTGAAACTTTTTTCTTAACCCTAGGTTATGAATTGAGGTTGATTTGATTAGTGATGATACAATTGACTTAGTTATTGTATAGATTACTATTATATGATGATAATAAGTTAATTGATTGATGAATATTTTTATATTGATGGTAAGATCTTGAAGGAGGCTTATGTAGTCTATTTGGTAAGACTTTACAATTATGAGTTCTTTACTTCAATGATGATGGTTTATACTTGATGATTATGTGAAATGAAGTATTCTATGTTAAGATATTAATAAAATGAAGATTATGAATGTGACAAGATGTCATAAATATGTTGAATTGTGAGATCATGTTAATAGTATGATGATACAAGGTTGAATATGACTCAGTTGTGAGATCATGTTAATAGTATGATGATACAAGCTATTGACATGATTATACAAGGGGTTTGCCTCCTATGGTCTATATTAAGATATTATTATTAGCAAAGGCTTAAAGACATTTCAAAGAGGGACTTTAGCTTATCACCGAGCGAACTAGAAATGAGACATGTCGCTTCCAAATGTGGGAAGATACGTTTACTATGATCCTCAAGAGATGACGACTCCAATGCTAATGGGAATATAGAGGGCCCAATACATATTTCCTAGTTCCTTAACTATGTTTCCCAAATAGGAATTCTAGTTAGTGGATCTACATAGAATGCTATATTCATGTTTTGGTTCTACCTTGTCAAGTATACCACCTTCTTTTGGTGTACGGTTACATGACACTGGATTTCATGTTTAGCTAACACGGTCTAATGTAAGTTAAGGTGATAGATCATGAAAGTAAAATGAACGAATGAAGTAATAAAAATGAATACTAACTAAGGTCATTTAAGTTCTACTTTGTTTATGCAGGGGTATGGGACTCTATCTATAAATTCCACAAGTTTTCCATGAGAAGAGATCTAAGAGTTTTTTCTTATGTAATTATGATATGAATGAACTGTATATGTTTACTTTAAATGTAGATGATCGTATATTATGTTATTTTGATTGATGAACTTTGTATTGGTCTAAGTTGATATATACGGTGATGAACATGCATGATATGACGATATATGAAATTTAGACATTTCTTATTGTCTCTTTTCTAGTTTACTTGATTATGTGGGGTTATGGGGCTTCACATGAGCATTGCACTTGTAGGCTTGGGATGGGATTGTTAGTAAGGGTTTTATATGGATTGATGCTATGAACCCTTGTACATGAGTTGTTGTTATGCAATTATGTTGGAGTTTATTCATGTTTAAATGACCTTAATATGATGCTATTCATTGTTATGTGACTTTATCATGGTAATGGTCTTGTATTGTATATGAATATGTGTTAATGATGCTATGTCTATTAAATTGTACATGTTCTTGTATTTGCATAAAGGCTTTCAAAGTGAATTAGCATGGTTTTGATGAAAATGTCATTTTAAGCATGATTTCAAAGGTTTTATGTGCATATGTGTCCATACATAGTACATGTGGTTTGTCCTAACCCATATTCTTTCCCTTTTTCCCAAAAAATGTATGTTCACGACCTTGAAGTGTAGGAGTCCACTCTGAAGGAAGAGTTGGATATATTTCCCAAATTATCGATAGGACCTCATGTTCGGAGATGTTCCTATTCTTCTATCTAACTCAGATGTTGCTTCTGTCAAAATACACTTGCTCATTCCTTTATTTATTGAGACTATTGTTGTAAGCCTACATCTAGTATATTGTATTAATGTAAGGGCTATTCCAAATAATTTCATTCACTATTCATGGTTTAATCTGAGACAAAGTATTTTACTATTTCTTATGGTTTGTCTATATTGCCTAAATGAGAAGTCTATGTAAAATTCAATATGAGAAGAGTTTATGTATACTCCATATATGAAATATGAGAAGTCTAAGTATAGTTCACTACGTAAAATCTTTTTATTTTTTGCATATTTAAACTATGATATGTTATGAGGAAAGCTAAGGGCTAGTCCATGTCCTCTAGGAGGACGAAGACGCCGATTACGTCTAGGGGGTGCTCCCCTGTCTCGACATGTTCAAAAAGCAAAAATAAATAGGTGTGATATGGAATAAAATGAGAAATTCTAAAGGAATAAATCATGAAGGGGTCATTGGAAAGGAGTACCACAATACAACAAAAGCAAGCCTACTTTAAGGCAAATAAATGCAAATACACATAGAAAAACCCGTAGAGGGGCGAAATCAACTAACATGTCCCCAACGATCGAATGTTTTATTTTTTTTTAGTTTTGATGAATGTAGAGTTGAATCCTATAGTGAATCGTTAGCCAATATTTATTGTACCGACACCATTCTTTTTCAAAAAAATTAAAACTGCTTGTCCTCTCTAAGACCTTCCATCCACGAGTTGATCTCCCGAAGATCGCTCCTCAAGCTTTCTAATTCTTGTGTTACACTCTCGAAGCCATATTTATCCTCATCTTTCTTTTGGAGAAATTCATTTTCATTTCCCGAGCTTTTTTTAATTCTTCCAATTGTATCAGAGCATTGGATTATTTGTCCTCTAAACTACAATAGATGATTGGAAATGGAAAGGAAAGGCCTTGTAAATCATTATACCTAGCATAATATAGGTCCCTACAATGGTTTTTTCATCCACTAGCATGACTTGCTTCGATTCTCACAACATTTCTCCAACATAAGTCTCTTTTATCCGATTCAAACACATAGACCCGGTAATATTTATGCGGAGGTAAGGTTTGTTTTCTCCCAAACTACCTCAGGACCCAAATCTGTGCATAAATTCGGATACCCCAAATACGTGGTAGAGGAACTACAACATGCATATCATCTCGTACTATGACCTCATTCAACATAAACAAGTCGAACATCCATTTGATATCGTCCTCCCTTAATTCAGAGAAAATGTGACCCCATCCTTCTTTTGTTCTCCTATTGTTATCTTGTCATCACAACATCCTATTAAAATTCTTCAATGCTTTTTGATAATTTAAGGTATGGAGCTGTTGAGTCTTGTGTACCTTTAACAAGTTGGTCATTATCCACCATTTGATAACGTTATTGCATTTCACGACCCGAGAGTAACCCAAGTCATAACTGGTGTCGTTGACCTCAAAGAGGTCTTAATCAAGCCCTTATCATTCATCATCACACATAGTCATGGAAAATTATGGAATTATTAAAACTTTAACAATTTTGAAGTCAACATCTTAAAACCCTATGTTACATTCCAAGGCACACTAGCACCCATTTCGCAATTCTCTGGTTGTCATGGTTGTTTCTTAATATTTTTTGTCCAACACTTCCAACATATTTTAGATACATTTTTTTAGGCTTAGAAAGTGTTTCAAGTATTTTTTAATCTAGTGAGGCTGCAGACCAAATCATGAACTTTTGGAGTTTTACATTACCCCCTCTTTAGGATCATTCGTCCTCGAATGACACAATCTCTTTTTGTAGGGGAATTAAGAGACTCAATACTAGTAGCCGAACCAACATCATATAATCATAATGAGTCACAACTCATAGCAGTAATTAAGAACTCCATTTCTACACATAAACATGATATTTACAATTGCAACTCAAATCACAATGTACCACATATAAGAGCTCAACGTTACAACATGAGGAACTATTTTCTCAATATCAACATAAGCTCAATATGATCATCAATGGTCTCTTATGCCAAGCTTCTTTCAAACCACAATAACATGCTCAATATCATTTAATAAAAGAAACTCTACAAAATCACAAATATGTGCAAGTTAAGCAAAAGAGCTTTTTTTAATCAAAACTCATTTTAGCATGAACCTTTAAAATAATCTTGCACAATTTAGCAAAGAAAGCCACATTCAACATTATTCATTATTTTATGAGTATTATTACTAACCTCACCTTTGGCTAGAATTTTGAGGAAAAATATGAGGATAACGAGACTTCAGGTTGGCCTCGTCCTCTCATGTTGCTCCCTCAACTAAGTGGTTTCTCCACAGGACTTTTACATAGACCACATCCTTGTTTCTAAATCTCTTGACTTGGCGATCTAGAATTTCAATCGGAACCTCTTCTGTCACATCCGCGGAGCACCCCCTAGAAGTAACATGGTGTACTTGACCTCTACGAGGTCTTATACAAGCCCATAGTTATCATTCATCGTATTGACATTGTAAATATAGCGGAATATTTAGAACTTTTCGTAACACATCATATGCTAGAAACATCACTTTGTATATATGTAAACTTTAAGTCATAATACATATTTAGACCCTAAGTCTCTTTGCCATCTTTGACTCAACAACTTTAGATTACATTAGGCACACAAACTTTAAGACACATCACACGAATATACAATATTTAAAGACTTTTCACTAAAGACATAAGTAGGAGATTCTTGAACATAAGGATTCCATTCATTGATGTTGGAAATTATCTATAAATCTCTTCACCATTCAAGGCATCCTTTAAAAATTCATAACCTACACTTTTTGAAAAAGTAGAAAAGAATGGGAATAGTACTAGAATGCACTATGTAAGGCAACCATTTATAAACATGCATTTAAAAGGGACATTTTCATGAATTTATACTTCATGCCTTTTTGATTAAATTTTCATAAAACGCTAATTCAATAGAATTCACATCATACGCATACTTCATATAAACATATTAAAAGGCCAAACATCATATAAGATAGCATATATAATTTCTTACATTTTGAAGTCACATTACAGTGAACTAGTTTTCCCTTAACAGTGAGCTATCTTCTCTTTTATTCATTAACCTCCCGAATAACTCTCTAGTGATACTTGGTGCACTGCAGCACCTTAAGGTCACAAACAAAGCATACATAAAACCTACACAAGTCATCATATATCATCATAGAAGTATAGCACAACAAACACATTTAGATCAAGGCCTTAGGAACATTTCAGTAAGCTACTTTCATTTGTACATATTTTTATTTCTTTTTATATACATCAATATAAAACCTTTTTCATGATGCAATGAATATATAGAGCCCCATAACTCTATACATTCTTAGTAAACCTTTCATGAGACCACAAACTTTATCATTCAATTCATGCATCAACAAGTAAGTGAAGACAACTTCATTCATGTCAATACAAGACCTTCATCATATAGACATTTAGACTAACATAATGCATAAAAGGGTAAGAACACATCTAATATATTCATACCATGCACATCTTCATAATAAGTAAACAAATACTACCATACCATACATATGGACATAAGCATAAACATGCATATTAGGTCACCTTCCTAGGACTTCTTAAGGAACTACTTGTGCATTGTATAGATAGGTTCATTACTTCCACCTGTCCTAAGTAAATTACCTTAAGTCCTACTAGTTAGGATCCTATTGATTTACTTCCATTGTCCATTTTACATTAGGGAAATTATATCCTTAAGCGACACTAAGACCATGGGTGCTAAACATGGAATTTGGAATTGTAGAGCCTTACACCAATGGAAGGTGTTCCTACCTAGCCAAGGTAGAACATTAACATACATACTAGTATCCTAAGTGAATTAACTTTTCTAGATCCTATGTGGCAACCATAGTTTATGGAACTAAGAGATAGGCATATTCCATCTACATGCCATTGGGCAATTGGGGCCTCATCTCATGAGAAAACATGGGTGAATCTTCCTCTAAGGGAAATAACATCTCATGTGAATCCATAGGTGACTATTCCTCTAACGGAAGTCAACACTATATGAGGGACAAATGGTGAATCTTCCTCCAAGTGAAGTCAAACCTCACAATTTCAAGTTCACTAGGTTCTAAGCTAAGTTCCCTTTATTGAAAATCCTTTATTATATTTATTTATGAAACATTGGCGTAGGATATTCATTCCTCATATACTTATAGCATATTCAAGAACCTATCTAGTTTTAGAGTATTCTTGGGCACACCTTTCAATGTCCCTCTATTAACTAGAATCATCATTCATGTGTGGATGTATTTATATATGAGCAAACCTGTCACATAAAACATAATGTCACACATGTTCATACATCAATGCATAAGTATATAGGTGTGACCATATGAGTAATCCTTTCATATTAACACGTTAAGACACTTTGCACATTCATACTTCATCATATCATATTGTTAACGTCATATACATCATCTAAGCATGCAAAATAGTAGACACTAGTGAAAATGAGAACTACTTGTCATTTAGACACCATGACTTATACTACTTGTAACATGCATCTAAAGTGAGTGTGTATATACATTGGTCAACATGATCACATAATGGATATCAATAATAGTCTTTCAAGCATAGACCACACAACACAAAATAACATAGGAGACAAGTCAATTTCATATTACACTTAAGACTCCTAACTTTTGCTATTCATGCATTCTTATAGGTTTACATAGGTATGGAATTAATAACCATTTTAACTCATAAATTTAAACACCTATACTTTACCATAACATGGATACACACATGCTTATACAATAGCCATACAACCTAGATCTCAACTATAATAGGAAAGTAGGCATAAGCTTCACATAGTGTGATCATCATAACCACATATTCATATATTCATCAATTTGCCTTCAATGCCATTATCAACACATATATAATGAAAACACTGCCACCACAAGTGGACCATACCACACAATGTCTTACAATGCTTCATCAACATTACTATAATGAAATAGAGAAGTAGAAGAGTAGAGGAATTATCATCAATCGTTAAGCCTTTGGTAATCATTGATCATTACTACTCTTTTATCAATAAATAAAGTATAGGGAAGTAGGTTAAGACCATAATCATACATGAAGTTAAGAATAAGCTACTACAAGGTCATGTTACAACTAATACAATACATTAACACAATAGAGGGTAGAAGGACATAGACCATCAATAAATTCCACTTGGATGGATTATTGATCATATTTCATCAATAATATCAATATAAGACAGTAGATAAATGTACATGTAATCATATCGAAACCATGCTTACATCCCCAAAAGATCAAGATACTCTCGTAGGCATTAAACTATCCATTCAATGTAGAGTAGAGAAAATAGGTCATCTTACTAATTTTCCCACCGTAATAATGAGCAATCATACTTTACCAATAAATTACATGCTAGGAAGTAGCTAACGAGATAGGAAATCATATCTTATTCATAATTTATTCATCTTAGAACATAGATCACATCAGCTACATATCATTATTAATTCATAAACCAAAAGAATCTAGATCAATTCATGTAAGCCTTTGTTTAATTTGATCATAAAGGATTTACACCCAAAATTCATACATAATACCAACTAAATTCAGTAGATACAATGATGTTTTGCATAATCGATACAATACACAATTGCTATAATCGAAATTCACTATAACACTTAGAAACATAGGCTATTCATACTCAAATCTTCATACATTGATCCTCATGGATCAATAATCATCAATTAATAATCAATTAACATAAAAAACAGTATATGTAAGCAATTGAACATAATCACAATTCAATCGATAACAAGTAAAGATCACAAAGCCCATGCAAGGACTAAATCGATTTAGGGAGGGAACATGGGTAGATCATGCAATTTGAGTAAAATAACGTTAGAACAAATGTATTAACTTCAATTCATCATGATTTAATCTTTCAAAACGTTTTTAGAAAGAACCCATGGCTAGATTGAAGAAAAAGAGGTTTGATCATGAAACTTTCTTTGAAAACATTGAGATTAACTCTCCAAGTGAAAGGTTACATAAAGGTGAAGGATCACCATACCTTTGTCTAATTTAAAAACTATAAAACTTTGGGATTAATCCTTGCAAAATCAAAGCTCCAAGCTGTTCTTGAGATTCACCAACAATGGTGGTTTCCAGGGAGAATACTTTTGGAGGTAAAAGTTCAATTCGTGGGAAAGGATTTGGAATGGATTCTTCACGTGTTTGATCACTTATATACACCTAAAATTAGCTAAATAAACAGACTATAGTCATGTTCGGACGTGAGGTGAATTTTCCATTCACCCCTTAAATAAAAAAGTCCGCTAGACAGTGGCTACAGGACACCATGGACGGAACTCATCGACTGGTTGTTGGTCAATCGACTAGCTTTCCTTTGGCTTCCATCGATTGGTCCTTAGCCAAATTTTTGGTTGATAACTTCCCAAAATATGTTTCCATCGCTGATACCTCACCAACGGGCCGTTGGTTGACCAACAGGCCGTTGTTTGGTCCGTTGATTGACACTGCCAAGCCAGTGTCTCGACCAGCCTTGGGTCATTCATGTGGGGCATTTTACAGGGCACTTTAGAAGTCGTACCCATATGTTTCCGACATAAATACTACCCTTAACTAGTTTTAGACCTCACACATGATTTTCACCCAAAACCAATAGTCACAACTTGTCCAAACTGACTAGGCCCATCAAGAAACACTTTGAGCGTCTCAAGGGCTATCTCTCAAACGCCTTGGATGTTCTTCATCGTTTGACCTCCAAGCTTCTCAAAAATCGATATAAAATCATTAAACATCATTAAAAAACATTTTAAGTCTTAATAAGATCATGAACATACAGTATATAAACATGTATAGAGACATGAGACACATATGTAACTAGTTGTCGAACGTTTTGGTCATCCATTGACGTTCGACTTCCAAATAACTTAGAACATTACACACCGCATATAAAAAATATTAAAATTCATTTTAGGACCTTATAACCATATGAAAAACATGTTAGGCTCCAGAAACCTTAATTCATTTTTGCGTCTTACAATATCCCCCACTTGGGAACTTTCGTCCACGAATTACACTTATAATACTTTAATCACCACAAGGACTTCAATACATCATATAGCAGGTTATACCATTTATAACATCATCAAATCATTTTAGCACTCAATGCACACAAGGAATCAAAACCATTAATCACTCACTCTTTAATGTATCAAACACAAAGGCTCTTATCATGTTCATAGGAGGAACATCCTTCTCCTAATCATAACATGGTCATTACACTTCAATTTATTAAAATCTCATTTTGCAACTATTCGTTAAGTCACACTTAGGAAGATTTCAAAAACACTCAAGAAGCAATTAGGCACTCATACTTGAATGCACATAGACTTGAGTTTGTTGAATCAACAAAAATCTTCATTAGTTAGACCTAGTGCCATGAAGGTCATACTCAACTATACCATACTTAGTGGTGTCCATGGAGGAATGTCCTTCTCCTCAATACATTTACATGTATCATGAGTTCACACCTACGCAAAGTACCAGGTCAATTTCCTTTAAAAATGTGAAATTCTCAACTTTTAAACCAAGGCATGCTCATGATTCATTTTTAGTGATGTTTAAATGGTATGTTACAACAAGTACATCACAAAAATAGGAATAAATTTCACAAAATTCAATCATTAACATAGTACTCACCTTCACAGTAGGCATCCTTTGGGAAAAACAATAAAAATCATAGGCACACACATGAATGCTTAGTAAAACATGCTTTTACCTTTCAAAAGTGAGGCTACAATCATGCATCCCAAATCAGAAAGATCATATAGTTTTCAAGAGATTCTTCATATTTATTTTTAAAGAGACAACTTTCAATAGAAAGCTAAACATTTAACCTCACAAGTGACTATTACCATGTTTCTTATCTTATATCATGAAGTCAAATGCACAACTAGCATATAAAGATGAAATTTAACATGAGAAAACATGGATTTTATACAAAAATTTTCTTTCATGCACATTGGAATGTTTACAGTATCTTTAAGGTTATGTCAATTAACACATACAAAACATGTAAAGGTCATGAAATTCATACTTTATGAAAAATTCTTATTCATGAACAAGATTACTAAGAATTCATTAGTTTCAAGTTCAAGTAAAATAGAAACACAAGGTAGAAAATATCTAGAACATTACTACCCCCACTTAGGGTAAACCCAATTAATATATACTTAATCCAAACTTAAGAGGATCTTAAATAAACAACCTTAATTTTCATCACTTTAAAGTGATTACTACTTTAGAAGGATTTTCAGTAAGTTAACATAGGAACACTAAGGTATCCTAAACTGTAAGACCCCGAAACGAGATAAGTTGTCTAGAGACTGACATGTTTTTCTTAAAGTTTTAAAGTCATAAATATTATTAAAATATATTGTATATGCAGTAGTTAAAATATTAGAGGTATTGGAAGTCGAACGTTAAGGGACAACTAAGACGTTCAACGACTAAGTCACCTAGATGTCTAATATGTGGTTATTTGTGTTTATGGGTATTTAATGAAGTTATAATGTTATGAAATATCTTATTATATGGTTTAGAGTCAGTGTTAAAAGTTTGAAGTGATTTGGAAGTGAAACGTCAAGGGACGACCAAGATGTTCGACGACTAGTCGCTTATGTGTCTCATGTGTCTATGTATGCCTAAATATGTATAAAATGAGACTAATAAGTCTTTAAATGGTTTAAAATTATTTTTAACGTATTTATATGAAGTTTCGTGAAGTTTTGAGGTCAAACGCCCAAGAACGTCAAAGGCGTTCGAAAGATAGCCCCTAAGACGTTCATCGTATGTCATATTGGGGCAAAGGCTGTTTGGACGTCTTGTAGGTGTTTGTTTTGAATGAAATTTATGTGGAAGGTCTATAATATGTTAAGTTTCATAATCACATTGGAAACATCCGCGTACGACTTCTAAAGGGCCCCACAAGAGGCCCCGAAAAAATGACAAAAGACTAGTGTGCAGGCTGTCCCTGGCAAACCCTGGGGATGGAGCAGTCAAAGGTCAGTCATGGATGTGACATCCCGTCAAAGAGTCCGTTGTGAGGTAAATATCATAGGGTAAAGTAAGGAACCTTGGTCATCCTTTTTATCCACAACGGAGGACTATGACGTTCCGTCGTGGCAGTGATGCCCCGTCACTGCCTTCATCGCAGGTGCCCTGCAACTGGCAGCCTGCATGATGTTAATTAAAGGGGTGAATGGAAAATTCACCCCACGTCCTAAATATTCTATAATAGGTTTAATTAGTTATTTTTAGGTGTATATAAGTCATGAAAAACTTGATCACCCCATTCTAGAATCCTCTCACAAAATTAAAGCCTTTCCCTCCAAAATACTCTCTCTAGAAACCACCATTGTTGGTGAAGCTCAAGAACAGAGTCAAGTGGGGTTTTTCATGGATGAATCATAAAATTTAAGAGGTTATATACAAAGGTATTTCAATCCTTCATATTCATGTAACCTTTAACTTGGAGAGTTCTTCTCAATGTTTTTCAATGAAATCTTTTGATCAAGTTTCCAATCTTCCAATCTAGCCATGGGTTCTTTATCAAAATGTTTTGAATGATTAAATAATGATGAATTGAAGTTAATACACTGATTTGAACGAGATTTCACTCCGATTGCATGATGAACCCAAGTTCCATCCAAAATTGGTTTAGATCTAGCATGGGCTTTGTGATTATGGCTTGTTCTTGATTAATTGGTGATTCTCTTACGTTGACTTTCTTGTGTTTATTTTTATTTACGTTAATTGATGGTTAATTAATGATCATCTGTCCATGATGATAAATATATTAAGATTTGAACATTGTGAGATCGGTTGTGTGAGGTTGTGATTATGTATGAGCTGATGTAGCTACTGATTAAAGGTGAAATAATGGATGAATTTTATAGATATAAATCCTAAATGAACAATCAAAGAAACACTTGCAGGAATTGATCTAGATTCCTTTAAGCTACGAAGTCAAAAAGCTAAGTGTGTGATGGATCTGGAATTGTGATTAGATGAAGAATGATTTCTTCCTGATTTCCTACCTAATTATCTACTGTATGATGATTATATTGTTGATAAAATATTGTTGGTGATCAAGTCTTTGAGAGTTCATATTATTTGTAAAGTCTTCTATACTCTAGCAAATCCATAAACCTAAATACCTATGTTGTAAATTTAATCTTGAGGGTATGTAATCATGATTATTATATGGTTAAATGTAGGTTTATATACATCCTTAGAATCATAATATGTATTAAATATGATCTAAACCAATGCAAGGGAAATTAGATTATGAATAATGTTATTCTACATTCCTAGTATGTTGATGCGTTTTATTATGTTATAGCATAATCTTGTAGCGACTTGTACATGGTTTCTTATATGTTTGAAGTACATTTAGCTACTTCCATATATGTGTTTTATTGATGAATAAGGTGTATTGACCAATGATGATCAAAGGGTGAAAAATTGACAAGAATGCTTATTCTCTCTACTCTTCTACTTCTTTATTTCTTTATAGTAATGTTGATGAATCATTGTATGGCATTGTGTGGTATTTTCTATTTATGGTGGATGTGTTTACTTTATTTTCATGATATATGTGTTGATGATGGCCTTGAATGAATATTGATGAATATATGATTTAGAGATTTAGATGATCACCTTATGATGTAATTGTGCATATCTTCCTATCTAGTCTTGTTCTAGGTTGTGTGGATATTGTATGAGCATGCATATATTCATGTCTGGGTATTTTATAGGTTCTTTCATTGATGTGTTAAAATGGTTAATATCCCTTTCCCATGTACCCGTTATATGAAAGTGTAAATAGCTAAATTTAGGAGTCTTGGTTATAATGTTTATATTGTCTTGCCTCCTATGCCATTATGTGTTGTGTGGTATGTTATTGGAAGTATAATGTGTTCTAAGAGGGTGGCTGCCTCAAGGAGTAATTGATAGCCATTATGTGATCATGTTGACCAATGTACACACACTCTCACTTAAATGCATGTTACAAGTAGTATAGGTTATGGTGTGTAAATAAAAGGTTGTTCCCATATTCACTAATGTCTACTACTTTGCATGTAAAGTATATGTATTGCTAGGATGACCTGATAGGTGTACTAGTATGGGTAAGGGTTTGGGACCTTGTCTATACACTGCATAGGTGTATCTTCATAGGATAGTTCCTAGGTTTGGTTTCTATGTATATAAAGGATAAATATATGAATATGATGTATACGATATGATGAGGTATGAACGTGCATAGTGTCTTAGTAGGTATGTGAAAGGATTGCTCACATAGTTATGCCTATAGACTAATGCATTGATATATGAACATGCGTGACATTGTGTATTATGTGAAAGGTTTGCTCACATCTATGTATATACTCACACACATGAATGATGATCTAGTTAATTGAGGAACATTTAGAGTTGTTTCATAGAATACTCCTAAACTAGATGGGTCCTTGAATATGATATAAACATGTGAATAATGAATATCCAAAGCCTATGTTTTTATAAATATATGCAATAAAGGTTTTTTAATAAAGGAAACTTAGCTTAGCACCGAGTGAACTAGTAGAATAGGGGGTGACACTTTCCAAATGGTGAAAGTAGGGTTCACTACGGTCCCCATGTGAGGGAGTGACACTTTCCCAAGGTGGGGAGGTAGGGTTCACTACGGTCCCCACGCGATGGATATCCTCATGACCCAACAAATTGTGTAGAGTTGATATTCCCATGATTTTCCCCATGCTACATAAACTATGCTTGCCACATAGGATCTAGAAAAGTTAATTCACTTAGGATGCTAGGATGTATGTTACTGTTCTACCTTGGCTAGGTAGGAACACCTTTTATTGGTGTAAGTATCTACAACACCAAATTCGATGTTTAGCACCCATGGTGTTAGTGTATGTTAATCCCTAAGTTAAATGGACAAGGGAAGTTAAATAACTAGGACCCTTAATAGAATGACTTAAGGGAGGTTACTTAGGATAGGTGGAAGTAATGAACCCATTTAGACATTTCACAAGTAGCTCCTTAGGAAGTTCTACGAAGGTGTTCTAATGAATCTCACTATGTATATGTTCCCTATTCATGACATTGTAGTATTGGTCTACTTGTTATGAAGAGTAAGCAACTTCTATTAGCGCCGGACCCTGAGTCGAATTGATCGTGTCATGTGCAATGTCCATAAATGATGGTTCATTAATGTCCATTGATTTATGCTCTTGTTGATACAATTTAATATTTTTAGGCAGTTTCGTATTCTAATGATCCCGTCTTACCTGATGATTAGGATTTGCTTTCCCTATTTGAAAAAAGGAGATTTGTGCTTTCTTTCAGATCAATTCTTCGCTGTAATCTCTTCGATCTACCCCCTCGGTGAAACACTGTAATACGCCATGAGGAATTCCTACGAGCAGACTTCCCTGTACTCAAAGTGAATTTTCTAAGTGCATGATATGAGTCTTTGTGCATGATGTTGATCTTGTTGATTATATGATGAAGGTCTTGACATAAATGTGTCTATGTGGTATTATACTTCTATTATGGTATGTGTTGTCTTGTGTAGATAATATGTATGATTTTACTTGTGGTCTTAGGGTGATACATTTCACCAAGTATCCCTAAAGGATTACATGGGAGACAAGTGAATTAAAAGAAAGAGTTTCAATGTTAAGAAGAGTGAGCTCATTGTGAAGAGACCTCAAATGGGGATTAAATTCAGTGTATGCTTTTCTATGATGTTTGGCTTTGGATTGTATTTATATGAAGTATGAACATGATATATATTCTACTGATAAAGGTTTAATGATGATTTACTTAAAATGGCATGAAGTATGATTTAAAAGAAAATGTCCCTTTTAAATGCATGTTTTTGCATGATTACCATACTTAGTACATTCTTGTGCTAATCCCATTCTTCTCTACTTTTTACACAAAATATATGTTATGGATGCTTAAAGGATATCTTGAAGGGGGAAGAGATTGATAGGTGATTCCCAAGCTCGAGGAAAGAAATCATTAAGTCCAAGGGTATCCTAATGTGTACTTATTGTGAAGTCTATTAAATATGTAGAGTTTTGTATTATGTCATAAGGGCCTTGTCCTTAATGTACTCTAAAGTTTTGAGTCTAAGATGGAAACGAGACTTAGAGTCTATATATTTACTATGACTTATATTTTATATGTATATGAAGTAAAGTTTCTAGCATATGAGGTGCTATGAAAAGTTTTAAATTTTCCGCTAAATTTACTATGTCGATGCGATGAATGATATCTATGGGCTTCTATTAGACCTCCGAGAAGTCAAGTACGCTGTATTACTTCTAGAGGGTGCTCCCCGGATGTGACATAAACCTTATCAGCTAGGCAAATTATCCCCAACTATCAGGTTAGGTCATCTCATTCAATCACATAAGGTTTGTATACAATACCATAAACACAAAGGTCATAAATCATTATGGGAAACAATAGAGGAGACTTAGACTTAAGGACTCTTTCTTTTTCTTTCAACATATATGTAAGGTGACTTCTAGGTCAATCAAACCCACATCATCACCCTACAAATATAAGAGTACTACCCTCAATTCTAGGGAAACATTAATTCAACAATCATCAAAGGACTAACAGCACAATAACAAGTTAGAAACAAATCTACGACTCATCATGCCATAAGACTCTCATTCTTCATTCCAATTCGAAAATCTCTTTTTTTTACATTCATTATCATGTTTATATGCATTACTTCTATACACATATCAACAATTCCCAACAAAGAACAATTTAGTTGATTTCCTAAAAATCTCACAGTAAACTGCCTATCATTAAAGTAAACATGCTTTCAAGTTCCAAAAATGCAACACTTAGGGAATTGATGGGAAAAGCATGACAACATGAGATACAAAACTTTACCAACTCATCCCACATAAGCATTCATACTATCATAATACCTAGTATCAAGTCTATACAAATGACTCAAATCAATACTAGGAAACTTATCTTGGACCACATGTATACAAAGGGAAACATTGAACACTTTTAAGCACATATTCTTAGGGTAGCATGCATCCATATGTTGTCACTAAGAATTTCAAGTTCAAACCATAGCATAAGTCTACCATCATCAAAAACCATATAGCAACACATTATTCCCAAAAGAAACTCATGTCAACTATAGTAACTTGTAACATGCTTTAACTATATCATGAAAGTCATTTTTAAACATAACATGGTATTTCACATAAATTTCATATATAGACATAATTGGCATCACATCATATAAACATGCAAAAATTTAACTTCACACATACTCATTCAAACCATAAAACCAAGATAAGAATTTAAAATCACCTTTTCTCCCTCAAGCATAGAGAACAATCTCATCCAAACAAGAACATCTAAAAGACCACCGAAAAGAAAACATAATAGAGAGATATTATAGAGTTAAGTTCTATGGCACCATATGAGAATGATAAAGAAGGAAAACTCTATCGTCCTATAGCCTCTCGTACCATTTAATGTGTCGCGACTCACCACCAATGCTACGAGACTTTACTAGATGTGGCAATATGAGACTTCTTGGACCGTAAAACAGTTTTAAAAACCTCATGCTCTGATACCACATTTGTCACATCCGTGGAGCACCCCCCAGAAGTACCATGTCGTACTTGACCACTAGGAGGTATTATACAAGCGCATAGTTATCATTCATCGCATTGTCATAGTAAATTTAGCCAAAAAATAAAAACTTTCCATAGCACATCATATGCTAGAAACATCACGTCATACATATATAAAATATATGTCATAATACATATTTAAACACTAAGTCTCTTCGCCATCTTAGACTCAACAACATTAGAATACTTTAAGGACATGACCCTTTAAAAATAAGACATAATTATACAACATTTAATAAACTTTACATTAAGACATGGGTAGGGAATTATTGGAACATAAGTACACCTTTCCTTGATCTTAGGAATCACCTATCAATATCCTCAATCATAGACATCCTTTGAGAATCCATAACCTACACTTTGTGTAAAAGTAGAGAAGAATGGAATTAGTACAAGAATGCACTAACTATGGCAACCATGAAAAAACATCCATTTTAAAGGGACTTTTTCTTGATATCATACTTCATGCCTTTTTGAGTAAATCTTCATAAAACCCTTATTCAGTAGAATTTACATCATTCACATACTTCATATAGACATATTCAAAGGCCAAACATCACATAATATTGCATATAGAATTTGTTACATTCTTAAGTCACAATACAGTGAACTAGTTTTCCCTTAACAGTGAGCTATATTTCCTTTTATTCATTAACCTCCCATGTAACTCCTAGTGATACTTGGTGCAATGCATCACCTTAAGGTCACAAAGAAATCATACATATAATCTACCTAAGTCATCATATGTAATCATAGAAGTATAGCACAACAAAGACATATTTAGGTCAAGGCCTTGGGAACATTAAAGTAAGCTACTTTCATTTCTACATATTTTTATTTATTTTCATATACATCATTAGAAGACCTAGTGCAATGAACATATAGATTCCCATTACCCCATAAATTCTTAATAAACCCTTCATTAGACCACAAACCTTAGCATTCAATTCATACATCAAGACGTATGTGAAGACAACTTCATTCATGTCAATACAAGACCATCATCATATAGTAATTAAGACCAACATAGTGCATACAAGGATAAGAACACATCTCATAGATTCATACAATGCACATCTTCATAATACGTAGGCAAATATTACCATACCATACATATGGACATAAGCATAAATATATGTATTAGGTCACCTTCATAGGACATCCTAAGGATCGAGCTAATTGTGCAATGTCTACATGGGTTCATTACATCCACCTATCCTATGTAACTTAACTTAAGTCCTCCTAGTTAGAATACTGTTCATTTACTTCCATTGTCCATTTTATGTTAGGGAAACTATAGCCTTAACCGACACTAAGACCATGGATGCTAAACATGGAATTTTGTGTTGTAGGGCCTTACACCAATGGAAGGTGTTCCTACCTAGAAAATGTAGAACATTAACATAAATCCTAGCATCCTAAGTGAATTCAATTTGTTAGATCCTATGCGGCAAGCATATTTTATGGAACTAAGAGATGGGTTTATTCCCTCTACATTGCATTTGGCAATTGGGGCCTCATTTCAAGAGAAAACATGGGTGAATCTTCCTCTTAAGGGAAGTCAAGATCTCATGTGAATGCATAGGTGAGTATTCCTCTAAGGGAAGTCAACACTCTATAAGGGACAAACGGTGAATCTTCCTCAAATGGAAGTCAACAGCTCTCAATGTCAAGTTCATTCGGTGTTAAGCTAAGTTTCCTTTATTGAAAAGCCTTTATTATATTTATATATAAAATATAGGCTTAGGATATTCATTCCTCATACCCTTATAGCATAATCAAGCACCTATCTAGTTTTAGAGTATTCTTAGGCACACCTTTCATTGTCCCTCTATTATCTGGGTTATCATTCATGTGTGTGTGTGTATTTATATGTGAACAAGCCTTTCACATAACAAATAATGTCACACATGTTCATATATCAATTCACAAGTCTATAGGTGTGACCATATGATCAATCCTTTCATATTAACACATTAAGACTCTATGCACATTCATACTTTATCATATCATATACTTAACATCATAGACATTATCTAAGCATGCATAGTACTAAACACTAGTGAAAATGAGAACTAGCTTTCATTTAGACACCATGACTAATACTACTTTTAACATGCATGTTAAGTGAGTGTGTATGTACTGTGGTCAACATTATCACATAATAGCTATCAATAACACATTGAGGAAGCCACCCTCTTAGACAATAATACTCTTTCAAGCATTGACCATAGGACACACAATAACATAGGAGACAAGTCAACTTCATATAACACTTAAGGCACCTAACTTATGCTATTCATGCATTCTCATAGGGGTACATAAGAAAGGAATTATTAACCATTTCAATTTATCAATGGCAACACCTATACTTTACCCTAACAATAGTCATACAACCTAGATAACAACTAGAATAGAAAAATAGGCATAAGGCTCACATAGTGTGATCATCATAACCACATATTGATATATTCATCAATTTGCCTTCAAGGCCATGGTCAATTCATATATAATTACAATAGAGTAAACACCTCCACCATAAGTGGACCATACAACACAATGCCAGACAAGGCTACATCAATATTACTATTAAGAAATAGAGAAGTGGAACAGTAGAGGAATTCTTACCAATTCTTTATCTTTGGTCATGATTGACCGTTACTACTCCTTTGTCAATAAATAAAGTATAGGGAAGTAGATTAAGGTACCATAATCATACATGAAGTTAAGCATAAGCTACTACAAGGTCATGTTACAACTAGTACAATACATTAACACACTAGAAAGGTAGAAAGACATAGACCATCAACCAATTACACTTGCGTGGATTATAGATCATATCTCATCTGTAATATCAATCTAAGGTAGTAGCAAAATATAGACTTAATCATATCGAAATCATGCTTGCATCCCTACAAGATAAAAATACTATTGTAGGCATTAAACTATCCATTCAATGTAGAGTAGAGAGCATAGGCCATCTTACTAATTTTCCCAAAGTATTATTCATCAATCGTATTTTACCAATAAAACACATGCGATGCAGTAGCTAACGAGATAGGAAATTAAGTCTTATTCATACTTTATTCATCTTAGAAAATAGATCACATCACCTACATAACTTTATCAATTTATAGACCAAAAGAATCTATATCAATTCATATAAGAATTTATTTTATTGATCGTCAAGGATTTACACCCACAATCCATCCATCATACCAACTAAAGGCAGTAGCTACAATGATGTTTTGCACAATCAAAATAATACACAATTGCTATAATCGAAATTCTCTAAAACACAAAGAAACATAGGCTATTCATACTCAAATATTCGTACATATATCCTCATTGATTGTTCATCATCAATTCATAATAAATTACCGTAAACAAAAGCATATATAAGAAATTCAGCGTAAGAGAATCACAATTCAATCAATAACAAGTCAAGATAACAAAGCCCATGCAATTGAGGGAGGGAACATGGGTTCGTCATGCAATTGGAGTAAAATAACGTTCAAACAAATATATTAACTTCAATTCATAATGATTTAATCATTCAAAACATTTTCAAAAAGAACCCATGGCTAGATTGAAGAAGAAGAGGTTTGATCATGAAACTTTCTTTGAAAACATTGAGATTAACTCTCAAAGATGAAGGTTACTTAGAGAGGAAGGATCACCATACCTTTTCATAGTTGAAATCCTATAAAAATTGGTGATTCATCCATTGAAATCCAAGCTCGAGGCTGTTCTTGAGCTTCACCAACAATGGTGATTTCTAGAGAGAATATTTTTGGAGGGAAAAATTTCAATTCGTGGGAAAGGATTTTCAATGGGTTCTTCATGTGTTTGATCACTTATATACAACTAAAAGTCGCTAAATAAACCTATTAGAGTAATTATAGAACATGGGGTGAATTTATCATTCACCCCTTAAATAAAATAGTCCGCTAGATAGTAGCGACAGGCCACCATGGACGGAACCCATCGACTGACCGTCCTTTGGCTTCCGTCGATTGGTCCTTATCCTAATTGTGGGTGAGACTTGACCAAGATAATTTTCCATCGACGATACCTCACAAACAAGCCGTTGGTTGTCCAACAGGCAGTCATTAGGTCAGTCTATTGACACTGCCAAGGCAGTGTCTCGATCATCCTTAGGTCTTTCTTATGGGGCCTTTTGTGGGGCTCTTTAGAAGTCGTACACGGACTTGACCAACGTAAATACAAACTTTGACAACTTTTAGGCTCCTACATGAGTTTCACCTAAAACCAATACTTGCAACTCGTCGACACCTTCTAGGCCCCATCAAGACACATATTGAGCGTCTTAAGGCTATATTTCGAACGCCTTGGACGTTCTTGGTCGTTTGACCTTCAAACTTCTCGAAATTCTGTATTCAATATTTGAACTTCATTATAACTCACTTTAAGACTTCATAAGACTATGAAATACAATATATAAACAAGCTGGACACATGAGACACAGAGATGACTAGTTGTCGATGGTTTTTGTCGTCGCTTGACGAACGACTTCCAAATCACTTTAAACTTTACACACATTCTCTAAACCATATTATAATTTATTTTAGGACCTTAGAACCTTAAGAAACACATGTTTTTCGCTAGACACCCTAACTCATTTTGGGATCTTACATCATCATAGGAAAGGTTCTAAGTTACACCTAACCCTTCAATAGGGAGAATGGATAATGGTTCGCTAATACACTTCTTAACCATTGAGACATGAAATACCCGATTAACTGAAACTAGTTCGTTAGGTAATTTTAACTCATGTGAAACTTTCCTAACCCATTCCAAACCACGTAGGGACCCACATAAGTGGGACTTATCTTCACCTTTTTGCCGAATCTCATCACCTTTTTCATAGGGGAAATTTTCAAATACAACATATTCCCTTCTTCAAAATCAAGATCACTCCTATTGTTGTCTTAGGATTTTTGCCGACTATAGGCTTCTTTCAACCTATATCTTATCACCCAAACTTTTTCCTAACCTTCATTCATTATTTAGGGACAAAGGTGTGAAGACTCACCAACCTTAAACCACCCAACCGAAGACCAACATCGCGTACCATATGTTTCTTCAAAAGGAGCAATGGAAATACTCAAATGGTAGCTATTATAGTAGGAGAACTCAATAAACGATAAATGATTGTCCCAATTTCCATTTAGATCTATAAATCAAGCTCTTAACATGTCTTCTCCGGTTTGAATAGTACACTCCGCTTGACCATCCATTTTAGGATGAAAACTGGTTTTAAGCTTCACTTGAGTACCCAACCCTTTTTTAAAAGATCTCCAAAAATGAGAACTGAATTGAGAACCTCTATCCGATATGATGGACAAATGGACCCCATGTAAGTTCACAATCTCATTAATGTATGTTATTGCATAATACTCCATTGAATAAGTATACTTGGTGGGGTTAAAGTGAGTGGATTTTCTATATCTATCAACAATAACCCGAATTGAGCCATTTTGCCTCAGGGTCTAAGACAACCAAAGAACAACGTCCATATTAATTTCTTTCCACTTTAATGTAGGGACATCAATTACTAAGGTAAAAACACTTGACTTTAGATGCTCGAATTTATCTTATTGGCGATTAGGAGACATAGATACAAACTCCGCTATGTCCCTTTTCAAACCATCCCACCAATAAGCTCTCTAAGATTGCGATGCATTTTGGTGGCACTAGGATAAATAGAATATCGGGAACCATGAGCTTCTTCCAAGATTTTTCCTCTCAAATTATTAACATCCGGTACACACAATCTACCTTGGTACCTTAGCACATCATCCTCCCCTTAGAATAATTATTCTTTAAACTTGCTCAGTGCCGATTCCTTCAAATCCATCAATATTGTATCAAGATGTTGCTTATAATTCATGTCTTCCACTAAATATGACTCAAAATTATGGTGAAGTACACTCATGTCGCAATCCTTCTGAAGTTCCAACCATATTTGTTTTTGTAGGTTCAAATCCTTTTGAGTGAGCACATATTGATGACTTTTATGCTCGGAAAATACATACACATTGACACCATACAAGTAAAGCCTCCATATTTTCAAGGAAAACACTACGTCGCTAATTCCAAATCATGATTTTGATAATTATTATTATGAACATTGAGTTGTCTAGAATAATAGGATACCACCTTACCAAGTTAAATAAGGTTACAATCCAAAACTACTTTAGGAGAATCAAAATACACTACAAAACTGTTGGTACTCTCCGGTAAAGTAAACACCGAAGTGGGGGTAAGCCTATCTTTTAACACATGGAATCTTCTTTCACAAGCTTCCGAAAACTCAAACTTAACAACCTTTGCGGTAAAGGTAGTCAAAGGAGAAGAAATGGATGCGAACCCCGCAACAAACCTCCTATAATATCCTCCTAAACCAAGAAACTTCTAATATCGGTTGGAGTCGAAGGTCTAGGCCAATTCTTAAATGCTTCGGTCTTATTCTGATTGACCTTTATACCCTTACTTGAGACAATATTACCATGAAATGCCACATATGAAAAGAACAATTCACATTTGATATACTTGGAAAAGAGTTGATATTCCTTGAGGACACACTAAACGACCCTCAAATAGTCCATATGCTCACCCTTACTTCTCGAATATACCAAGATATCATCAATGAAGGCAATCACAAATGCATCAATGTAATTAAGGAGTACTCTATTCATAATGTCCATAAAAGACGCCGGGGAATTAGTGATCCCAAAAGACATCACTATTATAATACAATACATAGTTCACCATGTTGTTTTAAGTACATCCTTACCTCTAACCTAATGTTGGTGTGATACCCCAACCTTAAATAAATTTTTTAAATGTAACTATCCCCTTGGAGGTGATCAAATAAGTCTTCAATCTGAGGGAGAGGATCCTTGTTCTTAATGGTGACCTTATCGAATTGACGATAATCTATACACATCCTAAGGGAGCTATCCTTCTTCATAACAAAAAAAACTAGAGCTCCCCATGAAGAAATACTAAGATGTATTAAACCCTTGTATACTAAGACTTTGAGTTGAAGCTTTAGATTTTTCAACTCAGTCGGAGCAATTTTGGGCAAGGCATCGTGAAAGAATTCTTGAAAATCCTTCACTATGGGGACCGACACTAATGAGGAATGTAGGACTCAAGATCCTTGACTCTCACAATATGGTAAGGACATCCCTTGGAGATCATTTTACAAGCTTTTAGACAAGTAATGATACGACCTCTAGGGATTGAGTTACCTCCCTTCAACTCTAAGATGGGTTCATTAGGAAAATTTAACTTAACTACCCTTGTACGACAACCAATGGAAACAAAACTAGCATATAACCAATCCATTCCAAAATTTTGTCAAAATCAACCATATCATGTTCTACCAAATTCACCCATGTAAATCTATTGGGCAAAGATATAGGACAACTCCTAAAGACTCTTCTTGCCACAAAGAAGTCACCCACCGGGATTGTTACCAAAAATAGATCAATCAAAACATCGGGTAGAACATCAAACTTTTGTAGTTACTCGAGGAGTTAAAAATGATAAAATAGAACCGCCATAAATTAAAGAATAAACATCAACAGAGAAGACTTGTAATGTAGCGGTGATCACATCGGGAGATTTCTCTTTCTCACCCCTAGGGCGAATAGCATAGAAGCGGTTCCTCTTTGGAGAATCGGAACTAGGTTCTCTTGCTTGAGATTGCATATTCCCCTTCTCTTGACCCCTAGACGTGATCAAGGGATGATCCATAACTTTATGGCCATCTTTTCACAACCAAATAAAATACCCATTCCTACCAAGACTCACCCATATGCTTTTTACCACACTTGGAACAAGTAGGCTTCTTATTATGTCAATTTCCACTCCTTGTCTTTTGTGACTTACGGTTAGACATCCTATCTTTGCTTTCCTTTGGGAAATTAGAAGGAACTTGGTTGGAGACCCTCTTCTTGAACCTATGCTTGTTTTGAATTTCAAGTCTACCCTTGGTAGTACCTCCCTAATAGTACTTGGCCCTCTTAAACTCATTATTCCTCTTGAGTCTAGTCTCCTCAACTTGTTGTACATGTACCATCAACCGAAATGTATCCATGTTTTCATGTAGCATCGCCGAATGACACTCTTCAACTAAATCATCGGATACTCCCATCACAAAGTGGCTCATCTCATCCCTAGAGTTGGATACCAAAGAAGGAGCATGCTTGGACAATCACAAAACTTCAAGGAGTACTCTTTAACACTCATACCTCCTTGATGAATGTTTATGAACACTTCCACTTTTGCTCCCTTTTCTCCATTGGAAACAGCTTATCAATAAAGTCTCTTCTAAGAACCTCCCAAGTTATAGGACCTGCTCTCAAAGCCCTATTATCTCTAATTGGGTATACCATGTTTCAGATACATCCTTGAGTTGGTATGAGGCTAGATCGACCTTCTAATTAGAACTCACCCCCATAGCATATCGGATATTTTAGACCTCATCAATAATGTTTTGGGGGTCTTCATTCATCTTTGACCCAAAGAACATCGGAGGGTTCATCCTTGTGAAGTCCCTCAAGCGAGAAGCCATTGTATTAGCATTTTGTGGAACACGAGGTCCAACTTCCTATTTTGATTGAGCCGCCATAGAATGAGCTTTAGTAGTTACCGTTTGAGCTTGGGTATTCATAGCTCTGGCCAACCATAGAAGAGCCGACCTTAATGATCTCTCCTTCCGTTATAGGTGGAGGAATGACTGGAGCTTCATCTTGTGAAGGACTTTGCCTTGTGGTGGATTTCGGTTCTCTTCCTCCCGCATTAGTCAGTTCTTCCTCCATCATCCTTGTGGCTTCCTTTGTCATAGTCATAGACTATAACCTCAGTAAAAGGGTTAGAAGAAAAAAGGACACATAGAGTTCTCACTCTTGAGACACGACTTTTAAAATTTACCAAAAGCTACAATTCATAAGCATCATGTAGCCTCTCATCCATGAACAGGACTCTACGTAGATGTAGTTTAGTGATGACACGACCCAAGAGTACACCTTAAGAAATATAGCATTCTCATTCGCAACAAAGCGTACTTGACCTCTCGTAGACTTGTACAAGTCCTTTGACATCATTTATTGTGTAACTAATATCAAAAGTAGTGCGACGTAATTTTTTCACACAAAATAGTAATCCTTCAAAACATATTTTATGGAAAAACAAAATGAAAGACTAAGTCTCAAAAGTAGTCATCTTAGATATAAAAATATATTGGGACAAGACCCATACTTCATCATATATAAAATAGGTAAGTATATTATAATACTTCCAATAAGGAAATCTAAACAACATCGTGTCCTCGAATCTTGTGAGGACATACCAATACTTGCTTGAATGAACACTAATCCAAGATTCTACCTCGAGACTCCTCTCAAATGCAACCTACATTATTAGATATAGAAAAAATATATGGAATTAGTACATTAGATTGTACAAAGTATGACATAAATCATAAATCATGATAAAAGGACATTAGTGTAAAACATGATCTTTTTGAGTAAAACTTCAAAAAACAAGTATAAGAGATCACATCAAGTCAACATAAGCACATATAGTCACATACAACAATATAACATCAATATCATTTCAATTCACTTAAACATAAGACCCCAACAAAAGGTGATTCTAAGGCTCACTTCAGTGAGTCATGAAGTGACCTCCCATACAATCCCTTCACACACACCAAACAGATTCTTTAGACTACCTATGATAAGATAATTCTCATTTCTTACATTTCACTCCCTACCTTGAGTTACTCTAAGACTCAACTTAGTAAGATATGAAGACCATGTATGCCTCTCCAAGCCTTTTTAAGCAATCCTTAATGATACTATAGATACTAACTTTTCATTAAAACACCTTTACATATGTCATTATTTTCATTAAATCATTAAGGAGACATTCATCACAAAACGAAATTCACATAATAGTATTGGGAATGGCCTATGGAAATCACATACTAACATCTTCAAAGCCTAGTCGTGCATTTCTACATAGTGTCCCATTCTACTATCTAAAGTTCTTACTACTTATCGAATACTAGCATGTGTCACACATGATGAGAATAGGAAATAACCGACATAGACCATACTATCTAGGCATCGAATCTGGAGTCTACCCTACTCTGATAGAGGGTATTTTACTTGCCAATGGTTGAACTAGGACACAACCCATGCAGGCACATGGTTATGGAATATGAAGGGTTCCATTATACTCTAATCTCAATCTTAACTAGAGCTATTTCCCAAGCATGTTCTCTCAGTGCTAGTCTTTGTTCTCATAGAGTAATTCAATGAAGGAGCATATTAAGAGGTACCATATCTTGTTCATAATCAAATCATACTACACCTTACCAAAGAGGGTCCACTTGGGCTACCTACAATGGTTATTTAGACAACTCAATGACTTGTGTATGGATGATTTCATGTTGTTCCAACTAATCAACCATAAGTCTACCATTCACACAAGAAGGATACTATTACGGTTTTCAACTTCAAGGATATCATAACCATCTATCTAGGTTGAAGGTTTCAATTAAATGTCCTTCTTATCTATGTTCAAGGAAACATGTCAATAACAAATATAAGATTAAAGATATTTAGATTATAAGTCAAGGATCCATATCCACATTCTACATGTATCAAGTTAGGGACACAAGTCTACCAAAACAAGATGCACATATGCTTTACCTTATCACGTATAGAATATCATTCAAGAAGGACATAGGGACAACCAATTCAACTATAGGTCACCATACTAACTAGTATAGCACAATAAATATAACCTATCACAAGTCTCATATAAGTCAACAAGAAGAATCATACTTCAATATAAAGTATTAGACATAAAGACTTCACTATAGCTTACTAGAGACACATATCATTAACTAGGAGATCTCATTCTTTGATTTCACATACACACATAATCCGTCAAGACCTTCATAATAGTCACATAATCAATTTATAAAATGATAATATCATAATACATGAAGTAATGCCGACGAGACCACATTGTTTAACCATTCATAAAGTAATGCCAACGGGGCCACACAAATAACAAGTATAACACATAAGCACCACCACCATAACTGGACCAAAAAAATCATAATCATAATTCATGACCTATACTATACACTATAGTTAATGTTAGGTCAACATACTACCAATCAAATACCAGAACTTCAATCCATAGCCAAATCAACCTACTCAATATACCAAGGCTCTTACCCATATCTATGATCATCAAGCCACTCTAATAATAAAAATACACAATGAATAGAAGATTATACAATATAAATTAATCAATTTAGGAAATCCTACTCATAATTCTAACATGATTCGTTCATAATTGAATAGCCCTAATAAATGCAAGAATTATATAGTATTGAGAAATGATCAAATCACCTATAAAATAGTTTAAACAAGGATTGCATGGGTTATTGAGTTTTTATTCTAAAATCATGAAAATAACATCAGTTCAATCATAATACAATGATTCAAAAAGTTTTATGCAAGAACCCATGTCTAGATTATAATTTACAAGTTCATCTTCTCAGAAAGTTTTGGAAAATAACTTTGAAGATTAACTCCTTGAAGAAAATAGATTCAAAGGTGAAAAACATACCTGAATTGATGCTAAACAATGAAAATAAAGATTATTTGATGGATAAACTAAGCTTCAAACTCCGATTTCCCTTTAAGCTTCAATGATATTCAAGAGAGTTCTTCCTTGGTGTTTAGAGTTTTGATCTTTAATAATGACTTGAGTTGGGGTTCTATTCTTATAAATTCACATAAAATACCCAAAATAATCCTAATAATCGTACAAATAATTTTAGGAAGGCTAGGAAAAATACCTAATATAACCTTGAATTAGCTGCAACACCTGCAAAAAATCTGCACGTGCCAATCGCCGGACAAATCTGTGCCTAGTCAACCCGCTGACGGGTCCTGCTGGAAACATCGATTGGATAAGAGACTTCAAAAGGGTATCTTGGTCTCCGTAGATTAAGTATAAACCTACATCCTCCGTAGATGGGGCGTTGACTAGCCTAAGGGGCATCGATTTCCTCCGCTGGTTGGGCTAGTTTTAGACAGTTTTTTTTCTGAAAGTTGGGTCCTCATCAAGGACCCTTTGGTTGTTCTTTGGTGAATTTTGTACGGACGTTTCCAACTGGAATATACTCTAACACATGTTAGCAGCCCCTCACATCAATTTTAACAAAAAATGAACACCTAAAACATTTAAAGTAACACATAAACGTAGAAGCACGTCTCGAGGCATATCTTTCAAACGTCAAAGACATTGCCAATAAAAATCATTATAAACCATTTAAGGACTTTAAAACCTAATGACGACGTGTTAGGCTGAAGTTTCACATAGTAATTTTAGAGGTATTACAAGGTAGGCATCAATGCTAAGATTACTTCCACCTCATGCGCTGATACCATGTTTGGCATGACGGGGGATCACCCCCTAGACCTAACCAGCATCTTTGTCTTCGGAGAGGGCTTGGACAAGCCCTTAGCATTTGTCATAACATATAATAGATTAAAAATTCAGAAAATGTAAACTTTTACATAGTGAGGTATACATAGACCTCTCATATATCATATATGGAGTTTACATATTCTTCTCGTTTGCACAACATAACAAATACATATGAAATAATCTAATATCATTGTCTCATATTATACCATCTAAAGAATATTAAAACATTTGGTCATAGCCCATTCTTCAATATAAAGAGTCACATATACTCTTACAACATTATCTCAAAGATAAAGGAATGAAATAGTGTGTTTAGACATAATAACATCATTTCTAGAATAGATAAATGGTAACATCCCCAAACATTGAGGAACTACCAATAACAATCGAATTAGTCCAAGTCTTCTTGAAAAGTGGCCTCCTAAACTTCAACGGCCTGAACCTACATTTTTTTGGGAAAAGGGAAAGAAATATGGGATAGTACAACCACATGTACTAAGTATGAAAACATATGCAAGTAAAACCATTGAAATCATGCTTGAAGGAAATTTAGTTCAAAAACATTCTAAGTCACTTTTGAAAATCCTTTATGCACAATTAAGAATACCTAAAAGTCAATAATCACATATTCACTTAAGTCTAGTCCATATTCACACAAGATCAACATCATCATAAACGTAGTCAACATGGATATTATAAAAATAATTTCATATCTTCATGAATTTATTCAACATAAAGTCATAACAATAATTCATGTAAATGAGTTCATACCATCATAACATATAAGATCCTTAATCGCAATCCCTTCCAAAGCATACAAGTGCAATGCTTATGTGAAGCCCCATAACCCCACATAAGCAGGTCAACCAAGACTAGGATCATCAAAATTGTCTAAATTACATATATCTTCATATCATGCATATTAAAAATCATGTACATAAACTTAGACCAATAGAATGTTTATCAATGAAACTAACATCATCTATCATCGCAAACATTTAAAGTCATCATACACATTGCATTCATATAATAATTACATAACAACAATTTCCAAGGACTCCCCTTAAGGCCATCTTGTACAACGTATAAGTAGTGTCCCATACACCTACCAGTACTAAATAGAACCCCTTAAGTAACCCTAGTTTGTGTTCATTTTATTACTTCTATTTTACTTTCTAGAAAAATAGCCTTATTTGATAATAAAACATGTGAGGTAAACATGGAATACTGTGTCATGAAACCCTACACCGAATGAAGGTAGTTTACTTGCCAATATAGAGCAAAAATTTAAACATAGCATTCTAGGTCAATCCACTAGTTTCTATTCCTATGGAGGCAACATAGTTAAGGAACTAGGATATATTTCTTGAACCCTCTATATTCCCATTAGAATTGGAGTCCTCATCTCATGAGAACATTTGTTGAATCTGTCTTCTATGGGGGGTCAACACCTCTCATTGTCCAATTCACTCGGTACTAATCTAAATTCTCTTTTTGAAATGTCTTTAAGCCTTTCTTAATCATCATATCTTAGTGTATGGCATAGGAGACTAACCCCTTGTGTATCATATCATTATCTCATTAAGTATTGCATGAGAATTCCTTTAATAACAACGATTAATTTGCGAAATAAACACATCATAATCATATCATAGTAAGGTATAGAAGTGACTTATATTCAACCTTGTATCAACATACCTTTAACATGATCTCACAATTCACATAGTAAAGAGATTTCATCTTAATAAATATATTATAATCGTCTTATTCTAATCACATAAAATAATTTAATTAAATACCAATATCAACTATAAGCCATCATAATTGGAGTAAAGAACTCAAGATTACAAAGTCTTACCACATAGCCTTCAAAAGCCACCTTCAAGATCTTACCATAAATCCAACAATATTATACATCCATAAATCCACTTAATAAAATCGTATAATTGTAAGATATATAATAACATAGTCAATTGTATCACCACTAATCAATTCAGCCTCTATTCATAACCTAGAGTTGGGGGAAAAGGGTTCAATCATGAAATCATTCATAGAACAAGGTAAAATACTAAGATATAAAACAATTCCTCTATATATAATCATAATATATCAATAATAATCAAAGGAAATCAACATAAAATCAATTAAAAGATGAATTATTAAGTTGGCAGAAAACCCATGTTTTTGACATCCCTGGAAATCAATTTTGAAGAGCCTCATGGAGAAAGAGATCTCAAGAGTGAATAGCTTCTATATAGTCCCCAAAATACCTTATTTAACCAAACCTTAACCATTTATTAATCACCTAAGTAATTAACTAATTAACTCCCTCACTTTAAAAATTAACAATGAAAGTTAACCCCAACCAACGAGACCCCGACCAACCCTCCATCGACTAGACAACGGACTATCCTATTTGTCCGTGTTTGGGGTCAGGGGCTGGTGTTTTTTTCTATTTTTGATAGTGTAAACAAACGGATCCATCGCAGGAGTTTCGATCAAATGACAACTCGTCATTTAGCTCGTAGATGTATACTATCCCAAAAGCTACTATTGGTAAAGTAGAACGTTCCTCTCCAAGGACCCCTAGGGTGGTGTTTCGGAGGTCGTACCTGCACCTTAAACCCTAAGCACACTCTTTTATGTATTCAACACCTTTTTTTTTTTTATGAAATTTCAATAAACTGTGACTATTAAAATCCCATGAAATATGCCAAGGCACAGTGACATCCATTTAAAAATTCTCCGGATGTTGTGGTCGTTTCGTAACATTTTTACTCTAACACTACCTACTAGTTTTCAATACATTATTTTAGGCTTATAAAAATTATTTCAAGTCTCTGTTCATCTAGTGAGTCTCTACACCACGTCATGAACGTTGAGAGTGTTACATAGGTGTAATGTCCTTAGAGTTGAGAACTCACCAACTTTGAGAAAGCAAATCCATATATCTTGAGATATCAACTTCAATCACCTCAACGGTCCAAACCTACATGTGGGGGGGGGGGAAGGGAAATAATATGGTTTATGACAACACACATACCGAGTATCGTTCCATCCATATAAAACATTTGAAATATGTACAAAAGGACATTTTAGTTGAAAACATGATCTTTGTCAAGTAAAACCCAATATGCATACAATATAAGGAACATAGACTAAATAAACATCATGTTAACTTCAACATATAAGCAATCTAAGACACACTAGTGTAATGAAAATGATAGGATTCCAGTACCCTATCACACTCTAGTGTAATGCAATGGATATGATTCCATTACCTTATCAAAACTAAGTGCTAACTATAAGATACCTACTACATTCATATGTCATAAAATCATAATAATTATAATCATATCATACGATTGAAAACAATCATGCTCATGATATTCATATATATCTTACAGTGCATAATCCATACTAAACATAATCATAATAAAACCTTAGTACAACCACCTCTAAGAATCTTTCATGTGCAATATGCAGAGAAGTCTCATATCCTTCCTTCCACCATCAGGAATTCCTCAAGAAAGTCGTAGTGGTAGTCCATATCCTTTAGTTCTTTCTTTCATGCTTTTCCTTTTACATTTAGGGAAAGGTAGAATTTACCGATATAGACCATGTGAGATACATGAAACCTAGTGTCCCACACCAAAAATAGAGGGTTAACACTTTCCTAAGATTTAACCGTTCGTACATAGCTATCTAGGTGGATCCACTAAGCTAGAGTTTTATGTGGGAACATAATTAATGGGACAATTAGATTGTTAATAGAAACCCTAACTTGTTAGGCGTGGGGGTTTCCATCTCATGAGACAACACTTGTCTTAGGGAATCGAGAATTGCTAAATGTGAGTAAACCCATTTTGGGAGCCGGTTATACTAAATGTGAGACCTCCATCTCACCCTTATGTGAACACCTTATCATAATAGATCACCGGTTTTCATAAATTAGAACAATCCTTTCACATTAGAAACATTACAAAGTAAGTAAACCTTTCATCTTTAACGTTTCATTATAATTAGGAGAACTAACTTTCATTTATATAACAATCATACAATAACATACATACATACATACTTCATAGCCAATTCAAATTTATAGGATTAAGGATAGGACAAGATATATATAACATCATTACTTTCTAAGCAATTCACATTTCATAGATAAATTCCATGAAGAACCAACCCTCATACTTTTTTGCCCTTCATGAAATATGATACTTCAATAAACCCAACAATGCATAATAAGCACATGATATAGGGTAATTCATGAAATACTAACAGAACTACCATCAATATAAACAATTGGTATATTCATCATTTTCAATCAATCCATAATATAAAATCAAAGAGGTAGGAAACTAGAGAAGAGCATGTGTATAAGGGAATATCAAGCAGTATACACATAATAAACTCTAAATATTAATAATAAATCATAATTCATCAATAAAAATCGTTTATGAAGGAAACCATATGTATGATAAATCTCGAGCTTTTTGGGGATCTTTTGAAGTCTTTATTTTAGAGGACATCTTGTGGAAAGGATTCCTAAGAGTGAAATACAACCATACCTTGTTAATATTCAATGAATCGTTGAATAATATTATGTTCTTGAATATGTAGATAAAGCTTTTCCTTCCTCTTCAATGGAGTCTTAAGTTGAGAAGGTTTGGAGAGAGTTTATATTTTTGTTTAATGTGTTGAGTTAGACTGACATGGGGTAATTGGATTGGGGTATGATAGTTAGGTTAAGTTAGGTAATTAACTCACCAAAAAACTCCATCAACCGTTAATTAATTAACTAAGTCAAACTAAGACCCCCAAATTAAAAACTAAAAGTCAACCTCAGGCACCATTTGACGGACCCCATTGACTCTTCCTTAACAAATTGCGATCAATCCTGCATGGGCGTATTTTGGTTAAGAGAGTGGTTTTTGGGAGGATGTGGTAAGGAGAATAAGTCTCAACTCACTAAGCAACCGAAACCTGTCAACTCAATGAAGGTCTGTCAATGGGGCTTGTCAATGGCTTCTGCAAATTGCGGCTTTCTGCCTAATGTTTGGGTCCTCCTTAAGGACCCCTAGCGTGGTCCATAAGGGGTCGCACCTAGACTTTTTGATAATAAACATAGTTTTTTTACCTATTTAAAGTCATTATACAGGACATAACCATTGTAGGACACTTAGAAGACATCACAATACCCTCGAACACCTACTAGTTAAATTTCATTATTTTCTTGACGTCGTGGTCATTTCTTGATGTTTAGGTACTAAAACTTCCCAAAAAAGTTAATTACAATAGTTTAGGTCTAAAAAAATTTTGTTAACTTTTATTAATTCATTGTTCATAATATGAGGCTCCATCATAGGTCATTGAATTTCCGGTGTGTTTCATTGCAACCATGAAAATAATGACGCACTTCCTTACACTTTTCCAGACCATAGTTTATGTAGGCTAGGGCGACACACGTAATGGGTATAATAATCCATTTTCCCTTTGTTTTAAACCCCAAGAAACAGAGTGATTTCAAGCATGATTATCTAGGTGTTGGTACTAAGGCTCGTAACAGGAGAGACACCATAGTACCAAACAATATGATAGTGAGCACTAGGGGTCTATTTTTTCCCATTCTCGGAAAGTTTCCTTGAAATCTTGGTTATACTTTACTTAAAAGATTGCATTCCCAAATCTTACATACATATACCTAAAACCAATGTTTGGTCCTAGGGATACGTGGACTTATTCCGTAATTAATGCAAGGCACATTGCAATGTCATCGACAATAGACTTTTGAGGTATAAGATATCCTCTTGTCTTCTAGACCTTCTCTCTATCCATGTACCTAAAATATCTATACCATGTCAAATTTACTCTATTGTGTGGGTGGTGTCAACTTTTCCAAATCGAAACACCATTTACTCAATATCAAAATAGTGGGTGAAGACTTCGATCAATTCGGTCACCAAACCATTCAATGAGCTCTGTTGGTGATCATATATATATATATACATATATACATATATATATATACATATATACATATATATATATA
>NC_028646.1:72857574-72890507 GCF_001406875.1 Solanum pennellii | reverse complement strand
CCCCCAAATGGTAACAATTAGGTTTTTACACATAAATACTAATGGACTTAATGGGCCTTGTGTATTGAGCAATCTTAGTCCAATACATAGATTTGTATTTGGTTTCTCTCTATTCTAGGTTGTTAGAATTAGTTTAGAAAAGACTTAGTTACCCGAGTCGGACAAACTATGTGGTTAAGTTCAATAAACAATGTTGGATAACCACAAGAAAACTATTCATTTATCTCTTAACAAGAATTTGAAGGTTTTTCTTTCTAAAGGACATACATGAAAATCCACGTAACTTCCATTTTTTCCTAATGCAGACTATTTTCCATTTGGCGAAATCGATGCCATGAATGCCACATTTTCATATACAATAATTCAAACAAGTAAATAGTTTAAGAGATAGCCTAATAAGTTATCTTTTAAGGTTAGAACTTTTCGATTCTCCAACAAAGCTGTCATTTTATTTTAGTTTTTTAAAAAAGAGTTTCTTAGAGTTGCCACTTAATTTTTAATGAAATATTAAGAAAACTTATTTTAAAAGAATATAGCATTTAAATCAATTAAATAGGGTAAGGTTCATATTAGCATTCCACAATGGGTTTTAAAGCACTTGGAATGTCCACTAACATCTGGCTATCCAACAATTAAAATACTTCGCTAATATTCAATGGCAAAGATAAGCTTGCTTGACTAATTTTAAAAAATAACAGTTTAAATTTAAATTATTTTTGAAGGGTAGGTGAAATATTAGTTAAGTAAATAACTTGCAAATATTTTAAAGAAGGTGAAGTGGAAAATAGATAATCTTATTTAATTTAAGAAAAGATATAAGTGTTAACTAAATATTGTTTCCTTTGCGGAATTGAATTTTGTGAAACCTTAAATTGAATTTAAGAAATAACCACAAAATGGTTGTTCAATAGATATGGAAAGAATATTTGGGGCCTGATCTAGTACGGGCATTTGCTACTTGTCCTAATAACTAACGCATAATAATAATAATGAAAATAGAGGTTTATGCCCAAAGAAACAAAATACAACTTTTTAAAATAAAAGGTTATCTCTTGAGCCCATTTATGCTACACTTTGATCTGCAGCGCTTTATCTATATACTTAATGTATATGTGCTCTTGAAAAGTTTTCTTCGATTTTTATGATTTTACCATGGGCAAATGGCAAATTTTGGGCCTCAATGACACAATAAGAAAACACAGAGAGGGGAGATAGAGTCAAAGAACACTCAGGCGGATACATGCAAAAAATAGATAAACTAAGGATGAATAATTAATAGTCAATAAATCAATTTAACTCCCATTCGCCATGTTATAACCGTCAAAATGATCTAGGGTTAACTAGTGCCTCTCATGGGTTTTAAGAGTTAATAATTTATAAAAAAAAGTTAAGAATAGCTTTATTATAAAGTTTTAAATTGGAAGTTGAACGTCAAGGAAAGACCAAGATATTTCGAAACAAGTCTTGTGTGTGACTAATATACACTTGTTTGTTCTGCATGTTTTTAGGTGTTGTTTTGAGTCTAAAATAAGTGCAGTTGACCTTACACCTAGAGGAACATGTTTAGCATCAAAAAGTCCAGGTAAAACGCCCCTAGGACTAGCCTAAAGGTCGTTGAGGAGTACCCAAACATTGGGGGAAGAAGCTTCCAATGCAACTTGCGGCAGTAGGTTGACGGAGATACTCCATGTCGCGAACATGCTCCAGCAACTAGCAAAAATTGTTTCCGCATTTTGGAGACATAGTAGACCCTACTTTTTCATGAATTTTTTTCAAATATTGTCAGGGAACACCTCTGCGACATTACTTCTTCTACTATCATAATTCGAAAATAAAAGAAAAGTTTGACTTGTTTAAAAATATCAACTAATGTAGGGCTTTTGGCATTTTGGTGGTATATTACATATTAATTTTAGTTCATTGTACACCCATTACCCCAATCAAAAGCCCCAATCCTCAGTTAGAACAAAAATATATGCTCACTCTTCTCTCTAAATTATCTCTCTAATCAAGATCCTCTATTGAAGAACCTTCAAGCTCCTAGAAAGAAGGTTAAATTCTCCCTGCTTTCAACATAAATTTTGTGGGATTTGTACGAATACAGTATGGTTATTACATCCTTGATTCATCTCTCATTCAAGGAGGCAATTCAAAAGGGTTTTCAAAAGAACTCAAAAACCCTAAACCCTATTTAAATCTCTAAGCATGGATTCTTGCATTAGAAAGTTTAAATTAAAGATTTTATTAAATATTCAATGTTAAATTGATGGTTTTGTAAAAAAATTCCATGAACCCATATATTCATTGAATTCCTAATTTTGGCTGTAATGTATGTATATTTATTATGATCTAATTATGTTGAATTCATTTTTAGATTGTTATTACCAAATCGAATTATATGTTGATCGTTGTTGTAATTGGTCATAGTTTTCTTTATAGTGTTGAAATGTATCTATGGTTTTGTTGAATCATTGATATGGATGAATTGATCGTATTAGTCTAATAGGCGCTTTAATTTGTAAGTTCACATGTTGGGTGGCGTTGTTGGAGATGTTAAGAAATGGTGATTGTGGCTATTGGATGGTGGTAAGTTTATGGAATTCCCCTATTTAATGTAGAATTGATATTGAATTCCTATTGATTGGTATGGTCCAATTATGGTGGGGGTTCTTAATTGTTATAAATATTATTAAAATGGCCTTCTAGGCATTATTATGTGAATTGTTATATTATAATGTAATGTTATATCTGAATGCATAAGCTGATGGTGGTCGTGTTACATCTATATGATCTTGTATTGGTGCTATAAATATATGAATGAAAGTACTTCTGCTCTAATTGTTCATGTATCATGATGAAGGACTAAAAAATGTCTTTATAGAATGATATTATATCTTGTGTTGGTAGACTTAGTCGTCCCTATTTGGTACTTGAATTGTATTGAATGAGTGTATGAGTGAAAGTCTAGGATCATAGACCTAAAGTAGGTATCCTTCTATGAAGGTCTAAAGTGAAACCTTGAATATTAAAAAAAGGTTAAGAATATGAAACCTTGAATATGAAAATAAGGTTAATGAATAAGCCTTGAAGGGGTAGACCATAATAGTACCTTCTTCTTCAGTGGAATGATGGACTTAGAGGTAGGTTGGCTGAAACGGAACGAAACCATCTCTATGAAAGTGATAACAGTTATCCAAATGAAACTTCATCGGCAGCCCTTGTGTACCCTTCTTCGAAATGGTATTATGAGTTGCTAGGGCTTAGTAATGTTACCTTCTCTAATATAATTATACGAATGAAGTTACTCTATGAGAACCAAGGTAAAGCACCGAGTGGATATGCTTAAGGGAGTAGCTCTAATCCAGTATAAAACTAGAGTACAAATAAACCTTTTGATGTCCCCTAAACCATGTGTGAACATGGGATGTGTCCTAGTTCTACCATTTGCAAGTAGAACACCTTACAGGGTGTGGGGTTTTGATGATGCCGTATTCCATACGTAGCTGGTGTGGTCTATGTCGGTTAATACACATTCTCATCATATGGGATGTACAATTTAGATATTCGATAAGTTCTAAAACGTGTAGGTAGTTAAAGGGGACGCTATCTACACATGGAAGGAGTAGGCTTTGATGATGCTTGAGTAAAATACCTTGTTCTTTTAAGACCATTATGTGAAGTGACCTATTTGTTTAGTTGTCTTTTAAATGTCTTCAATGAATAATATTCAATAAGTAAAGGTTTATTGAGTTAGAATGATTCTTACCTAAGATAGTTTGAGGAAGAAGAGGTTGTATGGGCGGTCTCTTCATGTCTTATGTAGGTGGGTCTTAGAATAACCTTAGATAGAGGGTCTAAATTGCTAAATTGGTTACTTTATTATTTGGGTCTTACCTTATATGTGAATATTTACATCAAGATGTTTCTTGTACTTGTCTTATGAGATTTTTATCAAAATAGCATGAAAAAATATCTCAACTAAATTATCTGCTTTTTCGTAGATTCTTGGATCTTCACAATAGTTAGTGTATTAATTTTGCTAATTCTATATGGTTATTTATGTCTAAAATTATAGGTTGTGGCAAGGGAGGATTCCTATAGTCAAATCTTGGGAAGTAGATGTCTTTCAAGATTGTTATGTCCTTATATGTTTGTGAACATGAACTATGTTTCTAGTTTGTTTTCATTTAACACTTTGTATTACACTATAAGTTTGAAGATAATGTAAGTATTGTGACCCTATTTTTATATTCTTAATGTTTGAGTCTATCCGAGCTTATGATGCGACTTAGTTTTTTTACGTTTATAAAAGAGTTACCTTATTGACTTTATTTGTGAAAACTTACGAATTTCGCACTACTATTGATATTTTTGTAATGAATGAATTCTTAGAGGCTTGTATAAGAGCTCCGAGAGGTTATGTACGTCGTCTCACTACATTGGGGTGCTCCGGGTCGTAACAAACTTTGTATCAGATCATAATGTAATGATGTAGTCTTTAGCTTTCAAAGGTCTCATGAGGCTACGTGTCACATCGGGGGAGCACCCCTTAGAAGTGACTGGTGTCGTCGTCCTCGAAGAGGACTTAGACTAACCTCTTACCTTTCGTCATTACATTTCATACATTAAATTAGCGAAAAAATTTATAACTTCATAACTACTTCAACATTAAGGTTTACTTTGACTTCTCGCTTACACATAATATCTACTTAGGGAGTTTATATAGACTCCTCGAAAGAGGAAGAACTACATAGGCTTCAAATTTTATTTCAAGTGCATAATATAACAATATAGTCATAAGAATCTCTAAGATATGTCTCATATCAAACTATCTAAAATGATTACAACACTTGCATATCACATACTTCATTACAATAAAGATCCTCATATAGGCTATACAAGAAACATCTCCAAATTAAAAGGAAAGACACTAGAAATATTATAACTTGAACAACAACAATAGATTGATAATGGCATCGTCCTAAAAAACTGATGACCTACTGAATACTTGGAAGAATATCCAATAAGTCTTCCAAGGCTTTCTAGAAGCTCAATGGTCGGACCCTACATTTTTTAGTAAACATAAAACATGGGTAAATCCACAGTTGTACTATATATATGTATACGCACATACAACAATTGAAATCATGCTAAAGAGGATATTTGTTCAAAACATGCTAATTTACTTTGAAAAGCCTTATGCACAATCATGAATCTATGTAGACCAACAATTACATAATCCATATGTTAAATCCATGTACAATACAAAACAAACCTCAACAAGTAATAGTCAAGTAAACATGTATAGAGTTAATAACTTCATCCCATAAGCAAGAACCTTACTCATAACCCACCCATTAGTCTACAAGTACAATAACCAAACAAATCCCCATAACATTTCTCAATCAAGTAAACCCAAGAAAGGATCACAAGTAATATCTAACTCTACATAACAAAGCATCAATAGTACTAATCATCATATTTAGCAATATTGACCAATCACATGTTCATAAATTAAACTAACATCATATAGGATCATTAACATCTAAAATCCTCATAAGTATAACATGCAATTAGTAAGATCATAAGAACATATGAATAACCTCTTAAGTCTTCCCTCAAGGCATACTAGTGTATGACATAGGTAGAGTCCCATACCCCTACCTAGGCTATGTCAAACCTCTTGAGTCACCATAGTTAGTATTTACTTCATTAGTTCATTTTATTTTCGGACACTTTCTTTAACTCTCATAGAGTAGAAGAGCTAGGTATGGAATCTTGTGCTTTAAACTCTTACACAGAAAGAAGGTGGTCTACCGGCCAAAGTAGAACCAAACATTTACCTAGTATCTAAGGTTTATCCACTAGCTAGTATTCCTATGGTGGCAAGATAGTTCAAGAACTAGAAGATATGTATTGAACCCTCTACATTCCTATTAGAAATTGGAGACCTAATCTCATCAGAATCCCTAGGGTGAGTGTCCCTTATAGAGGAGTTAACAACTCATATGAAACTATGTGGTGCATATTCTTCCGCGGCAAACCAACACATATCATTGCCATGTTTTGGATCCTTTCGTGAACCCCAATGGCGACCCTTGGGGGTCGTACCTACACATTTCCTCCCTATATACATGGTTTTACATATTTAAAGTGATTTTAAAAATATAAGACCTCATACAACACCTCTAAACCTATCAGAAACCTAAGGATGTTTCACAAGTTAAAATAGACTAGCTTCCGGATGTCTTGACTACTTGACTCTAAAACTTCCTAGATGTTTTATAGTATTATTTTGTACTACAAAATAGTGTTTCTAATATAAGATCAATGTGCGAGGCTCTAGCGAAGACCTTGGACTTTCGGAGTCTAACATTATCCCCCCATGAACATTCGTCCCCAAATGACACTAAAATCTTATGGAAGAAAGTGATAGAATCATGACTAGAAGCCCAACCAACCACATATCAACAAATAATTTACAATTCAAATCAACATAAAAACGTGACATTTACACAATGCAACTCAAAATATCATTTTCAACATATAGGAGCTCAACTTTCATAAAATATATGATGAAATACCTTCTCAACACCAATCATATGCTCAAAATGACACCAAATAGTTTCCATGATATTCTCGTCAAGACAACATCAAGGGAACAATAGTCTTAACAAGGCAAAAGCGTATATTTCATATTAGTTCAAGTTAAAATAAAAAGCCTCTTTCATGAAAACTCATTTTGACAAAACATTTATCAAAATATGCACGTCTTTTCAAAACAAGCTAAATTCAATTTATTTATTATTTTTTACCTATTATTAAGAGAAACAACTAACCTTAATTTGAAAAGATATGAAGATAATGGGACTTCACAAATTATTCCATAACACCTTTAGTGAAGCCACCTCCTTGTTCCTGAACCTCTTTAGTTGTCTATCAAGGATTTCAACTGGAACCTCCTTAAAAGAGACGTTATATTCCACACCTAGACCCTCAATAGGAAGTACGGACTCGGGATAAACAATGCACTTCTTAAGCATGGATTTATGAAAAACTGAATGAACTGAAGATAGCATACTAGGTAATTTCAACTAGTACGCAACCTTTCCAAATCTTTCAAAACTTTCATAAGGAGCAACATAATAAAGACTCAACTTAACTTTCGTGCCAAATCTCAACACTCCCTTCATGGGTGAGATTTTTATATACACTTTATCACCTTCTTCAAACTCTAAGCCTCTTATCCTATGGTTGACATAAAACTTTTACCAGATATAGGCCATTTTCTAGCACTGCCTTATTATGTGAACTATCTCAAAAGTCTTATAAATCAATTCAGGAACCAAGAGTGAAGAATTGCCAACATCAAACCATCCAATTGGAGAACTACAACTCCTACTATCAAGGACTTAAAAGGAGCCATAAATCTAGATGAATGGTAACTACTAATATAGGAAAACTCGACCAAATGCAAAATGCATATCCTCAAGGGTTTGTATAGTGCGCTCCGCTTGATCATCCATTTGTAAATGAAAAGTGGTGCTTTGCTTCACCTTGGTTCCCAACCCATTTTGCAACGACCTCCAAAACCTCGATCTTAATTGTGCACCTTTATCTGATATGATTGATAAAGGAATACCATGGCGACACACAATCTCTTCTATCAAGATCCTTTGCTCATCTTCCGCCGAGAATGTGGACATGACGGGAATAAAATGAGCGGATTTGGTCAATTATCCACAACCACCCATATAGAATCATGTTGCTTTTCTGTCCAAGGCGACCTACCACCAAATCCATATTTGTGTCTTCCCACTTCCAAGTTGGAACTTGTATTTATTAAGGTAAACCACTTGGATTCTTATACTCGGCTTTCACATGTTTGCAATTTGGAATTTTTACAATAAATCTTGCTATTTCCCATTCTAAGACTTCCCACTAAAATACTTCTCTAAGATAATGATACATCTTTGTATTACATGGATGAATGGAGTAACGGGAACCATGAGCTTCCTCAAGAATCCTCTTTCTCAAGTCATCGACATTGGGCACACATAACCTTCCTTGATACATCAAGACACCATCCGCCTATAAGGAGAATTACTCATTAAGATTACCAAGATCCGAATCCTTCAACTCCATCAATGGTTGATCAAGGTGTTGCGTAGACTTTACCTCAACCACCAAAGATGATTCGGGGTTATGATGGACCATAAAACCACCATTTGGATAATCTTCCAATCTAACACCAAAAGGAGCCAACCTATGAATATATTTCACTAGGTCTTTCTTGGCTTCTTCTACATGAGACACACTACCCATGGTCATATGACTTAGAGAATCCACAACCACATTGGCCTTGTCGGGGTGGTAGAGAACACTAATGTCGTAATTCCAACCAAAGGACACTCAAATCCGCGATACGGACTTGTTTTTTCTATGTGTACTTTTGTTTATGCTTTGGAATCTCGCCAAACATAGTTATGGGACCTTTCGTGGACTTTAAGGCGACCCTAAGTGGATTGGACCTGGACGTTTACGCTCTATATACATGGTTTTACACATTTAAAGTCATTTTACATGTTTATAAATCATACAAAATCTTAAAACCTAAACAAAACATAAGGACGTTTCACTATTTAAATTACAGTAGCTTCTGGACGTCTTGGACATTTCTTGATGTATTGACTCTAAAAGTTCCTAGATGGTTGGTAGTCATTATTTTAGGCTTACAAACAGTGTTTTTAACCTTATATTAACATACGAGGCTATAGGTAAGGTCATATACTAATAGAGTCTCACACCATATCTAGTAGAGTCCTGTTCAAGGGTGTGAGTCGCGACACATCTATGAGCGAGAGGCTATAGGATAATAGAAGTTTCACTTTCTTCATTACTATTCTGTCAAGACATAGTGTTGAGTTCTATAAGTATATCTGACTAACATCTTCTTTTGTCTTTATTGGATATGAATATAAGAAGGACACCCCCAAGAAGAGTTGACGGAGGAGTAGTGAATGAGGGAGTTCCTCCCAAAGGTGGTCAAGTTTCTTAAGGTGAACAAGTCCCTTTGGTTAACCAATAAATGATATTTCGATTGTTCCCCAGGACATGACTAATGAGGAGGTTAGAGGAGTCTTGTTTCCCTTGGGTGAGTGCTATTGAGAGTGACATTATCCCTAGATTGAGGGACTTTGTGAGGATTAATCCTCCTTCTTTTATTTTTTCTAAGGTTGGAGAGGATCCCCAGGAGTTTCTAGATGGTATTTAGAAGGTGTTGAGTACTATGGGGTTGACTTCTAAGGAGAAAGAGGAGTTGTCTTTGTACAAATTGAGGGAGGTTACTCATGAGTGGTACACACAATGGAAAGACAATAGGTTTGTCGGATCGGGTACTATAGAATGGGAGGAGTTTAAGGAAGCATTCTTAGAAAAATTAATGTTTTGTAAGAAAAAGGAGGTTAATGTTGAAGAGTTTATAAACCTTAGTCAAGGTAACATCAGTATGGAGGAGTATTCCTTGATATTTACCCTATTGTGTATGTCTTTTTTTCATATTTGGTGTCTAACCCTAAGGATGAGGTAAGTAGGTTAATTAATGGTGTTGCTGACCTTGTGAAAGAATAGTGTCATATGGTCATGCTCTATAATGACATGAATCTATCTATGCTTATTGTTTATTCTCAATCTATTGAGGAGTATAAGCTTGTAAAGGAAGGGTAGAGGGGTGAAAAGAGAAAGAACCAATGGGAAAAATCAGCCTAGGTTTAAGATGAGAGATCCAAACCAATATGTCTCTAATGCTTCTAAGGTTAACCATTAGAGGGGTGGTGGTTCTAAAAATTAAAAGCCTACTTTATCTACTTGTATAAAGAATCTTTTATGGAAATGTCTAGACGGTAGTAGTTGGTGCTATGGTTGTGGAATCAATGATCACAAGGTGAGAGATTGTCCTACTATTTATACTAGCGGAAGAGATGTCAAGCAAGATCCCTATAATGGTCCAGATGTGGATGAATAAAAGAAGACTCACTTCTATGTTCATCAAGCTAAAAAGTAATAGAATCTGGATGGAGTTGCTAGTAAGTAAAAGTTTTCCTCTTTGTGTTTTTCACAATAGAGTTGATGTGTTTCTTCTAAGTGGGGGCAAGAATGTTGAAAAGTTGTTTTGATGGATTTTGTTTCTTCTCTTCTATCCGTTTCAAGCTAAACATTTAGAATTCTTTAGTAGTGTGATGCATGTTTTGGTATTTTCTAGTGAAAAAAATGAGTTTTCATGATCCCTTAAGTCTTTGCATATTTTCATGAGTTAATGTTTATATGGGTAAAATGAGTTTACTGAATTATTCTCTCATATTAATGTGCATATTTAGTAAATTGCCTAAATGCAGCATGAGTATACTTATGAACATGTTAAAAATTGAAATTTTGAAAATGTTGCATAGTTGTTCTTTTATAAGAAATTTGCATGATGTGCTTAGAATTGGTGTGATGAACATTATGATATGTGGAGAAGGAAGTTCCATCATTGTGAAAAGAGAAATGTGGAGTCTTATTGCATGATGAGTTGTAGATGTTGTTTCTACTTTCTTGTTGTGTTTTGAATCTCTTGTATGTGGAATTTATGATCCTCCTAGATATTAAAATTTTGTATTGATATGGTATGGTTGTGAGCCTCAAGTCATGAGTCTTACAACCTTGAGGTGTTGAAACTGCTTCACTGTCACTCGAGGACGAATGTTTTCCATGTGGGGGTGATTGTTATACCCCTCAAAATAATATGGTTAATTAGAGCCTCACATGGGTTTAAAAGAGATAATAACTTGTTAAAATATTGAATAATATCTTTATAATCCAGTTTTAAATTTTTTTCATGATGAACATCAAGGGACGACCAAAACGTTCTGAAACTAGTTTTTTGTGTCAGTAGTGTATCCTTGTTTGTTTCTATTGTTTTTAGGTGTTGTTTGGAGTATAAAATCAATAGGAATTACCCAAAACCCAAGAGGTACATGTTTAGGATCAAAACATCAAGGTAAGACGCCCCAAGGACAAGCCTAAGGGTCCTTGAGGAGGGCCCATAGATGAGAAAAAATTTCTCCGCATTGCATAGACATGGTAGATCCTACTGTCCCAAAAATTATTTACAAAAATCTTCGGGGAATACATTCGTGAAGAGGTGTTGTTCCAAATAACTCTCGTCTCTCTCAAAACCCTCTCTCTATTTAACAACCATTGAAGTACAAGAATGCTTGAGAAAGAAGACAAAGTCTCCAAGGTTTTCATTCAAAATTTGTGGATTTATCTTCATTAAGGTATAAGTTCTTCACTCTTGGGATTCCTTTCCCCTAGAGATCCTTTCGAAGCCGATTTCCTAACAATTCAACTCCTACGGTTTTTACTCTATAAATGGATTTTCTTCCAAACATGATGTTAATGACTAACGATGATGAATTATAATTTACTATGGGTAGTTAAGTATGTATTTTTGAGTAATTGATATGGTATTGTTGGTTTTCGTGTGAAGCATGTTCTTTACCTAATTCATGGATTTGATTATGTTATATCTATCACTTATGTCATGTAGATGTTGGGGTACAAATTATAGGTTGAATAAACTCATAAATGAACTACTTCCCTTAACACTAACTATGAATTGGTGTTTTATATGACTAACATTGTTAGGATTGGTTATGATATTGTGCATTTTACTATGCTATAGGACAATTGTGGTGAATCCAGAATAAGTTCTTGATGAAGATTCTTGGATGAAATTGGTAAGTCTTCTACAGTCATTAGCACTCTATTATGTTGATGTTGGCCCATAATTGATGATGTTATGCAATTTGAATTATGTATGATGTTGTTATTCATGTATGATTATGTACTAATATGTTAAACGTGGGATCATGAAAAGGATTTGAAAATATAAGGTTGATGATGTTCTCTTGCATCTCTTAAACAATATGATTATGATATGTTAATCTAACTAAAGAAGGGTTGTAATAAAAGGAAATTCTCATCCTAAATCTAATAAGTTAGCAATCATGTTATTGAAGGATTTAATCTCCTATGGCCTATGATAATATTGATGACTGATGATAAACTAATATTATTTAATAAAGGTACTTATCTTAGCACCGAGTGAACTAGATGTGAGTGGTGTCCCTTCCCAAGATTGAAGGTAGGTTCAGACTGACTCTCATGAGATATAGGTTGCTATGTAATGTGTAACTATGGGTCTCTAATATATGTCCTCGTTCTTGACCTATGTATCCTCCATAGGAATACTAGCTAGTGGATCCACTTAGAATTATATGTTCATGTTTTGGTTCTACATTGGCTAGTAGACTAAATTCTTTTTGTGTGGGGTTTCATGACACCGGATTCCATGTTTAGCTCACATGGTCTAATGTCGGTTAAGGCGATTTTTCCCTCAAGTAAAATGAGAGCCTAAAGTAAATGAACATTGACTAAGGTGACTTGAGGAATCTACTTAGTATAGGTAGGGGTATGGGACTCTACTTAGATATTGCACAAGTTTACTCTAAGGGAAAGTCCTAGGTGATTTTCCTTATGTAATATGTTAATAGAAAATGTATAATTCTATGATATATGATGTTGTTCTAAAATTATATTGGCTATGTTGATGAACACGTTATTAGTCTATATTTATGTATGTGGTGATGATTACTAATGATATAAGTTGTATTAAGCAAATAATTTCTTATGGTCTCCTTTCTTGTTTACCTCATTATGAGGGGTTATGGGGCTTTACATGATCATCGAACTTGTAGGCTTGGGATGGGATCATTTGGTAAGCATGTTGTATTTTATGTTGATATGAATTATTAAATATTACATGCTAATATGACTCTATAAGAATATATCTTTGGTTATAATCATGTTTGATTTTATTGTGATCCTTATCACATATAAGTTCTATTGCATGTGCATCAAATGATTTCAAATGACTTAGCCTACTTTCTAATGAATCGTCCTTTTCATGCATGGCTTTAAATGTTTTTTATGCATATACCCTTACTTAATACATGTAGCATACTAACCCAAATACTTTATTTAACTATAAAAGTAGCGTCCGTCCATTGAAAATTAAAAGGTCAATTGAAGAAGCTTGGAACTCTTTCTCCAACTGTTGGTAGGTCCTCATGTTCGGGGATGCGATCTTTTCATTATTCTAGCCATGAAGATTTTAGTAGTTTAAGATACACTCTTTTCTTTCTTTTTTAAGTTGGATTCTATTTTAGTAAACCCTATATAGAATATTGATATTGTATTGGCTAAGTCTACGACTCTTGTTCTTTAGCTGGTTTTTTATGTGAGATTGTTCTTAGAATATCGTATGTATGTTGATAATGTTACTAAATGTGAAGACTATGTATGATTCTATGTGAGAGGCCTATGATTACCTTAAAGTGTGATAAGAAATAAGTCTAAATATGCTTCACATAGTATATGTAAAAGTTTTTAATTTTCTGCATTTTGAACCTATGGCATGTCATGATGAATGCAAAGGGCTTGTCTGAGTCCTTTTCGAGGATTATGTAGACAATAACGTCTGGGGGTGCTCTCCGGATGTGACATATGTAATGTGAATTATAGTGATGATGATCACACATATGAATTATTTTGTGTAGTCTTTAAGCCTTGTATCATGATCTACGTGTGTTAATGATGTTATGCTCATGTGAATGATTATGTTAGGGTAAGGCAGGGTCTAGACGTTTTGATGGTAATGAATACTATTGATGAATGTCCCTCTACCTATGTACCCCTATATTAATGTGTGATCTTATCCAATATTAGGAGTCTTGGATGCAATGTTGAAGATGTCTTTTATACTATCTTATAAGGTGGTGGGTGGTGTATGCATGAATGTGTATTTTGTCTTAAGAGGTGACTGCCTCACTTATATGTTGAGTGCCATTATGTGATCATGTTTTTTAAAATATACACACCTCATCCATTCTTATGTGCAGGATAGATTTATGGTGTCTAATGAAAGCATGGTTCTCATATGCACTATTATCTATTACAATGAATGTAAGGTCTATGCCCATGAAAGTATGAAAATGTATTTTAACTAGTATGACTTTATAGGTGAACTAGTATCGGTAAAGGTATGGAAGGTTGCCTATACATTGCACATGTATACCTTGATAGAATAACAACTAGGGTGATTACTTCATAGATGTTAATATAAGGCATGATTCAGCTATGAACATTAAAGTAAATGATGTGAGGAAGTATGCATATCTGTAGTATGTAAATGTGTTTATGTGAAATGTCATCTCATGTAAGTACATATACACACACATGAATGCATATAATGAAGCATGTATGATAATCTAGTAAAGAGGGACTATCATGAAAGGTATTCTCAATGTTCTCTAAACTAGATATTGCTTGAATATGCTATGTCCATATGAACGGTTTTCTAACATAGTTTAGGTTGATGAAAAGACACTCTCATATTTAACCTTTGAGTAAAGCATAGGAGGAGTTAGACCTCTTAAAGCCATTTTTAATGAAGATAATAAAGACTTTTCAATAAAGGCAAGTCATCTTAGCACAAAATGAACTTGATGATGATGGACAGGGAATGGGTTGTTCACGTTTTTTATCCCTTGTACACACCCAAATATAGGTAAATTAATTATTTAGAGTCAGGTAAGAACGTGGTGTGAATTTTGTGTTCACCCCTTAAATTAAAGAGTACATTGGCAACAACTACAGGCGACCATCGATGGACCACCATCGACTGGCCGTCCGTTGGCTTCTGTCGATTGGACCTTGGACTTCTCTTGTCTTGAGATATGCCCAGGATAAGTGTCCATCTACGAGAACTCACCAATGGGCCGTCGGTCAACAAACTGGCCGCTGTTTTTGTTCGTCGATTAACACTGCCAAAGTAGTGCTCAACCAGCCTTGAGTCCTTCTTGTTGGCACTTTTGCGGCCAGGACGTTTCAAACGTATATACAACCATAAAAAATTTAATATTTCCATGTTACTTACACCCAAAACACATGCACATAACATATCCAAACAGGCTAGGAACCATCAAGACATACGTGGACGTCTCAAGGGCTAACTTTCGAACGTCTTGGGCTTTCTTTGATGTTTGACCACCAAACATCACAGAACTCCACATACTATCTTTAGACAACATTATAACTCATTTTAATACTTCATATGCTCATATTGTACAATATATAAACGCAAATGGACACATGAGACACATAGGTGAATAGTCATCGAACATCTTGGTTGTCCCTTGACGGTTGACTTCCAACTCAGCTCAAACATTACACACTACCTCTAAACCATATTATAATTCATTTTAGGACATTAAAACCTTAAGACAAAGATGTTCGACTCTAGACACCCTAACTAATTTTTGGGTCGTACAATATCCCCCACTTGGGAACATTCGTCCTTGAATGACACTTAGAACACTTTAATCACAACAAGGACTTCAACGCATCATAGAGCAGTTCATAAAATTTATAACATCCTCACAAAGAATTAAATACAAACAAGCAAGCAAAACATCCATTCACTCATACTTTATGGCCTCAAACACAAAGGCTCTAATCATGTTCGTAGGAGGAACATCCTTCTCCTTATCATTACATGGTCTTTATACTCAAATTCATTAAGAGCTCATTTTTCAACTACTCTTTAAGTCACACATAGGCAGATTTTAACAAAACTCAAGAAGCAATTAGGCACTCATACTTCAATGCATATAGAATTGAGTTGATTGAATCAAAAAAGATCTTCATGAATTAGACCTAGTTCCATTAAGGTCAGACTCAACCATACCATCTTAGTGGTGTCCATGGAGAATAATCTTCTCCTCAAAACACTTACATGTATCATGAGTTCACACCTAAGCAAAGAACAAGGTCAATATACTCTTAAAATGAAGAATTCTCAACTTTTAAACAAAGGCATGCTCATGTTTGCTTCCTTGTGAAGTCTAAATGGTTACTCACACTCAGTACATCACAAAAAATTAGAAGAAATTTCCCAAAAATGTCAATTTCTACCATAGTACTAACTTCACAATAAGCATATTTGAGAAGAATAACACACATCATAGGCACACATATGAATACTTAGATACACATGCTTTCATCTCTTTTAAGAGTCACCCTACAATTATGCTTCCCAAACCATGCATGTCACATAATTTTCACGAGACGCTATACTTTTCATTATGAAGCTAAACATTACACCTCAGAAATGACCTCTACCAAGTTTCTTATCTTACCTCATGAAGTCAAATTCAAAATTAGCATATTAGGATGCACAATACACATGAGAAAACATGGATTTTGTAAAAAATTTCTTTCATGCACTTTGCAATCTTCACAATATCTTTAAGGTCATGACAATCAATACATACCAAACATATAAAGGTCATGCAATTCATACTTTATGCTAGACTCTATTCATGAACTACTTACTAAAAATTCATTAGATTAAAATTCAAGTTAAAATAGAAAGACAAGGTAGAAAGTATATACAACCTTACTACGCCTTCAACATCCCCAACTATTGGTAAACCCAATTAAGAGCAACTTAACTCAACCTTAAGAGGATCTTAACTAAACAACCTTCATTTTCGTCACTTAAAAGTGATTACCACATTAAAAGGAATTATAGTAAATCAACCAAGGAATTCTAAACCTTATCATTTTAGGGAAATTATACTCCAACTATCAAGTTAGTCATACCATTTAACCACATAAGGTTTTCTTAAAATGCAATAGACACAACGGTCATACAACAAAAGGGCAAACATCAAGGAGACTTAGCCAAAAAAATTGTTCTTTTTCCTTAATCATTACAGTAGGTGACTTCTAGGTAACAAAAACACACATCATCACCCTACAATACAAATATAATATCTTCACACCTAGGATCAAGTTTATAAAAGGAACTCCAATCCATTGTACGAAACATATTAAGGACCAGACATAAACAAATGGAAAAATTAAACACCTTTAAGCACAAAATCATAGGTGGCATAATTCCATAGGTAATGACTAAGCATTTCATGGTGAAATCATATCATAAGGCTATGATCATACAAAACCATATAGAAAAATATTATTCCCAAAGGAAACTCATTTTTAACCATCATAACTTCTAGCATGCTTTAAGTATATCATGACATATATTATCCAACATAAAGTGCTATTTCACATAAATTTTCATATAAATCAATAATTGGCATCACATCATCAAAACATCCAAAAATTTACCTTCACACATACCTATTCAAACCATAAAACCAAGATAAGCATTTAAACTCAATTTTCTCCCTCAAGCAAAGAGAAAAATCTCATCAAGCGGTCACATATAAAAAGAACACTAGAGAATGAAATATAAGAGAGAAATATTATAGATTGAAGTTCTATGGAACGATATGAGAATGATGAAGAAGGGACACTCTATAGTACTATAGCCTCTTGTACAAATTCATGTGTTGCAACTCACCAACAATGCTACGAGACTCTACGAGATGTGGCAATATGAGCCGTCTTGGACCCTAACCAACTTTTTCAAAAACATCATGCTCTGATACAATATTTGTCACATCCGTGGAGCACCCCCTAGAAGTAATATGGCGTACTTAACCTCTCGTAGGTATTATACAAGCGCATAGTTGTCATTCATCACATTATCATAGTAAATTTAGTAGAAAATTGAAGACTTTTCATAGCACATCATATGCTAGAAACATCACTTCATACATATATAAAATATAAGTCATAATATATATTTAGACCCTAAGTCCCTTTGCCATCTTATACTAAAAAACATTAGAATACATTAGGAAAAAACCCTTAAAAAATAAGACATAACTATATAACATTAAATAAACTTTACATAAAGACATGGGTAGGGAATTATTGGAACTTAAGGTTCCCTTTCATTGAGCTTGGGAATCACCTATCAAGATCCACAATCATACACATACTTTAAGCATCCATAAACTACAATATGTGTAAAAAGTAGAGAGGAAAGGGATTAGTACAACAATGCATTAAGTATGGCAACCATGCAAAATCATGCATTAAAAGGGATAGTTTCTTCAAATCATACATCATGCATTTTTGAGTAATTCTTAATCAAAAATTTATCCAATAGCATTAATATCATTAAGATACTTCATATAAACATATTCAAATGCCAAACATCACATAAGATCACATATAGAATTTATGCCATTTTCAAGTCATAATACAGTATGCTCTATACGTTACAATGAACATTATTTCCTTTTATTCATTAACATCCCAAGTAACTTTCTAGTGATACTTGAGGCAATGTATCACCTTAAGGTCACAAGAAAGCAAACATATAACTTACACAAGGCAACACATACAATCATAGGAGATTAGTACAACATAGACATATTTAAGCCAATACCATAAGACGATTACAGTAAGCTACGTTCAACTTACACCTATAATGACTTCACTTCACACACATCATTATTAGACTTTATTCATTACCCCAATCATAGTCTACTAGTGCAATGAACATATGAAGCCCCATAACACAACACATTCTTAGTAAACCCTTCATGAGAACACAAATCTCAACATTTCATACATCAACATAACAAGTTAAGATATCTTTATTTATGTCAATACATGACCTTCATCATATAGTAATTTAAACAAACACAGTGCATATAAAGATAAGCTCACATCTTATAGATTCATACCATGCACATCTTCATAACAAGTAGACAAATACTACAAAGTCATCCATATGGACATAAACATAATCATACATATAATGTCATCATTCTAGAGCTTTTTAAGGAGCTAAGTGTGCAATTTGGTGATGGCTTCATTACCTCCACCTATCTTATGTAACTTCCCTTAAGAACTCCTAGTTCGGATCCTATTCATTTACTTCCATTGTCCAATATACTTTAGGGAAACTATAGCCTTAACCGACACTAAGACCATGGGTGCTAAACATGGAATTTTGTGTTGTAGAGCCTTAAACCAATGGAACGTGTTCCTACCTAGCCAAGGTAGAAAATTAACATACATCCTAGCATCCTAAGTGAATTAACTTTGCTAGATACTATGTGGCAAGAATAGTTTATTGAACTAAGCGATACGTCTTCCCTCTTCATACCACTTGGTAATTATGGCCTCCTCTCATGATAAAACATGGGTGAATATTACTTAAAAGGATGTAAATACTCATGTAGGTCCATAGGAGAGTATTCCTCTAACGGAAGTCAACACTCTGCAATGGAAAAAAGGTGAATCTTCCTCCAAGGGAAGTCAACACCTCTCAATGTAATGTTCACTCGGTGCTAAGATAAGTTCCCTTTATTTAAAAGCCTTTATTAAATCTATTTATAAAACATAGGCTTAGGATATTCATTCCTCATATTCTTATAGCATATTCAAGAATTTATATTGTTTTAGAGTATTCTTGGGCATACCTCTCATGTAACTCCAATAACTAGATCATAATTCATGTGCGTATGTATTTATATGTGAGCAAACCTTTCACATAACACATAATGTCACACGTGTTCATATATCAATGCATAAGTCTATATGTTTACCTATATGACAAATCCTTTCATATAAACACTCCAAAACACTATGAACATTCATACTTCATCAAATCATTACTTAACATCATAGCATATAGGACATATTCATGACATGCCCATTCATTCATTTTCATTTACATAAAAACAAAACCTATGAACTATCATATAAAGGTACACATGTGCAATGCATAGACAAGGTCCCATACCTTTTCCCATATTAGTACACCTATCAAGTCATCCTCGTGAATGATACATCACAGAACATCATAGAATGGTTAGCATCGCATAATACTCATTTATTCAGTACTTAAAACATTCATATTGTAAGCTTTAGTCTTTATTGACCTATCTTAAATATACATAACATATAGTATTATAAGACCTCATCATAGGAAGCTAGTACATATAACCTTAACATAGCCATTTACATGCTTATAACAATAGTAATATCATCTAGATTCACAACTAGAGAAGAAGACTAGGCACAAATTACACATAAGGTGATCACCATAACTACTCCTTCATATAATCATCAATTTACCTTTCAGTGAATGTTCAACACATATATAATTACAATAAAGTAAAAACTGCCATCATAAGTGGAGCATACCACACAATGCTATACAAGGCTTCATCAACATTATATAGAAATGTAAAGGAGATAAACATTCTTACAAATTTCTCACCCTTTGATCATCATTGGTCAATGCACCTTATTTATAAAAAAATTCATATATAGGGAAGTAGCTAAATGTACTTTAAGCATAGAAGAACCATGTACAAGTCGCTATAAGATAATGATACAAATAGTACAAATCAATTCCATTGTTCTAGAGAATAGATAGGCATAGATAATCAATCAATTTCCCTAGTCTTATTTATCAATCAAGATTCATCAATAATGTACATGTCGGTCAGTAGTCAAAGAAATCATAGCCTATACGAAATACTACCATCATTGCCAATAAACTCGAATTTACTGTAAGTATGCTTTATACTAGGAAACCATGGAAGATGAAGCTACATAGGTTGATCATATTAAACTATCATGCATTGATTCACATTAGATCAATTACATACAATTAATTATCACATTACATCATAGGTAGTAGCTTTGGACAATTATTCATGATCGATTCATATTACATCTAACCTAACATCAAGATCAAAAGTTACAATTCAATAGAATACAAGAACTTACATAAGCTCATATTAATCCTTCTTGAAACCTTCATTTATTGAACCACATGGATTCTTCACAATCAAATAAATATCAACTCACGTAAATAGTAGTATATATAACAACTTCAACTTAATAGAATCACAATTCGATCGATAACAAGTCAAGTTCACAAAGCCCATGCAAGGACAATATGAACTTAGGGAAGGCACATGGGTTCATCATGCAATCGGATTATAATCACGTTAAAAACAATACATTAACATAAATTATTCATTATTTAACCATTAAAAACGTTTTGAGAAAAAAAATAATGGATAGATTGAAGAAGAAGAACTTTGATTATATTTTTCTCTTTGAAAACTTTGAGATTAACTCTTTAGATGGAAGGATAACAAGAGTTGAAGGATCACCATACCTTTATACACATAATGACCTCTAACACTTGGTGAATAAACCATATGAATCCATGATCCAAGCTGTTCTTGAGCTTTAACAATAATGGAGGTTTCTAGGGAGATGATTTTTTTGAGGGAAAGTTTAATTTCGTGTAGTAGGGATGGGGAATGGGTTGTTCACATGTTTGATAACTTATATACACCCAAATATAGTTAAGTTAATTAATTAGAGTCATCTTAGAATTTGGGGTTAATTTCCCATCACCCCTTAACTAAAACAGTAAGCAGGCAACAACTATAGGCCACCATCGACGGACCACCATCGACTGGGCGTTGGTCATTCCACTTTCCGTCCTTTGGCTTCCTTCGATTTGATCTTGGAATGTTTTTGGGTTGAGACCTGCCCAGGATATGTTTCCGTCGGTGATACCTCACCAACGTGCCATCGGTTAACCAACTGACCGTCGTTTGGTTCATCCACAAGGCAGTGTCTCGACCAGCCTTGGGTCTTGTTTGTGAGCCCTTTTGAGGGGACCTTTAGAAGTAGTACCTTGACGTATCAAATGAATATACAAACCTTAAAAATTTATAGACCTCCCACGTTAGTTTAACGTAAAAAAATGCACATAACTTGTCCAAAGAGGCTAGGCCCCATCAAGACACAATTGGATGTCTCATGGACTAACTTACGAACATCTTGGGCGTTCTTGGACGTTTGAACTCCAAACTTCACGAAATTCCATATACTATCTTTAAAAATCATATAACTCTTTTTAATACTTCATAAACTCATGTCATACAATATACACATGAGACACATAGGTGACTAGTCGTCATACATCTTGGTCGTCCCTTGACGGTTGACTTCCAATCACCTCAAACTTTACACACTGCCTCTAAAGCATATTATAATTGATTTTAGGACCTTAAAACCTTAAGAAAGTCATGTTAATCTCTAGACACTCTAGCTTATTTTTGGGGTTTTACAATATCCCCCACCTTGGAACATTCGTCCTCGAATGACACTTAGAACACTTTAATCACAACAAGGACTTCAATGCATCATAGAGTAGTTCATCAAATCTTCAATATCATCACATAGAATTCAATAAACACAATCATGCAAAACTTGCATTCATTCACTCTTTAAGGCATGAAACACAAAGTCTCTTATCATGTTCATAGGAGGAACATCCTTCTCCGAATCATAACATGGTCATTGCACTCAAATTCATTAAGACCTCATTTTGACACTACTATTTTAGTAACACTTAGGCAGATTTAAACAACACTCTAGAAACAATTAGGCACTCATACTTCAGTGCACATAGACTTGAGTTGATTGAATTATCAAAGATCTTCATGAGTTAGACCTAGTGCAACTAATGTCATACTCAACCATATAGTTCTTAGTGGTGTCGATGGAGGAATATCTTTCTCCTCAACACACTTACATGTATCATGAGTTCAAACCTAAACAAAGTACAAGGTCAATATCCTCTGAAATGAGAAATTCTCAACATTTTAACCTAGGCATGCTCATGTTTCCATCCTAGTGAAGTCTAATTTTTAAATCACACCAAGTACATCATAACAATTAGGAAGAAATTTCAAAAAATGTCAATTGTTAACATAGTACTCACCTTCACAGTAAGCATATTTTGAGAAGAATAACCCATATCATAGGCACACACATGAATACTTAGCTACACATGCTTTCATCTCTTTTAAGAGTGAGCCTATAATCATCCTTCCCAAACAATAAAATTTCACATAATTTTCAAGAGACTCTAAACTTTTTATCATAAGACTAAAAATTACACCTTACAAGTGACTTCTACCATGTTTCTTATCTCACCTCATGAATTCAAATTTCAAAAAAGCATATTAAGATGCACAATACACATGAGAAAACATGTATTTTATCAAAAAAAAATTTCATGCACAATGGAATCTAAATAATATCTTTAAGGTAATGACAATCAATACATACCAAACGTATAAAGGTGATGCGATTCATACTTTATGCAAAATTGTATTCATGAACAAGCTTACTAAAAATTTATTAGATTCGAATTCAAGTAAGAATAAAAGCACTAAGTAGAAAATATCTACAACATTAATAATACATCACCATCACCCACTTAGGTTAAACCTAATTAATAGAAACTTAACCCAACCATAAGAGGATCTTAACTAAACAACCTTCATTTTCATCACTTAAAAGTGATTACCACATTAAAAGGATTAACAGTAAATCAACAAAGGCATTCTAAACCTTATCAGTTTACGCAAATTATCCTGCAATTATCAAGTTAGGTCATACCATTTGACTACATAAGGTTTTCATACAATACAATAGACACAATAGTCATACAACATTAGGGGAAACAACAAGGAGACTTAACTATAAAATCTATTCTTTTTCCTTAAACATTATAGTGAGGTGACTTCTATGTCACTAAAACCCACATCATTACCCTATAAAACAAACATACTATCTTCACAACTAGGATCAACTCCATACGAGGAACTCCAATCCATTCTAGGCAACTTATCAAGGACCACACATAAGAAAAAAGAAATATTGAACACCTTAAAGCACAACATCTTTGGGTAGCATGCTTCCGTAGGTAGTCAGTAAGTATGCTTTAACTATATCAAGATATACATTATTCACCCTAACATGTTATATACCATAAATTTTTATATATAGCCATAATTGGCATCACATCATCAAAACATGCAAAAATTCACCTTCACACATATCATTCAAACAATAAAACCAAGATAAGCATTTAAACTCACCTTTTCTCCCTCAAGCAAAGAGAACAATCTCATCTAAGCAATCACATCTAAAAAGACCACCTTAAAAGAAAACATAAGAGAGAGATCTTATAGAGTTAAGTTCTATGGAACGATATGAGAATGATAAAGAACAGAAACTCTACCGTCCTATAGTCTCTTGTACAATTTGATGTGTCACAACTAAACACAAATGCTACTAGACTTTACTAGACGTGGCAATATGAGACTTCTTGGACCCTAAACAACTTTCAAAAACCTCATGCTCTAAAACCACATTTGTCACATTCAGGGCGCACTCCCAAGAAGTAATATGTTGTAGTTAACCTCTCGGAGGTCTTATACAAACCATTGTGATTAATCATCGCATTGTCATAGTAAATTTAGAAAAAAAATTCAAACTTTTCATAGTACATCATATGCTAGAAACAACACTTCATACATATGTAAAATATAACTCATAATACATATTTATACCTTAACTGTCCTTTCCATCTTAGACTAACAACATTAGAATACATTAACAACACGACCCTTTAAACATAAGACATAACTATACAACATTTAATAAATTATACATTAACACATAGGTAGGAATTTTTGGAACATAAGGTTCCCAATCCTTGAGCTTGGGAATCCCCTATAAAGATCCTCAAACATAGACATCCTTAAAGAATCCACAACCTTAACTTTGTGTAAAAAGTAGAGAATAATGATATTAGTACAAGAATGCCATATGTATGGTAACCACGCAAAAACATGCATTTAAAAGGGATATTTTCTTGAAATCATACTTCATGCATTTTTGAGTTAATATTTATAAAATATTTATCCAATAACATTTATATCACTCACATACTTCATATAAACATATTCAAAGGACAAACATCACATAAGATCACGTATAGAATTTATGACATTTTCAAGTTATATTACAGTAAGCTCTTTCATGTTTATAGTGAGCATTATTTCCTTTTATTAATTAACTTCCCAAGTAACCCTGTAGTGATTATTTGAGAAATTTATCACCTTAAAGTCACAACAAAGCATACATATAACTTACACAAGCCAACACATACCATAATAGGAGTTTAGTACAACATAGACATATTTAAGCCAATACAGTAGGACGATTACAGTAAGCAACATTCAACTTATACCTATATTGACTTCACTTTGCAAACATCATTATTAGAAATTGTTCATGACCCCAATCTTAGTCTACTAGCACAATGAACATATGAATCCCCACAAACTGATACATTCTTAGTAAACCCTTTATATGAACAAAAACCATAACATTTCAAACATTAACATAACAAGTAAACATACCTTCATTCATGTCAATACAATACGTTCATCATGTAGTCATTTATACAAACATAGTGCATATAAGTCTAAGATCACATATTATTGATTCATACCATGCACATATTCATGACAAGTAGACAAATACAATAAAGTCATGCATGTGGACATAAATATAATCATACACATTAGATCACCTTCCTAGAACTTCCTATGGAGCTACTTGTGCAATGTCTAGATGGGTTCATTACTCCACGTATCCTAAGCAGCTTCCCTTAGGTCATCCTAGTTAGGATCCTATTCATTTACTTCCATTGTCCATTTTACTTTAGGGAAACTATAGCCTTAACTGACACTAAGACCATGGGTGCTAAACATGGAATTTGGTGTTATAGAGCCTTACACCAATGGAAGGTATTCCTACCTAGCAAAGGTAGAACATTAATAAACATCCTATCATCCTAAGTGAATTCACTTTGCTAGATCCTATGTGGCAATCACAGTTGATGGAACTTAGAGATAGGTGTTCCCTCTTCATACCACCAGGTAATTGGGGCCTCCTCTCATGAGAAAACATGGGTGAATATTCCTCAAAGGGAAGTCAACAGCTCATGTGGGTCCACAGGTGAGTATTCCTCTAAAGGAAGTCCACACTCTATAAGGGAAAAATGGTGAATATTCCTCCAAGAGAAGTCAACACCTCTCACCCATTGATCATCATTGATCAATGCACCTTATTTATAAACAATCATATATAGGGAATCAGCTAATTGTACTTTATGCAGAGAAGAAACCATTTACAAGTCTTTACAAGATCATGATACAACTAGTGCAAAACATCACCATTGTCTTAGAGAATTGAAAGGCATATATTATCAATCAATTTTCCGAGTATTATTTATCAATCAAAATTAATCAATAATGTACATGTAGAGTAGTAGTCACAGAAATCATAGCCTAAACGAGATCCTACCACCGTTGCGAATAAATTCAAATTCATTGTAATTATGCTTTATACTAGGAAATCATTGAAGATAATTCTACATAGGTTAATCCTATTCAACTATCATGCATTGATCCACATTAGATCCATTACATACAATTCATGATCACATTACATCATAGGCAGTAGCTATGGACAATTAATTATTATCGATTCATGTAAAATCTAACCTAACGTCAAGATCACAAGTTGCAGTTCCATAGAATAAAAGAACTTAGATCAGCTCATATTAATCCTTCTTCATCTTAATGTAACATCCGGGTTTACCCCCTAGACGTAACCGTCATCGTTGTCCTTTTTAAGGACTTAGACTAGCCTCTCAGTCTCATGTCATTTCATTCATAGGTTGAAAAATTCAAAAAAATTTAAAACTTTTATTATAACTACTTGGAGAATTACAAAGACCTCTACATACTCATAATATATATATTCATATGGAGTTTATATAGACCCTTCATTTAGGAAGGTTACATAGACTTCTCCTTTTATTGCACATACATGTACATAAAATATAGAAATAGTCTCAACGATTGTCTCATCTTAACCATCTAAACGAATATCATAATATGGGCATATACCTTATATCAATCAAACAAGACCATGTATAGGCCATACAAAAGTACAATACTCAATTAAAAAGTAAAGGAATCAAAGAGTCAATAACATCATAATAGAATCCGTAAGCTATAGGATTACATTTCCCTCGAAAGCTGAGGACCTACACCAATTGGATTAAAGAAAGAATCCAAGCCTTCCACAATGTCGCCTTCCAAACTCTTCAACGACCTGAACCTATAATGTTTGGGAAAAGGGTAGAAAATGGGGTTAGTACTCCACATGTACTAAGTATGGGATCTTATGCACATACACAAGCAAAACATGCTGAAAAGGACTTTTTATAAAAATATGCCAAATTACCCCTTTAGGGACTTAATGCAAAGTCATGTAAGTCATATAAATCAATCAAACATGCTTACTATCTCAACAAGTAATACTTATCCCCACATACTTGAAACTATGATTTACTACAACCCTAACATCTAGGAATAATATCACAAGAATGAATAAGAGTCAAGTATAACATAATAAGCAAGACAACTACTCACAAATCCTTATCAAGTTAACAAATACAATGACCAAGCAGATCCCCATAACCATACGCAATAGAGTATCCCCAACAAGAAAACATGACAAATGTAAAAACTTTACATATCATGCATTTAGTTTAACATGTAATCATATATTAACATTACAACCCAAGGCATATTCATAAATGAACTAATAACCGTATAGTATCAACAATGTTCCATGGTCATCATATATACATCATATATTATCATACCATAAATATATATAAGAACCTGCTCCTAAGACTTCCCTCAAGGCTAACTAGTGCAATGTTTAGGTAGAGTCCTTTACCCGTACCTATACTAAGCTAGACCCCTTAGGTTATCCAAGTTAGAGTTTAAGTTCTTTAATTCGTTATACCTTTTGGGAACATCTTTCCGTAAACGACATAGACCACATGATCTAGTATGGAATCCGGTGTCATAAAAACCCTACACCGAAACAAGGTGGACTACATTCCAAGGTAGTACCAACACATGAAACATGGCAACTACGTGGATCCACTAGCTAGTATTTCTATGAAGACAACATAGGTGAAGAACTATGAGATATAGTTGGGACCCTCTTTATGCGCCATGCATTATAGTCTCCGATCTCAACTGTTTAATAGTGTTCCTACCTTATTTTTTTGAGAAGGGAAACTCCTCAATCATGTTAACTCGTTTTTAATCTAGAGTCCCTTTTTGAAACGTCTTTAAGCCTTTAATTATCAATGACATATTAATTTAGGCCAAAGGATCTACCCCTTGAATTATCATCATCATCAATAGCTCAATAAGAATTGTATGAGTTTAATTCCATTAATCACAATTCATATAAGTGAGTTAACACTTTAACTTTTCATAGAATATTAAGGAACATTGATAGTTTTCACCATCATTAGATCACATACACCTTAATCAACTTTACAACATAGTCAAGACATTTCAATTTAACATCATACCACTCTATAATCTTAGTATAAGGCATACTCAAATGTGTTATCATGAATAAACAACAATTAATCACAATTTGTAGTAAAGATAGAGATTCTAAGACTTATAAAGTCTTACTTATAGTCTATCATCAAGGTCTTACCATCAACCCATAACTCAACCCAATTTGGGGAGTAACACAATTTAAGTCTAGATCACAACTTGAGACAAGATACATAGGGTCATATGACATTATAATTAATAACCTAAATCACATCTCAAGAACAAGCATGATAGTCCTATAATTCATCTTAATTTAGTCACAATAACACCATAATTAGTAATCAAATCAACAACTAACTCAACTTAATGATCATAATACAATATAGTTCATGATCACTACCTAGGGCTGGGGATGGAGGATCATATTCTTCAATTTAGAAAAAAACATCAACAATTGCCATAAACAAGGAATTACATGTTAATGTACTCAATATAATCATATGAAATCATTAACAACTTAATTCATAACTTTAATTTCATAAATGAATGAAACTCATAACAAAACTCAACTTTTGAAATCTATTTTGAAAGAACCCTTTTAGGAAAGAGTCTCAATGTTAAGAGAACCCATACCTTAACGTTTGTCAACAATTTGATGTTTAATTCATCCCTTTTCAGCCCCGAAACCCTAATCCTTATTAGTCTTCAATGGTGGGTTCAAGTAGAGAGAGAAATTAGGCAGGGGGAAGAGAGTTTATTTGAGAATTGTCTTTATGTTAATGAGGATTGAGTGTATTTAAAGTGGTATTCAATAAACTTAACTATTCTCCCTTTAATTCCCAACTAACCTCTAAACAACTTAATTATTTAATCAACTAAATTAAAAACATGCAGCAACTTAGGACCCTCACAGGCGAGACCCCGCTTATGGGCCGTTTGTTAGTCGAGGGACATCCCCCCCTCCGTCCTGCACTCCGTCGCCTTGGTCAGAGACTGTGCATGCGAGGGGCATCCTCTAATTGTCTTAGTGTGAGACGACGATGACATCGACGCCCCATCGATCCACACAAGGACTGTAGCGTGCATCTATGCACTCCGTTGATGCGTTCAGAGGTGTGCGGGTGAAGGGACCTTCTTAACCAGCGTATCTGTGGGAAGACGGTGGCATCGACGGCCTGTCGATCCGCACACGGGCCATCTTCTGTCCCGTCGATGCACACTGCAAGGCATTGTTGAATCCAAATACAAGAGTCCTCCTTAATGGCCCTTGGTTGGTCCATGGGGAGTCGTACCCGAACGTTTCAACCATGAAACAACTCAAACACCTATTAGCTACCTTTCCACAAATTTTCATACATTTCTTACTCCTAAAAGTTACTCAAATAGGATAAGGCACACCAACATCCCTTTGAACAAACTTCCTGGACGTCATGGATGTTCTTGGACGTTTTGGTGCTTAAACCTCCGAAATGACCTATATTCATTAGCAATGGACTTAGAAATATTATTTAGACTTTATGAAACCTATGTTAGTCTTTACAATGTTTCTTGGATTTTCAAGTTTTACACTTGATCATACACGATTAATACTTACAATTAAATCATAATATTAACCTTCAACAGTAGATACAAGAACCACCACATAATCAATTTCCACTTTTATACCTTAAAATGTCCATATTACAGTTATCACATTGATAATTAGGCTAGGCATGTTCAAACCTTCATATATTGATCAACATGGATTCTTCATCATCAATTCATCATGAATTCACATAAATAATAGTAGATATAACCACTTAAATGTAATAGAATTAAAACTTGTTCGATAATAAGTCAAGATCACAAAGCCCATGAAAGGAAAAAATTGATTTAGGGAAGGAACATGGGTTCATCATGAAATTGGATTAATATCACATTAAAACAAATACATTAACATCAATTAATCATGATTTAACCATTAAAAATTTTTTGAGAAAGAACCCATAGATAGATTGAAGAAGAAGAGCTTTGATCATATTTTTCTCTTTGAATACTTTAAGATTAACTTTTTTGTTGGAAGGATAACTTGACATGAAGGATCACCATACCTTTATCTACATGAAGACCTATTAAACTTGGTGAATAAACCATAGAAATCCATGCTCCAAGCAGTTCTTGATCTTCAACAACAATGGATGTTTCTAGGGAGAAGATTTTTGAAGAGAAAGTTCAATTTCGTGTAGTAGGGATTGGTAATGGGTTGTTCACGTGTTTGATCCCTTATATACACCCAAATATAGGATAATTAATCAATTAGCGTGAGGTTAGGACGTGGAGTGAATTTTCCATTCAACCCTTAAATAAAAAAGTACGCAGGCAACAACTACCGGCCACATTTGATGGACCACCATTGACTTGCCATTGGTCAATCGAATGGCCGTCGATGAGCTTCCGCTTATAGGATCATTGACTGTTTTTGGATTAAGACCTGCCCAGTTTAAGTTTACATCGATGAGACCTCACAAACATGCCGTTGGTAAACCAACTGGTCGTCGTTTGAATCTTCCATTGACACTTCCAAGGCAGTGTCTCGACCTACCTTTGGTCCTTCTTGTGGGCCCTTTGGGGGGGCCTGTATAATTTGTACCCAGACGTTACTAACGTACATAAAACCATTAACATGTTTTATACATCCAAGGGGAGTTTCACCCAAAAAGAATACACATAACACGTCTAAAAAAGATAGGCCCCACAAGACACACTTGGACCTCTCAAGGGCTAACTTGAACGTCTTCGGCCTTCTTGGATGTTTGACCTCCAAACTTCATAAAATTCTATATTATATCTTTAATCATAATTATAAATCATTTTAAGACTTCATAAGATCGTTTGATTTAATATATAAACACGCATGGACCATTAGTTACATAGGTGACTAATGGTCGAACGTTTTGGTCGTCCCTTAACGGTTTACATTAAAATCACCTCAAACTTTCCACACTGTATCTAAACTATACTATAATTCATTTTAGGACCTTAAAAATTTTATATAAACATGATAGTGTCGAGACACCCTAACTCATTTTGGGGGTCTTACAACCTAGTTAGTGGATCCACATAAAATGCTAGAACGATACTCATGTCTCACATTTGCAAGTATCATACCCTCTTTTGGTGTGAGGGGATGACACCAGATTCAACGTTTAGATTACATGGTCTTATTGTTTGTGATTTCTAGGATTTCCCTAAAGTAAAATGGAAAATGTAAGTAAAGTAAAGAACGTTAACTAGTATAACCTACGGGAAGTTGGTTAATGTAGGTGAGGGTATGAGACTTTACAAATGAATTGCACAAATACCTCTTGAAAGGGGTTTTAGGAGGGTGGTATATATGTATATGTATAACTATATTTATTTTATGTATGTCATTAGTATATTGACCAATTATTATGATTATATGCATAGTATGAGTCCTATGGTTTCTATTTGATGATGTCTCACTTTATCTACATGAAGTTGGTCTCATTGACTATTCGATAAGGTCTAACCTTGAATATGCATGATATTTTTCTTGATTTATATATGATGAAGGTCCTATTTATGTATGTAGCTGACAAAGGTTGTCATATTGAGGTATGTAGCAAATTGTATGCTTATGGCCTCCATGTGATTTTACTAAGTATGTCTTTGGTTATGGGAATTAACATGTAAATCAGACTAGTAGTCTAAGGTTTAGATTGCGAGTAAGGTTTTAGGATGTTATATGAAATGAAGTCCAAGTATGCTATTGTTGACTATTAAGATGCTATTGGTAGTGTTGACTTGAATGTTGTCATGGAATGTGTCTTATATGAGGTTCATGCATTATGTTGAGTTATATGTGAAACATGTAATTTCATGATATGCTATGCCTCTAAAAAAATATATATCTGTTTGATGTTAATGAAGATTATGTGAATGTTTACCTTGGTCACCTCAATGTGATTCTTGAGTGTGAATGGTTGAATGGGACACTATTCATGCAGTGCACCAAGTATCACTACAGGGTTACTTGGGAGTTAAGGAGATAAGGTAAAAGAAGGTTACTATGTATGAAATGCTAAATGTTCCTTAAATGCAATGCATGGCTTTATATGTTGTAATACCCATTTTACATTTCTGTATGAAGTATTTAAAAGTATATTGTGTAATTCTGCCAATGATTATGAAGTTTCTTTCAAAAGGCATGTTGCATGATTTCAAAGTAAAATAATCTCTCAACATGCATGTTATTTCAAGATTACCATAAATAGAGCATTATTATACTAAAATCATTCTTCTTAACCTTTTTACACAAAGTTTATGTTGTAATTGCTTAAAGGATAATTCTTAAATTAAGGGATTGATACATCATTCTCAAGATCAAGAAGAGGACCCTTATGATTCAAGGATTTCCTATGTCAGCTTGTTTTTAATGGTTATGTAATAGCTTAGTTAATATTTTATGTTGTGAAAGGTTGTGTCCCTATTCTACTCTATTGATGTTGAGTCTAATATAGCAAATGAGACTTAGAGTCCAATTATGTATACTTATATATATATATA
>NC_028646.1:72825200-72856877 GCF_001406875.1 Solanum pennellii | reverse complement strand
TATATATATACATATATATAAAAGTGATGTTTCTATCTTAAGATGTGCTATGAAAAGTTTTAAATTTTCCGCTAAATTTACTATGACAATGAGAGAATGATTACTATGGGGTTGAATAAAACCTCCGAGAGTTCAATTACGCAATGTTACTTCTAGGGGGTGCTACCCGGTCGTGAAAAATGTAGTATCATAGCATGAGCTTATAATAGTTGTTTAAAGGTCCAAAATCTCATATTGCAATGTCTAGTAAAGTCTCGTTCTCCGGTGGTTAGTCACGACACATCTATGAGCGAGAGTCTATAGGATTGTAGAGTTTCCTTTTTCCACTACTCTCATGGTCCTGTCATAGAACATAACTCTATATGATCTCTCTCTTATGTTTTGTTGTCCTGTGGTCTTTTAAATGTGATTTCTTTTATGAGATGGTATCACTATATTTGAGGGAGACCAGCTGAGTTTTGATGATTATCATTGTTTTATAAGTTTATGTGAAGGTACATTCGACGTGTGTTGATGTGGTGCCATTTAAGGCTATATATATGATTTATGTGAAATGACATGTTATGTGAAAAATAATTTTATAGTATGGTTACAGCTTGTTAAATGTTGTTATGGTTTAAATAAGTTCCCTTTTTGGAATGACATGTTGCTATATGGTTTTGTACGATGATAGTGGAATTATATGTCTTAGGATTGAAATACTTTAAAGAAGTGCGGTAAATAGCTAAAGAATTATGTTTTTGTATATGTGAAATTGTTCATATGTTGTATTTTTATGTATGTGATTCTTCATAGTTGCCTTGTGTGGATTGGGGTCTTTGGGATAGGCTTGATCCTAGAATTGAAGGTAGTATGGTGACCTTGTAAGGTTGTTGTTGAATATGCTAGTTAATATGAGATCCTTATGACTAGGTGTCTAGTTTCCCTTATGGACCTTTTCTAGAGTTGGGAAAAAGGGGAGAAAATGGTTTTGTTTTATAGGTTATAACTATGTCTTGGCCTAAGTTTGACTTATATGGTAGTATGTCTCCCATAAATCTTAAAGAGGAGGAGAGTATTGATGTTGACCTACTTAGAAGTGATTAGTTGATCCTTAAGATTGTCCTTAAGTATGACCATTGAGGAAGTGCTTAGGGTGTACCTAGGCAGAGTTTGTTGGAGATTTCCTCCAAAGGTGATAAGGTGGGTTCAAATGACCTAGAAGTTATTGTTTCCTTGTATTAAAAGGAAAAATAGAGGAATTTATGACCGAGTCTCCTCTATTGTTTCGTCTAAGGTTTGTATGACCCTTGGTACTCATGGTTTAGTTGAGGCCTAATGTGGTTGGTTAGCATAAAAAATTGTATTGGTGTGTATTAATTTTAAGTGTTGGGCTTAGAGGAATGATGAAGCTTGAGGTGTTACCTCTTGATTGTTGAGTTAGTAGACTCCTTGATATAAGATTAGGAGTGAAAACCCTCAAGGATGTTAAACCTTCTTGTGTAAGGAGTCTGTAGGGAAGGTCTTGACTTGCCTTTTCTTTGGTGTCTAGGGCATGAGGTTATTAGGATTACCCCAAGCAGGGGATAATCTTCCTGGACGGTAAGATTTTTAGTATCCTTGATGTTCCTATGTTGAGTTCGCTTGAACTTCCTTGTGTTGAGAATCACTTTGAGGTGATGTTGATGAAGGATTTGCATGAGTTTAGATCCCAAAGGAGGGATTATGTTCTTAGTTATAAGGTTGGTAATCTAAGTTTCTCATAAGTTGAGACAAGTTGCTCCTAAATTGTTTACCCTATGTGGGGGATGATAATGTGAGTAGCAAGGTTATAGATATATCTATCTTGCCCTTCTATTCCTAAGTAAGCTAGAAGCAAAAGATTTCCTAGTAGATTGATTATTATGGGAGTTTTGCATATAAGTATAAGCTGCATGTTCTCCATAAGTTGTGCATAACTTAAATGAAACTATGTTAAGCATGCTTTGAAGGTTCTAAATTGCATGAAAAAAAGGATTTTTGATCAAATTCATGCTGTCTAATGTTTATTGTTCATCTTGATATGTTATTTCTACATTTAACTTCATGAGATAATGTAAGTAGCGTGTTTGATGTCACTTGTAAGGTGTAGGGTTCTTTTACCTCGCAATGAAAAATTGAGTCTGTTTTAAATGAAAAATGAGGAGTCTCTTTAAAATGTGTGAGTTTTATAACTTTGGAAGTAATATTGTAGGTTCACTTTTGAGAAGTGATGATATGTTTAGGTAATGCTATTGATGTGTGCCTATACATTTCAAGAACTTTCCTAATTGATGCACGCTTTTGAAGACCATCGTCATGCTAGAAATTAATATTTTGTGAAATGACTTCCTATTATTATGATATATGTGGTGTGACTTACCGTTTATACTGCAATAGAAAGGAAATATGAGAATGTTTGCGTTAAAAGTTAAGAATTTCTCATTAAAATGAATTAACCTTTGTGCCTTGCTTATATATGAACTCTTTAATAACATGTAAGTATGTTAATGAGAAGGGCATTCCTCCTTAAACATCAAAAACATGTTAATGATAAGTATTGACTAGATGGTATTATGACTAAGTGATAAAGATCTTTGTTCATCTACATTACGTATGATCTATGTGTATTAGGTGCGAGTTAGTTGTTTGCTTCTTGAGTGATGTGGAATATACCTATATGTAACTTAAGGATTGTGGTTGGATGAGATTTAAATTAAATAAGATGTAAAGACTATGTTACTATTAGGTGAATGTTGTTCCTCCTATGAAAAGGACAAGATCCTATGTGTTAGATGCATTAAAGAGTGAGTGAATGAAAGTTTTACATTTTTGTGTTGCATTGAGTGGGAAGTGGTTTGAAGTTTGTGTTACTTGTAAGTTTTTTACATTGACCTATATGTTATGATGTGTTGAATTTTGTTTGCTGCTTTATCTTTCATTGATTCCTTGAATGTGTTTTAGAAGTTATCCAAGTGTAATTGGAGGACGAATGTTCCCAAGTGAGGGGATATTGTAAGGTTTATCAAAATGAACTAAGTTGTATAGAGACTAAAAAGTGCCTAAAAAGGTTAATAATATGTTAATTATGTCATATACAGTACACATGATTGATTTGAAGTTTTTTGGGGGTGATATGTCTAAGAACGTTCAAGACGTTCGAAAGTTAGCCTTCAGACATGATATTGAGTTCTAGTGTGACTTGGCATATTTTATGTATTGTTTGGTGCTAAAATTAATAGGATAGGACCCTAACATCTGTATAATCCTATATAGGGTCGAAACGTCCGGGCAAGACTCCCCAAGGACCGCAGTAAGGGTCTTTGAGCAGGACACATCCTTTGGCTGACAAGGTGCCCAAGACAGCAAGATTTTGTTCCTTGATGAAACATGTCCGCGTCGAGGATTAGGTGCTCCATCGACTAAAATCATTTTCCTCATCGCGGTCAGAACGCGTTCTCTACTTCCCCACGTATCAATTCCAAAAATCATGTGGGAACAACTCTGGTCGCGGACTCGGGGATGGTTTGGCTTAAATCCACCCCACGGAATTTACCCTGTTCTGAAACCTCTATAGTTTCATAAAGGTTATATTCCTCTAGGGTTTTTTAACTAGAAGTTCTAGCACCAGACATTCGTTAGCTTGAAGGCACTTGTCTGAAAGAGTTGGATCTTAAAAACTTAAGGTTAGTAGATCCATCGGTAAATTGGACAACAATTTCAAGGGACGATCTAGAAGGTTGAATATGAAGGGGTTCGGTAATAGATTCAAATTTCCAACTGTCGTCGGAGAGAATCTAATCCCTCTGTAACATTCTAGGAACAAAAGTAGTGCTATGCTCTTAGTTAGATTTCATAAGAATAGTATCTCCTTTGGTACTAGAGTTAATTCCCTATAGGGTAGTAGTGGTTTTCATTAGCTTGTAATATACTCGATATATTACAGCTAAATCTCTAGTTCCTAATTTGCTATTCATGTTTTTTGTTTTGACGTTAAGCATCAAAGTGTCAAGAACATTGGGGTCTTCTAATTCTATAGAGAAGTTGGGATAACAATTAAAGAATACTGGCCCCTTAGCTAGATTACTTTCTAAGATTCCTAAAAGCGAATCATCAAAATTAAGAAGTTTATAATCTCTAAACTCGTATCTTGAAATAGTCGTGGTTCTCCAACAAATTGTTTAGCAATGCTATAAAGTAGAGTCGCAGTCGCTTCCTCAACTACCTGAGCTTGGGTTGGTTTTAAAAAAAGTCACCGCGGGTGCAGAAAAGGTTAATGCAGTGCACTATTTGGTTAAACCACCACCACCGTTATATGAGGCCTACTATGAAGAAGATTCTTATATAGTGAGTGCGAAGATGGGGGTTTCTGACAAAACGCCCAAGGCTGCAATGTGGAAAATTGATGTCTAGGTCAAGGAAATATAGGTCGGAACTATGGCAATTACAACCGAGAGGGTCACTATGTTCGAGATAGTATATACAACCGCGACAACAACTTCAATCGAGGTAACTATGGTAACAAAAACAATCTGAGTGGGCCCTATGTGCCACCTCACAATCAGAAAGTTGCTTATAGGTATGGTACAAGTAATATAGCACGAGTTGAGGATATGTTGCAGAAGAAGAGGAGGAGGTTTATGGTAGTGATGAACACTTTAAAGAGTTGAGAGGTGATTTAGCAAATATAGGGCAAAAGGTAGATGCACATGCAATCTCAATCAAGCATCTTCAGTTGCAAATGGATCAATTGCCTTCTACTGTGAACCTATGCCAATCAGGTACTCTTCCTAGCAATAGTTTTCGTAATTCGAAAAACGATGGACATTGTGTGGCAGTCACTACTCGAAGGGATAAAAAGATAATGGATAAACCTATGCCATCTGGCATCGAAGTTGAGAAGAGAGGAGATGATGAGGTAGAGGAAGTTAGTGGTGAGTTGGTAGATAAGTCAGGGAATGAAGTTGATGCACCACAAAAAAAGTGACTCCCATCCTTAGACCAGCACCTTCGATTCTGCAAAGATTGGTGAAAAAAGACCGAGGGTGGTGAATACTGGTGTTTTATTACTATGATGAAATAGCTTTCCATCAATGTCCCTTTGATATAAGCTCTTGAACAAATGCCCGGTTACTCCAATTTCATGAAAGATTTTGTCATATGAAGAGATCAGTTAGTTTTGAGGATGATTATATGATGCAACATTGTATTGCTATTATTGCTACAAGGTCTCTTGTGCATAAGAAAGAAGATCCGGGTGCTTTCACTTTTCCATGTACAATCGTGATGTTACACTTTGCCAAAGCATTATATAATCTTAAAGCAAGTATAAATCTCATTCCTCTATCTATTTACAAGATGTTGGGTATGATTGACCCAAAGCCATCTACGATGCGGCGACTGATCGCTGATCGAACAATGAAAAGGCCTATTATGATACTCCATGATGTGCTAGTGAAAGTGGAGTCATTTAATTTTCAACTTGATTTTATGATTCTTGATTGTGAGTTGGACATTGAGGTTCCTAATATTCTTGGGAGGCCGTTCCTTGCTACCAGTCGTGCCTTAGTTTATATGGAGAAAGGTCAGATGAAGTTCCAGTTAAACAATGAAGAAGTAATTTTCAACATTTGTAGGTCCATAAGGCAAAGTGGTGAGCTACAATTTGTATCTGAAGTATCCTACAAGGTTGAGAGTTCATCCAAGGTACAAATAAAAGGGCAACTTCTGTTGAGGAACTAATGGTAGTGATCATGAGTTTTGAGAGGGATTGTATTAAAGAGTATGGGTCATTAGTTGAGGCACACGATCAAGGTGATGTTTGGTTCAAACCTAAAAAATCTGATGTAGATATGAAGCATAGCGAGTCTCCACCCGCGAAACCATCTATTTAGAAGGCTCTAAAACAAGAACTTAAGGCTCTACCACCTCATTTGAGGTATGTATTCTTGGGGAAAGTTGACACTTTCCCGATAATTAATGCATCATATTTGAATATGCAACAAGTAGACTGTTTTGTATAAGTATTGAAGTGGTTCAAGAGAGCTATTGGGTGGACCATTGCGGATATTATTTGGATCCGTCCCGGTATTTGTTTACACAAAATCCAAATCATACCCGATCTTGATAATAGTATTTAGCACCAGAGACGTTTAAATCCACCAATGCAAGAGGTAGTTATGAATGAAATTATTAAGTTGTTGGATGTCGGAGCAATATATCCGATCGCGGATAGTAGTTGGGTATGCCCTCTTCAGTGTATTCCCAAGAAAAAGTGAATTACTGTTGTCCCTAATGACAAAAATTATCTTGTTCTAATGATTCCAGTGACTGAATGGAGAGTGTGTATGGATTACCAAAAATTGAATGCATGGACTGAGAAGGACCATTTTCCTATGCCCTTCATGGATAAGATGTTGTATAGGCCTTCATTAAAGGGGTGGTATTGTTTTCTTGATGATTATTCGTGTTACAAACAAATCTCTATTGCTTCGGAAGATCAAGAGAAAACCACTTTTAGTTGTCCATAAGGAAGATTCACATTCAAGAGGATGCCCTTCCTGTTGTGTAATGCACCGACTACTTATCAGAGATGTATGATGTCCATAATCTATTATATGGTGGACGTCACCATTAAGGAATTTATGGATGTTTTTTCTGTTGTTGGTTACCCGTATTATCATTAATTGAATCTTTGTACGAAGTCCTCAAAAGATGTGAAGATTGAAACCTTGGGTTAAATAGGGAAAAATGTCATTTAATGGTTAAAGAGGGTATTTTCTTGGGCCATCACATCTCAGAGAAGGAAATAGAGGTTGATTAATCTAAAGTCAATGTGATAGAGAGACTTTTTCCACCCATCTATATAAAAGGTGTAAGGAGTTTCCTTGGGCATGCGGGTTTCTAACGGAGGTTCATCAAGGATTTATCAAACATTTCACATCCTCTGTGCAAGTAACTTGAGAAAGAGAGTAAATTTTATTTTAATGAATCCTTTGTGAAAGCATTTGGAGAGTTGAAGGAGAAGTTAGTGTCTGCGCCTATAATTATTTCTCTGGATTGGAGCAAACCATTTGAAGTTGTGTGATGCTAGTGGGGTTGCTCTGGTTATATATTGGGACATAGAAGGGATAAAGTCCTTCATCCCATTTGTTATTCCAATAAGGACCTTAATTAAGCTCAGAAGAATTATACTGTGACTGAACAAGATCTACTTGCGGTTGTATTTGCTTTAGAAAAATTTCGCTTATATTTTCATTGCACGAAAGTTATAGAGCATACTGATCATTCTGCCTTGAGATATTTGATGTCAAAGAAGGATGCAAAACCAAATTTCATTAGCTAGGTATTAGTTTTTCAAGTGTTTGATATTGAAGTGAAAGATAGAAAAGGGATCGAAAATCAAGTTACCGATCAGTTTTCCAGAATAGAGGATGATGCTATGAGAGAGTTGAGTGAAAAGACTGAAATTGATGATACTTTCCCTATTCAGCATGTATTGCCCGCTTCTCATGACTTGATTCCATGGTTCGCTATTTTGAAAATTACTTGGCTAGTGATATAGTCCTATCGGACCTGTCCTTTCATCAAAGTAAAAAGTTCATGCATGATGTGAAAATTTTCTTTTGGGATGAGCCATATCTATATAGGAGTTTTGCCGATGTCTTATTCGGCGTTGTGTTTTGGAAGTTAAGATTTTGAGTGTTTTTGAGGAATGCCACTCCTCGCTTGTGGGTGGGCATCATAGTGGTATCCGGACTGCCCATAAAAGATTGCAATGTGGCTACTATTTGCCAACCATCTACCAAGATGCTCATGAGTTCGCCAAGTCATGTGATAGGTCCCAAAAAGATGGAGGTGTTTCTTGACGCAAGATCTCCCTTTAAATCCCATTCTTGTAATTGAGTTGTATGAGGTTTGGGGAATTGACTTTATGGGCCCAGTTGTGAGTTCTCATGGGATGAAGTATATTCTTTTTGCGGTTGATTATGTGTAAAAATATGTGGAACCCATAGCTCTTGAAAATATAGAAGGGAAGAGTTTTACTGTGTTCTTGAAAAAGAGCATATTTTCCAGATTTTGCACCCCAAGGGCAATTATTAGTGATAGGGGGTCCCACTTTTGCAACAAGTTGTTCTATGGGTTAGTGGAGAAATATGGGGTTTGCCACAATGTGCCCACTCCTTATTATCCTCAGACTAGTGGGCAATTTGAGGTGTCAAACAGAGAAATCAAGCAGATTCTGGTCAAGGAGAACGGATTGGTCAAGGAGGCTCAATGATGCTCTTTGGGCCTACTAGACAGCATACAAGATTCCCATAGGTTTGTCTCCATACCAACATGTATATGATTAAGGTTTGTCAATTGCCGGTTGATTTAAAGCATAAGGACATGTGTGCAATGAAGAAACTGAAGATGGATTAGAATCAACCAACGGAGTAGAGGTTAAATGGGTTAAATTAGCTTCATGAGTTTCGCTTGAAGGCATATGAATGTTCAGACCTCTTCAAAGAGAAGATGAAGAAGTACCATGACGAAAAGATTGAAAAACTTGACTTTGTGTTAGGGATTTTGTGATTATGTTCAACTCTAGGTTGCGGTTGTTTCCGGGAAAACTCTAGTCTAAATGGACTAGTCTATTCTTGATCACTCAAGTCTTCCCTCATTGCGGTTGAGTTAGAGAACAAGGAGGATGTAAGGTTCAAGGTGAACAGCCAAAGAATCAAAATCTAACTAGGGCACGTGGAAAATGAAAATGAAGTGGGTGAGACATACCATCTTTATGAAGTCAGAGTAATCAAGAGTCTTGCGTCGTACCTCAATGTTATATTAAGCGCTGATTGGGAGGCAACCTAATATGTATCCTCTAGCCAACAATAGGTCTTTCTTGATTTTATAGGAGTAGTTCAATTATTTCTATTTTTATTTCATGTCATGTATGAATTTTCCGTGACTTTCTTTTAGAAGTATTGACTAGAGAGTAGATTAGGGTCCGTGTCTTAAAAGTGTCCAGAAAACACAAGAATATTACCTTATTGGGTGTTGTATGTGAAGGGATCAAATCACCATAGATCTGTGAAAATTGGTCTGGTGCACTAAAATAGGGACCAACCGATGGGCCGTCGTCCCATCGCGAACCGTCGATGTCATCCGTGGATCCCAGGTATGATTTTTAATTTTTTCCCCATGTTAGGGCATAGTCGACAGAACAGTCGATAGACCGTCGATGGACCTACGGTCTGTCGACGGGGAATCATTAATTCCCCAATCCCAATTAGCCAACCCGACCCGACCGGCTATATATTGATTTTTAAAACTTTTTAGTTATCTAGTACTATTTCAAATCCCTTTCCCAACAGTTTCCCTCCCCATTTTACTTCAACTCCCCCACTCAATCACACATCTATTTCCCACTAATCATTTCGTGATTTCCCATCTTTCCCAAAATTCCCCTCAATCCCAAAACATCTCTTACCCTACTTACCATCTTCTTCTGTACTCCTTCTAGTCGGTGTTCAAAGGCGGGCTCTGTGTTGTTTCGTGCACAAAGTCATCTGTCCATTCACTCCACTACAATATACAGGTATGTTCATCTCATCTGCTACTGATTTCATGTTCTTTGTTTGGACACCTGAATGTTAGCATACAAAATTGATGAAATTTGTATGTGGGTCTTGACTTCGGGACAAAATTGCATGATCAAACTATTGAACATGGGTCCCTACTCCATTAGTATGATGGAAAGTGAATGGGTTGGGGCTGTTGATGTCTAAATGAACGTTGTTCTGAGTTTTGTAGTTTTTCCAACTTAGGGCTTTTTAGTTCTTTAGATTCTCATTGAAATTTAACTAATCGATGACCTAGAATTGACGAAATAGTGGGTTAATTTATAAATGAACCTAATGTGTCTTAATATGCTTGACATTGTCGATTGGGGGTGTCAAATAGGGCCTACCAAAATTTTTCTGTGTACGAGACCCCGTCTATGGACCATCGTTCAGTATACGGACCGTCGATAGTTAACCCCGATTCTAATCAACTCTTGAACAATGGACTACCACTACGGTCTGTCGACTGATCGACGGACCATCATGCACGTTCGTCGACTCTGACAAAACCCTATATGCTGAGGGTATAAAGATTTTGTCTAAGTGCCTACCGACGGAAGTGATCTACGGACCGTCCTGCATGTCCGTCGTCTTTAACAGAAACTTTGCATGTCAAGCATTCCAATTTTCTTTCCAACTATCCAACAAAGACTAGGTCTACGGTCCATCGATCGATCTACGGACCGTCTTGCAAGTCTGTCGTCTTTAACAGAACCTTTGTTTCTGAAGCCTTCAAAGTATTTGCGGAGTATTCAGCAACGTACCCTACCGATTGACCGTCGTTCCATCGACGGACCATCTGTAGTGCCTATCGTTCAGTTTTGCAGTTCTGAACTTGAATGTGTTTTATGTTTCAAATTTGGTCGTGATTCTGTTTGATGTTTGAGATGTTTACAATGAAACTAATAACTCTCTTTTGCAGGTACCAATGGCTCCTTATTAACACATAGTCTACTCTAAGGACGATCAAAGTCTATTGCCCCTTCACGTAGGCTATTGAATGGATTGGACGATGATCGTGATCCAGAAAAGGTGCAACCAGGCACTCGTACATCGACCCGTGCTGGGACCACTCCGGGCACGCCCATAAAGGTGGAGTCCGGCATAGTCACTGCCTCCGAGTCTGATGAGGAGCGCACACTGACCGGCACACCTTTTGGGACTACTGCAGGTTCAGAGGGAGCGTGTGACTATGAGGAGGCCTCCAAGTTTGAGGGAGCATCTGGCTCTGAAAAGGCTTCCGGTTATGAGGATGTGTAACCTTTACATGGACCCACTATTCCTGCTACACCGGTCCATTTTTCCTCGTCTGATGAGGCTGACAGTGCGGATTTCACTCCAGCACCCTTGACCGACGTCCCTGCACCGGTTGCTGATCAGCCCAACCGATGGTGTGTAGGAGGACAATACCAAGTGTACAGGGACGCCAAGCTGCTCAATAGTAAGAGTGTCATAATTCGAACTCTTATAGTCGAGCGGCGAGTTCTTACACCGAGTCTCCACTCTATCCGTGATGCAAAATCTCTTTTCACCCGCCATCGGCTACAATGGATGTCTAGGAGCATTGGAAAGTATAGCGAGGACGTGGTACGAGAGTTCTATGATTCTTATGTAGCGACCCTCCGTTCTTGTATGGATAGGTAGTCTAATCCCACCAAATGGGCGCCACTTGATCATGTTCGAGTCCGTGGCCGCACAGTGGAAATCTCCTTACCCGCTATTCTTCATTTCTTATAAGGTGCTGATTCAGATGCTACCAGGGAGCCCCTTACCACCAATTTTGACTATAGGCAAAAGCTGATAAAGAAGGGCCATATAAAACAGGATACAAGGGTGAGAGAGACCAGGAAGATGTGGATAGCCGAGCACATTTTTAGGGATGGTGAGGGTGCATATTGCGTGCTGCAACCCAGAGGTGTGATAAACAATGTCAAACACACATTCATGGCAAAATTCAGTTGGCTATTGGTTAATCACTTCCTATCCCCCACTTCTACTGACAAATTTCTAACATGGGAATAATGCCACCATGGTTGAAGGGTTCGAGGTGGATGTTCCGAGACTGTTTCTTGTATTCATTCATGAGAGGGACTTTAAGGCCACTACCACATACACTTTTCCCTTCTTGATTTTTGAGTTGTGTAGGTCTTCTGGAGTGCCCATATGGTATATTGATATTCTCAGTTCTCCTACTGGGATAGTTCATATAGGTATCATCCGGGATGAGGCCAATTAGGCGGCACCCAACAGAGGGCCCAGAGTGAAGGTGCAACCGCTAGGTGAGAACTTAGCGGACACGATAGAGTTAGCCTAAGGAGATAATTAGGATACATCAAAGACTACCAGCACCACCCCGGTTAAGTCTATCCAGAGTACTAGAACAGCTCCGAGTTCCTCCCTCTCTACTTCATCTGCCGCATTGGTCCCGATTGCTAGGGTCAATAAGTTAGAGGCCCAGATAGCCACCCTCCTTAATCATATCCAGCATTGGATGCAGAAGTCCATTGCTGAGGTGGAGGATCGGATCGAGAATGGGATTGACCAGCAGACTGAGACACAGGTTCTAACTGTCCATCAGCGCCTAGACGCCTTCGAGTTGAGAGTTCTTGACCAGCCAGCCCCTACTATTTACTTGACGACTCTCCAGGTTGCGGTGGAGAGTCTGAGGGGTGATGTGGATGCCATTATTGATGCGCGGGTACTTTGGACTGAGGCCACACAAGTAGAGCCTACTAAGGATACGGTTCTTGCTGCACTATTACAGACCACCGTTGTGCCACCGCCTCTACCACGTAAGCATGCCAAGAGGAACTAGACCAGAGAGGTTAATGAGGCTTGTTCAAGTAAGAGAGAGCGTATTGAGTTAGAGGATGCGAGGAGAGCCTCGTTTATTGATTAGGAGGCCCGACAGATGAGGGATCATGATTTGGTTGTTGGGGCGTCTAGGCTCTAGGATTTATAATGTTGAGAGGAGCACTACTGAGGGTGCTGACATTGCTAAGGAAAATTTTTATGTCCCTAATACAGAGGGAGTTGGTTCCAGGAAACTGGACCCGCCATCTTATTGATCGACGGAACTATGCACCTCAGGTTTTCTCTACCTACACACCTGTTTTATATTTCTTATGCATTTGGGGCAATTGCATTCTTTCTTGTTGGGGGTGGGTTAAATGGAAAGTGAGCGCTAGGGTGAAGTCGTAAGAGCCCCACTATTGATCCTCTCTTTGGGGTTTTCTTGCCTGCGTTCTTTTTCACCAAAAGGCTGATTATTTTACTGTTGAACTATCATATTAGTACCTTGTACAAAGAATGAATGTGATATCTGAAGCATTATGGCTAAATATAATTAAAACCCATTCTAAAATGAACGTTTTTATGATTAGGCATATTGAATGTTGAATGTGTTGGCTCTAATAAGGACATAGAGATACACCATTGCATGACCCTCAATCTAACACTAAAATAAGGTGTCCGATTATCTTGTAGGGTAATGAGGTGTTAAGAGAGTGTTAAGAAGGTTAAATAGTCAACTCTTGGTACCCTACTAGAACTTGCGCGGTTAGTCCTGCAAAAAGTAATATGTGTTAGACAATTAGGAAAGGATCACAGGACCTTGTTCAAATTAACAAATCTTTAGCCTAATTTAAATAAAACCAAACGAAGTTAATCCTTTTTTATCCAAAATATTTGATCTTACAATGGGACTTTCTTTTCTACCCCAACTAATCTTTTTTTGTACGATATATTGGCCCTAGTCCCTCCTTGGACACGTGCACCTCAGCTTATGCTAAAAGCATAAGTTGAGGGTGGCTAATGCAGAAACCATTCTCGTCTTTGACCTGACCCAACCTTGAGTACTGTCTATCTTAACTGATTGCAAAGGCATTAGTTGAGGGTGGCTATTATCAAGAATATTCCGGAAAGTGGGGTTGGAAAAATTAATGTAAAAAAATGAAAGAAGAAAAGAAAAGTGGCTAAATCAATCTTGAAATCAAGTTAAAAATTTGAAAATTTGAAAATAAAAAAAAGAGTCATTTGCACGAAAGGAGAAAAAAAGGAAAAAAGTATAAGAAAATGAAGAGTAGGGCATAATAAATAAGCAAAAGATAGGACACTTACCAGTTATTTCAAGGAGGGAAACAAGTCACTAAAATGCATTCAATTGTACCGTACCTGAACCTGAGCCTACGTTACAATCCAAGAAATTCCTATCATGATCCTGAGAGTCTAATATGGTGAACTCGAAGCAGTGAAAATACAGGCATGCCTATGACGACAAGTATCAATTAGATGTGAAGTTATTCTAAGAGTGAGTGTTCAAAAATAATCCTTATACTCAAATTGAAATCATTGTGTGAAAAAGGAGGATGTTGTTTATAAAGTGACGACACAAGTTGCAACATTGGAATGTTTGTACCTTGGTGAGAAAAAAAAAAAAGGCGTTGGTGCGTGGTTAGTCTGTGTCATGGTCTGATCCACATGAATGAACCTGAGAGTGATATCATGCATAAAACAATGAAAATAGTCAGGATTGATATTCAGATGATTGCGACTGTTTAAATGAAGATACGTTTTGTACAAAGGTGTTGTGGTGAGTCATAGTGCGTCGCTTAGGGACAAAAAACGAATTTAAGTTGAGGGTGTTGATGTACCATGGTTTTACTGTACTTTTAATGCTTTTTCCATAAGTTTAGTGTGTGCTTAAGGCCTTTTTGTAGTAGTTTTAATTTATTTTGATTTGTGTTTGCATGATAACTATTGAGACGAAAAACGCTGAAGACTGTGCTGAAATCAGTGCGGAAGTAATGACCTACGGAGCCACCGACGGTCCATAGACCCAGTGACGGTCCATAGGTGATGATCATCGACTGGGGGTTTAAGAAATTCATATCAAATTGGGGAAATCTGACCAAGTGTGGGTCTACAAAAGGATCGATGGTCCGTCGACTGTTCGACGAACCGTGTTGCCAAATCGTGTGTTGTAACATAAGGTAGTCCAATAGCCAACTTGAAGAAACCACCAAGTATGGAGGAATGGAGTCCATCAACCGAGCGTAGGTCTACTGACGGATCGTACAACTGGTCCATCGATTGTAAAAGAAAGTGTTGAAAAGCGGAGGCTTAAAATCATTTGAAGTATAGACCGACGGTAGCTATCAACGGTACATCGTTCCATCAACGGACCGTCAGTTGGGTTGTCAACTGATGATGCATTTTTGAAATATTTTTTCTTTATTTAGAACTACTTTTTATTTTAGGACTTTATTATTATAAATGGGAATAAAAACCTTGGTTTTTAGGTTAGACTCTTTACAATTATTCAGATTTGTGTTATTGGAAGTTAAACTTTGATTTTTTAGAAACACTCTAATTTTCTGGAATCGTTTCTTTCAATATTTTAGTGAATTCAAGTGATATTTCTGGGTTTTCTTTATACTTTATAAAGTAAGTACGTGATTTCCTGTTTAACAATTATGAATTGTGTAATTCTTAGCATGGGTAACTAAATCCACAACTAGGATATGAGAACCATGAAGAATTAACAAAGTAAAAATATCTAAATAATAGTTCTATAATAGTTTCTTGCATGTCTTGATAATTCTTTCATTTAGAAGTCTTTATAACGAGTGCACGCGTTAGAACTTGCCCTATTTCTACTAGTCCGAGCAAGGAGGTAGTTGATATGAAAAGAATTATTAACATAGATTTAGTATATACTATCTAATAGGCTAGTTTCAAATGTTGCAAAGTAGTAACATAGCCATACATTGAATATGATGCTTAATATGAGGTAAAGGTAAGGTTTAGTAAAGTACATACATCTAGCCGGACCTAGGTACAAAGTGATATTCTCTAGTTGCAGGACCAAGAAATTAGGGATACATAACTTACCACTTTGCATTCAAGATACTGGGAAAGGATAGTTATAGCTAGGATTACTGCGTTATGAACCTACGGAGAACATTTACACCCTAGTTTCTCTCATCACTTTAAAAATACAAAAGATATAAACTTGTTATTATTCTTAATACATAAACCCCCCCACCCCTTTAATTAATTGTTTTTCCAAAGGAACTAAATAGACGTAATTGTACATTGACGTTAAGTCTAAGCCATTTTCCTCATGGGATCGACCCCAACCTAGCAATTGGGTTCTTTACTTTATACGACTGCTTATACTTCTTTAAGAAAGTATAATTTTAGCCTAACACTTTCCAATATAGGTTTGAGAATGAATGCCCTTCGTTAGTTGAGATGTGGTGTTCACTGGTTATCCTTAACCTAAAGGTTTGAATGTTGAGAAATCCATGTGGAGTTGAGCCTAGCACCGAGAGGATATAAAGGAGAGGTGGATTATACTTCATGAGTTGAGATGTTATATTTCAAAAGTAACTCTTAATATGAGAATTCTTTGTTAGTAGAGAATGAGTTACTTAGAATCAATCTCCTTATCCCTTAACTATGTGTCCATAGAGTGTAGCTATTGGGAAAGCCATGTAAAATCTAAGAAGCATGACCTTACTCTAGGCAAGTGAGGATCCCTCATCCGATTGGTGTTAATATTGGGATTCCATATCTAGATGTCATGGTCTTGTCGGTTAAGCTAATCCCCAACAACAAATTGATTGAACTAAGTATTTTAAAAGAATGTACTACTTAGGGTAGGTGGTGGTATGGAACACTATCTACTCATTGCACTAGATAGGAACTTTCGAAGGGAAGACATGGTGCCAAACCTTCTACAAGAACGTACTACTTATGGTAGGTGGTGGTATGGGACGCTATCTACTCATTTCACTGAGTACGCATTCCGAAAGAAGAGACTTTGGTTGTTTGTTGGGTGTCTTTTAATGTCTTGCCATTGATTGAGGGTCTTGTTTCTCCCGAAATGAGTAAGCCTAAAGGAATAGTCTTGAGGGTTTTTTTGGTGTGTATTGGAAGAGGTATATGTATACTTCTTCATATCTTACCTTAGTATGTCTTAGGATAATTACGAGGTAGGGAAACTCTAAAGGAAAATGAGTTCACTATCTCTTTCGCATGGCCTTGGAAGTTCACCCATTTAGTGTAGGATAGTTCATCGTAATTGCTCAAGTTGAATTTATTGTGAATGCTATAAATTATTCCTTGTTAATGTTCAAATAGATCTTCAGTAAATTCTTAAGGAGTTCACTGTTAAATGTAAAGTTGGTTTACTGTAATTTTTGACAAGTTTACTGTAAATGTTTCTTGTTGGCTTAAAATTATGGAAGTTCTTATCTAAGTTGTAAATTATTGTTAGTATGATTTTTTGCCTTTGTATACTTGAATATTTTCTTAAATTGTATGAAAAGATATTTTAATAAAATGTCCTTTTTACATGGTTTTGCATATGTCATACTAAGTACATTGTTTTGTACTAACCTCACACTTTTCTATACTATATATGTATACATTGCAAGCTTTTGAAGGTTCAAAGGCTAGAAGGAATAGATTGGGAAATTTTATTAGAAGGCAAAGTATGTCCTCGTATATTGGAGGGCATAGGCCTTTTCTTAATTTTATTAAAAAAATTATTATGTATTTGATTTCAATGTAAAGGATCATGTCCCTAAGATATTATATGTCGTGTCCTAATTTTGTCGTGTGACAATAAGAATTCTTAAGTATTTATGAAAGATTTCCTTATTAGTCAATTATTCGTGAAAATTTTTTATTACGTACTACTTTTCATGTCTTATGTAATGAATACTAGTGAAGGGCTTGTGCAAGACCCCAAAGGGTCAAGTACGCCTGGCCACGAAATGAGGCTTCCTCCTAACTTCTAGTGGGTACTTACGAGTCGTGATAGACTTTGTATCAGAGCATTAGGTTTTGGGAAATAGTTTAATGTATAAAAGTCTCACAAGCCACATGTAGTATATCTTGGTCATTGGTGTGAGTCGCGACACATCAATGGACAAGAGGGTATAGGATGACAGAAGTTTTACTTTCTTCTCTATTTTAATGTTGTGACTTAGAGTTGAGTCATATATTGGTGTCTTCTATTAACCTCTTCTCTTTGTCTTTATAGGACATGAATACGAGGATATAAACGTGTAGAAGGGAATAGGGAGGTATAGCTAATGAGAGGATCTCTCCCCGTGTTGACCAAGTTTCTATTGTTAGTCTAGAGTAAGAGAATGAGGAGGTTCCTCTCATACAACCTCAAGTACCTTCGGAACCCCAAGAGCCTCAAGTGTCTCCTATGCCTCAAGTTCCTTTTGTGAAGGTGATATGACTAAAGCGGAGTTGAGGGCTCCCCTAATGCACTTAACGCAACTCATGACTGTTCAAGGTCATGTCCTCAAAAATCACTTTGTTTGCCAAGCTAATCAAAGAGATAGGCCCCAACCTAATGCTAGTACTCCTGCGTCTAGAATTCGGGATTTCATGAGGGATGAACCGTCGCACTTTCCATGGCACTAATGTGGATAAATATCCACAAGGTTTCATAGATGAGGTTTTCAAATGTGTAGATTCTATGGGTGTTACCCTAAATTAGAAAGCGGAGTTAGCCGCTAACCATCTTAAGGAAGTGGCTCAGTGTGGTATGAGTAATGGAGGGGTCAGAGACCCTTAGAAAGAGCTCCGGTTTATTGGGAGGAAATCAAAGACGCTTTTCTAGATAGGTTCTTTAATTTTGAGTGGCGGGAGAAAAAGATGGTTAAATTCATGAACCTTTGTCAAGGTGGAATGAGTGTGTAAGATTACTCTCTCAAATTCACCTAACTCTCTCAGTATGCCAAACCATGGTAGCCAATCCTAGGGCTAGGATGAACAAGTTTGTGATGGGTCTGTCTATCATAGTGGAGAAAGAGTGTCATACAACATTGCTTCTTAATGACATGGATATCTCTAGACTCATGGCTTATGCACAACAAATTGAGGAGTCAAATTAGGGAGATAAGGCAAGTGGTGGTAAGAGGCCTAGTTTGTATGATTCTAGTAACCAAAAGCCAAAGAAGAGGTTCTATCACCAATATTCTTCAAGGGGAAACAAGGATAAGGCTCCAAACCAACATTCTCAAGGTGGTGGCCACACTTATCAAAGCGTTAGGTGCACTATTTGTGGGAAGCAACATAGGGGTAAGTGTCTTGCCGGTACGGATGATTGTTTTGCATCTAGTAATAAAGGAAACAAGATGAGGGACTGCCAAAACCTCAAATAAAGGGGAAAAGACGTCAATCAAGCTTCCCTAGAGCCTAATGCTCCCAAGAAGAACCCTTCCTATGGGATACGGGTTAGGAAGGATAATTAATCCTTATTTGATTGTTTTGGTAAGTCTTAAATCTTTGTTATTGTTCTTTTATGTTATCAAGTTAGCGTATGTGGTATTTATTTAATATGATCATGTCATCTTGATGAATTGCTTAAGGAATGAATATTTCGAAAATTTTTGTAGGCTTTGCAGTGAACTTCACTATAAGAATTTTTATTTTTGAGAAAGAATGTGTTTTCTTTAATTGAAGTTTCAATGTGTGTAAAAGTATTGTGTATGTGTTGAAGTTTTGATAAAAGTGTTTGTGTTGCTAAATTTTTGAAAGTGTGAAAGGATGCTCTTTGTTAGTTCATGATTTTATTTTTGAGTGTTTTAATCATAATTGATGTGTTTTATGTGATTCTAAGTGATTTCTATTTGTTCTTAAAGTTTAAGTGTCATTCGAGGACAAATATTATTCCGAGTGGGGGAGAATATAATGCCCCAAAAAAAACTAAAGTGAACTAGAGCCTCTTTATTGTTTCTTGAATTGAATTTTGGTTAAAATGAGTTACTTTAGTTTTATTAGGGCGTGTTCATAGTTTGGTTAATTTGTGAGTTCAATCGACCAAGAACGTCCATGACGTTCGAACGTTCGTAAGGTGTGCCTTAAAATGTACTTGTGCGTCTTGAAATGTTTTGATGAGTTTTACGTGTTAGTTTTCCTTGAAACTAAGGTGGGATGTTCCTAAGATCTAAATGGTTTATTTTAGGGGTTTAACGTTCGCGCACGACCCCACCTAGGACCCAGAAGGGTCCCTAGATGAAGGGACCAAAACTTGGGCAAAACTTCCAAAAAGCAGTGTCCATCGACGACGCTAAGGACAGTAAGTTGGTCCATCAACGGTCCGTTGACCTAGGGCGTCGATTGGACCAGAAGATCATGGTGTCCAGGCTCAATTTGGAGCTAAGTTCCTAACCAAAAGACCCTACCAATGGTCCATTGATGCACAGACGGTCCGTTGGTGAAGGTCTCGTTTGTGAGGGCATGCCAAGTCTGTGAAGTTTCTGACAACATAGGGTGTTTTATGTGAATACACCCGACGTTTTTTAGGACCCTAGGTGGATTATTTTTGTGTTTTAGGTTATATTAAATTAATTTAAACCCTAGACCTAGACAAGGCCCCTCACTTCAAATATTCAAACTCCCTCTCTAAAGAAAACTCTCCATAACTCATCATTGGAGCTATGACTCAAGGAGGGCAAGAAGTGCTAATTTGGAAGTGTGTATTCACCAATATTAGTGGGTTTGTTTTTATATTTGAGGTATGGTATCCATCCTTGAAAATCCTTCCGTTCAAGGAGTAATTTCCGAAAGATTTCCCAAAGGGTTTTCAAACTCAAAATTCTTCTATCTTTGATTTTAAGTATGGGTCTCCTTGTAATAGTGTTCTAATGTTTTAAATGAGTTTATTTTTGTATGAATTGATGATTTTAATGTTAAAAACCTAATGAAATTATGTTTATGCATATTTCAACTTTTAGCTTTGGAAATGGGTTATATGAGCATGTTTGGATAAGGTATGAACTCTGGTTTTGTTATATTAATATGATTATTTAGCTACTGCCCTAAGAGTATTATTTTGATGAAATGTTGATAAAAAACATATAGGTTATCATGGCTTGGTTAAATGGCAAGTTGCTTCCAATGTATACTTTTCCTTATAATTTCTCTTGAGTGGTATGGTCCACCTTCCTTGTGGCGATGTTTACTTCATCAATTTTATGTGTTTTAGTATGTTTTTTAAATGTGGTTTTTAAGGCCTAGTAGATGAAATTGATTAATGTTTAAGATGAGTCTTTTCTTATGTTTTGTGAAGTTGAATATCATGTTTGACTTTTATTCTGTCCAAGTGAAGTACATGAATATGTGAAGTATATAAGGTGTATAAATTGATGAATGAAGTTCTGAAGCATTTATAGAAGTTAATAAGAATGATTTGATGTTTATGTTCAAGGTGTGCTCACATGTACACACACACTCACACTTAAAAGAATGTATGATGCTAAGTTGAGAAAAGGGGAGTATTGGGGTTGACACTCTTCGTGAGTTGAGATGAACAGTCAAGTAGTAACCTCTTATTTCCTAATGAGATTTTTGATATACCATGGTTTTACGGTACTTTTAATACCTTTTCCTTAAGTTTATTGTGTGTCTCAGTCCTTTTTGTAGTAGTTTTAATGTATTTTTATTTGTGTTTGTAGGAAAACTGTCCAGAACGGAAAGGTTGAAGACTGTGATGAAATCAGTGCAGAAGTAATGACCTATCGCGCTACCGATAGTTCATCGACCCAGTGATTGTCCGTAGGTTCTGATTGTCGACTGGGGTTTCAGGCACCTGAAATAAAATTGGGGAATTCTTACAAAGTGTAGGGCTACATAAATTTCGGCGGTCCGTCGATTGATCAACAAACCGTGTTGGGAAATCGTTTGTTGTAACAGAAAGTAGTTCCAGTAACCCGACATGAAGAAACCACCAAGAATGGAGGAACGGAGTCCATCGATAGACCGTAGGTCTACTGACGGACCGTGCTGCTGCTCCGTCGATGGTAACACAAAGTGTTGAAATATGGAGGCTGAAAAAGATTTGAAGTATCGACCGACGGAAGTTTTCGACGGTCCGTCGTTCAATCGACAAACTGCCAGTTGGGTTGTCAACTGAAGACGCATTTTGGACAAATTTTGCCTTATTTAGAACTCCTTTTTATATTAGAACTGTATCATTATAAATAAAACTCAAAACCGCGTTTTTGAGGTTAGACTCTTTACTATTTTTCAGATTTGTGTTATTAGAAGTTAAACATTTGTTTTTGGGTAACACTTTATTTTTCCGGAATTGTTTCTTTCAATATTTTAATGAATTCATGAGATAATTAACAAAGTAAAACTACCTAAATAACAATTCTCGAATAGTATTTTCCATGAATTGATAATTTTTTTGTTTACAAGTCTATTTAACGATTGCACGCGTTAGAATTTGCCCTATTTCTACATGCCGGTCCAAGAAGTTAGTTGATAGAAAAAGAATTATCAATATACATTTAGTATACACTATCTAATAGGCAAGTTTTATTTGGCGGGAAGTAGTAACTTAGCCATACATTGAACATGATGCTTAATATGAGGTAAAGGTAAGGTTTAGTAAAGTAAACATACGTTGCCAGACCAAGGTACGGAGTTAAATTTTCTAGTTGCCGAATCAACGGGTTAGGGATACATAACTTAAAACTTTGCATGCAAGATACTAGGAAAGGATTGTCATAGCTAAAATTACTGCATTATGAACCTATGAGGAACACTTACACCCAAGATTCACTCATTACATGATAAAGACCAAAATTATAAACTCTCTATAAGTCTTATTTAGAAATAAATAAATATTTTGCTACACAAAACCCCTCTTTTATTAATTGTTTTTGGAAAGGACTTCACTAAATAGACGTAATCGTGGATTAAAGTTAAGTCTAAACCATTTTCCTCGTAGGATCGACCCCAACCTAGCAATTGGGTTCTTTACTTGATACGAATGCTTATACTTTTTTAGGGAAGTATAATTTTAGCCTAACACTTTACAAGATATGTTTGAGAATAAATGCCCTTCGTGAGTAGAGATTTGGTGTTCACTAGTTATCCTTAACCTAAAGGTTTGAATGTTGAGAAATTTGAGGGGAGTTATGCCTGGCACGAGAGGATATGAAAGGAGAGGTGGATTACACTTCGTAAGTTGAGATTTTGCATTTCCAAAGTACCTCTTGAGATGAGTACTCATTGTTAGTAGAGAATGAGTAACTTTGTAGCAATATCCTTATCCCTTAACTATGTGTCCATATAGGTGTAGCTATTGGGAATGCCATGTAAAAGCTAAGAAGCATGACCTTACTCTAGGCAAGTGAGGATCCCTCATCCAATAGGTGTTAATATCAGAATTCCATGTCTAGCTCTCATGGCCTATGTCGGTAACGCTAATCTCCATTAAAATATTGATTGAACTAAGCTTTTTAAAAGAACGCACTACTTAGGGTAGGTGGTGGTATGGGACATTATCTACTTATTGCACTAGGTAGGAACTTTAGAAGGGAAGATTTGGTTCAAAACCTTCTAAAAGAATCTACTACTTAGGGTAGGTTGTTGTATGGGACTCTATCTACTCATTGTACTAAGTAGGAATTCTGAAAAGGAAAACTTGGGTTGTTTGTTGGGTGTCTTTTAATCTCTTGCCATTGATTGAGGGGATTGTTTCCCCCGAATTGAATAAGCAGAAAGGGGTAGTCTTGAGGGTTGCTTAGGATAATTACGAGTTAGGGAAACTCTTAAGGAAAATGAGTTCACTTTCTCTTTTGTTTGACCTTGTAAGTTCACTCATTTAGTGTAGGATAGTTCATTGTAATTGCTTAAGTTGAATTTATTGTGAATACTATAAATAAATCCTTGTCAATGTTCAAATAGATCTTTTGAAAATGCTTAAGGAGTTCACTGTTAAATGTCAGGTCAATTTACTGTAAGTTTTGAAAAGTTTACTGTAAATGTTTCTTGTTTGCTTAAAATTATGGGAATTCTTATGTATTGTGTAAATTATGTTTGGTATGATGTTTTTCCTTTGTATTCATGAATGTTTTACTTAAATTGCAGGAAAATCTATTTTACTTAAATGTCCCTTTTTATATGTTTTTGCATATGTCATACTTAGTACATTGTTTTGTACTTAACCCATACTTTTATATACTATATATGTATACATTGCAAGATTATGAAGTTTCGAAGGATGGAAGGAATAGCTTGGGAAAGTTTCTCTCAAGGAAAAGTATGTCCTCATATATTCGAGGGCATAGTCCTTTTCTTTATTTTATTAAAAGACTTATTATATATTTGATTTCAATGTAAAGGGTCGTGTCCCTAATATATTATATTTTGTGTCTTATTTTTGGCTTGTTACAATAGTAATTCTGAAGTCTTTATGAAATATTTCCTTTTTATTAAATTATTCGTGAAAATTTTAATCCCGCACTACTTTTCATGTCTGATGTAATGAATACTAGTTGAAGGGCTTGTAGAAGACCCCAAAGGGTCAAGTACTCCCGGCCACAAAACGAGGGTTCCTCCTAACTTCTCAGGGGTACTTTCATTTCGTGACAGACTTGTTATCATAGCATAAGATTTTGGCAAATAGTTTAACGTATAAAAGTCTTACAAGCCACATCTAGTAGTATCTTGGTCATTGGTGTGAGTCGCGATCTATCAATGGACAAGAGGCTATATGATGATATAAGTTGCACTTTATTCTCTATTATAATGTCCTCCCCTAGAGTTGAGTCATATAATGTGTCTTCTTTCAACCTTTTCTCTTTGTGTATATAGGACATGAATACTTGGAGATCAACCGCTAGAAGGGAGAAGGAAGGTGTAGCTAATTAGAGAATCCCTCCCCGTGTTCACCAACTTCCTATTGTTGGTCTAGAGGAACAAAATGAGGAGGTTCCTCTTCAAGAACCTCAAGTGCCTCCAGAACCCCAAGATCTTCAAGTGTCTCAAGTACCGCCTCAAGCTCCTTTTCTGGAAGGTGATATGACTAATACGGAGTTGAGGTCTCACCTAATGAACCTTACCCAACTCGTGATGGCTCAAGCTAATGTTGTCAATAATCATTTCCTTGGCTAATATAATCAATGAGATAGGTTCCAACCTAATGCTAGTACTCTCGTATCTATAATTTTGAATTTCATGAGGATGAACCCTCCCACTTTCCATGGCACTAAGGTGAATGTATATCCACAAGGTTTCATAGATGAGGTTTACAAAGTGGTAGATGCTATGGGTGTGACCCCTACGGAGAAAGCAGAGTAAGACGCTTACCCACTTAAGGAGGTGGTTCAAGTGTGTTATGAGCAATGGAGGGGTGAGAGACCCTTAGAAAGAGGTTCGGTTTATTAGGAGGAATTCAAAGAGGCTTTTCTACATAGGTTCTTTTCCTTAGAGTAGAGGAAGGAGAAAAAGGTTGAATTCATGAACCTTCATCAAGGTGGGATGAGTGTACAAGATTACTCTCTCAAATTCAACACACTCTCTAAGTATGCCCCAACCATGGTAGCCAACCCTATGGCTAGGATGAACAAGTTTGTGATGGTTGTGTCTACCTTAATGGAGAAAGAGTATCGTACGACAATGCTTCTTAATGACATGGATATCTCTAGACTCATGGTTTATGCATAACAAATTGAAGAGTCCAACATTAGGGAGATAAGGCAAGTGGGTAAGAGGCCTAATTCGGATGATTCTTGTCACCAAAACACTAAGAAGAGGTTCTATCACCAAAATTCTTCCATGTAAAACAAGGATAATGCTCCAAAGCAACATTTTCAAGGTGGTGGCCACACTTATGATAGAGTTAGGTACCCTACTTGTTGGAAGCAACGTGGGGGTAAGTGTCTTTCCGGTGTGGATGGTTGTTTTGCATGTGGAAATAAGGGCCACAAGATGAGGGACTGCCCAAACCTCAAATCATGGGGAAAAGATGTTAATCAAGATTCCCACAATCCTAATGCTCCCAAGAAGAACCTTTCCTATGGGATACGGTCTAGGAAGTATTAATTAATCCGGATTTAATGGCTTTGGTAAGTCTCACATCTTTCTCATTGTTTCTTTTATGTTATGAAGCGAGTTTATGTGGTTTTATAATTAATATGATTATGTCATCTTGATGAATTGTTTAAGGAAAAATATTGGTAGACTTGGTAGTGAACACAGTGAACTTCACTATAAGAATTTTCATTTTTGAGAAAAATTGTGTTGTCTTGAATTGAAGTTTCAATGTGTGTAAAAGTATTATGTATGAGCATGTTTAATGTTGGAGAAGGTAGTTCCTCCATAAAAGAAGACTAGTAGTGAAAGGATGCTCTTTTTTTGCTTATGATTTTATTTTTGAGTGTTTTGATCATGATTGATGTGTGTTATGTGATTCTAAGTGAGTCCTTTTTGCTCGTAAAGTTGAAGTGTCATTCGAGGACGAATATTATTCCAAGTGGGGGAGAATGTAATACCCCAAAACAAACTAAGGTGAAATAAAGCCTCGTAATTGTTTCTTGTGATTAATTTAGGTTAAAATGAGTTACTTCAGTGTTCTTAGGCAGTGTGTGAAGTTTGGTTAAGTTTGGAGTTCAATCGACCAAGAACGTCCATGATGTTCGAAAGCTGTGCCTTAGAATGTACTTGTGCATCCTGATGTGTTAGGATTAGTTTTATGTGTTCGTTTTCCTTAAAACTAAGGTTGTATCCTCCTAATTCCTAGATATCTTAGTTTAAGGGTTTAAATTCCCGGCACGACCCCACCTAGAACCCACGAGTGTCCCTAGATTATGAGCCCAAAAAATAGGAAAAACTGCCAAAAAGCAGTAGATATCGACGACCCTAAGGACGGTTCGTTGGTCCATCAATGGTCCGTTGAACTACGTATAGATTGGAAAAGAAGTTCATGGTGGTCAGGCTCCATTTGGAGCTAAATCCGAAACAATGAGACCCTACCAACGGTCCGTTGATGCACAGACGGTCCGTTAGTGAAGGTCTCGTCTATGAGGGTCGTCCAAGTCTGGAAGTTGCTGCCAACTTGGGGTGTTTTATTTAAATACACCCCAAGGCTTCTAAGACCATAGGTGTATAAATTTAGTGTTGTTAGGGTATATTAAATTATTTTTAAACCCTAGACCTAGACAAGACCCTTCACTTCAAATATTCAAACTACCTCTCAAGAGAAAACTCTCCAAAATTCACCATTGAAGCTATGACTCAAGGAGGGAAAGAAGGCCTGCTTCGGAAGTGTGTCTTCACCAATATTAGTGGTTTTGTTTCTCTTATATGTATGGTATCCATACTTGAATCCCCTTCCATTCAAGGAGTCATATCCTAAAGATTTCCAAAGGGGTTTTCAAACTCAAAATTCTTCTACCATTGATTTTAAGTATGGGTCTTCTTGTAAATGTGTTATAATGTTTTAAATGTATTTATTCATGTATGACCTTATTATATTAATATTAACAACCAAATGAACTTATGTTTATGCATATTTTAACTTTTTGCTTGGGAAATGATTTATATGAGCATGTTTGGGTAAGGTATGAACATCGGTTTTCTTGTGTTAATATGTTTATTAAGCTACTTCCCTAAGAGTCTTATTCTGATGAAATTTTGGTAACATGCTTATAGGTTATTATGGCTTGGTTAAATGGCAAGTTGCCTACAATGTATAGTTTTCTTTATAATTGCTTTTGAGTGGTATAGTCCATTTTCATAGTGGCGGTGTTTACTTGATGAATTTGATGTTGTTTAGTATATATTGTAAATGTGGTTTTGAAGACCTAGTAGATGAAATGGATTTACATTGAAGAGGAGTTTTGTCTTATGTTTTGTGAAGTTGAAATCATGTTTTACGTGTATTATGTCAAAGTGAAGTACATGAATATGTGAAGTATATAAAAAGTGTGTGAATTGATGAATGAAGGTCTAAAGAATGTATAGAAGTTAATAAGAATGAATTGATGTTTATGTGCAATGTGTGCTAACATTTATAGACACACTCACACTTAAAAGAATGTATGATGCTAAGTTCAGAAAATGGGAGTATTAGGGTGGACACTCTTTGTGAGTTGAGATGATGTGTCTAGTAGCAATCCTGTTATCCCTAATGAGCATTCCAATATAGTTTGGAGAATGAATGCCCTTCGTGAGTTGAGATGTGGTGTTCACTAGTTATCCTTAACCTATTGGTTTGAATGTTGAGAAATCCATGGGGAGTTATGCCTAGCACCGAGAGGATATGAAGGAGAGGTGGATTACACTTCCTGAGTTCTGAAGTTGTATTTCCAATATACCTCTTTAGATGAGTACTCATCGTAAGTAGAGAATGAGTTACTTAGTAGCGATCTTCTTATCCCTTAACTATATGTCCACATTGCTGTAGCTATTGGGAAAGCCATGTAAAAGCTAAGAAGCATAAACTTACTCTATGCAAGTGAGGATCCCCCATCCGATAGGTGTTAATATAGGGATTCCATGTATAGCTCTCATGGTCTATGTCGGTTAAGCTAATCTCTCACAAAGAATTAACTAAACTAAGTCTTCTAAAAGAATGTACTACTTAGGGTAGGTGGTGGTATGGGATGCTATCTACTCATTGCACTAGGTAGGACCTTCCGAAATGGAAGACTTGGTGCAAAACATTCTAGAAGAATGTACTACTTAGGGTAGGTGATTGTATAGGCACTATCTACTCATTGCACTAAGTAGGCATTCTGAAAGGGAATAGTTTGGTGGTTTTTCGGGTGTCTTTTAATGTCTTGCCATTGATTGAGGGGCTTGTTTCTCCCTAGTTGAGTAAGTAGAAAGGGATAGTATTCAGTGTTGCTTTGCTGTGTATTAGAGGAGGCATATGCATACTTCCTTCATATCTTACCTTAGTGAGTCTTAGGACAATTCTAAGGTAGGGAAACTCTTAAGGAAAATGAGTTCACATTCTCTTTCGCTTGGCCTTGGAAGTTCACTGATTTAACGTATAGGTTGCAAGCTTGTGAAGGTTTGAAGGCTAGAAGGAAGAGCTTGGGAAAGTTTCTCTCAACGTAAAGTATGTCCTCATATATTCGAGGGCATAGTCTCTTTCTTAGTTTTATGAAATACTTATTATGTATTTATTTCAATGTAAAGGGTCATGTCTCTTAGATATTATATGTCGTGTCCTAAGTTTGTATTGTGATAATAAGAATTCTTATGTATTTATTAAAGATTTCCTTTTTATTAAATTATTCGTGAAAAGTTTTAATTCCTTACTAATGTTCATGTCTTATGTAATGAATGCTAGTAGAAGGGCTTGTACAAGACCCCAAAGGGTCAAGTACACCCGGCCACGAAACGAGGGTTCCTCCTAACTTCTACTGGTTACATTAATATCGTGATAGACTTGTTAGGAATTGATCAATAGTGATCATAGCTATGATGTATTGATGAGTTCACCTAGATCTCTCTATTTAGTATTAAATAGGCACTGAATTGTGTTGATTTGTATATTCCACTAATTGTGGCGGTGTTTACCTGGTTGTCTATCTATCAATATGGTGTGATTATTGCCTTGAAGACAATTTATGCAATATGAATTATGGTGATGATGATCACACGTATGAATGATTTTGTGCAGTCTTTAATCGTAGTATCATTATTTAGGTTTGATGATGATGTTTTATTTATGTGAATTATTATGTTTGTGTAAGGTAGGATCTAGACGTTTTGATGGTAATGAATATTATTGATGAACGTCCCCCTACATATGTAACTATATATGAATGTGGTCTTAGCACATTTTTAGGAGTCTTGGATGAAATCATGAAGATGTCTTGTCTCCTAGATTATAATATGGTGTGTGGTCAATATATGAATGTGTATTGTTGTTTTAAGAGGGTGGATACCTCACTAATATGTTAAGTGTTGTTATGTGATTATGTTGTCCAAAATACACACACACACACACCCCTCATGTATTCTTATGTGTAGGATAGATTTGTGGTACCTAATGAAAAAATGGTTCTCATATGCACTAATTTTTATTACTATGCATGTAAGGTCTATGCCGCTGAAAGTATCAAAATGTACCTTAACTAGGATGACTTCATAGGTTAACTAGTATAGGTAAGGGTATGGGAATTTGACTATACATTGCACATGTCTACCTTGATAGAATAACTCCTATGGTGATTACTCTACGTATGTGAATATAATGCATTATAATGCTATGAACATGAAAGTATATGACATAAAGAAGTATGCAAATGTATAGTATCTAAATGTGTTTATGTGAAAGGTCTTCTCTTGTTAGTCACATACACACACATGAATGCATATTGTGAAGCATGTAGATAATCTAGTAAAGAGAGAATCTCTTGAAAGGTATTCTCAATTGTACTCTAAACTAGATATTGCTTGAATATGCTATATCCATGTGAAAGGTTTTCTCACATGATTCAAGTTGATGGAAGAAAACTATCATCTATAACCTATGAGCTACGCATATGATGACTTAGACCTCCTAAAGCCATTTTTGTGAAGTAAAGTTAATAAATACTCTTCAATAAAGGGAAGTTATCTAAGCACCAAATGAAGTTGACTATGAGGGGTTCCCTTTCCCAAACGGAAGGCTTGTTAACTCTTTTCCTCATGAGGTGGATAACTATAATTCCCAATTGGTATAAAGTGGGTTTCCATGTATACCACCAAGTTTCCATAACTATGTTTCCCCAATTGACCTAGCTAGTGGATCCACCCAAAATGCTAAAACGATACTCATGTATTACCTTGGCATGTAAGATACCCTCTTTTGGTGTGAGGGAACGACACTGCAATCCATGTTTTGCTTACATGGTCGTTTTGTTTGTTAAAGCTAGGGCTTCCCTAAAGTAAAAAAGGACAATAGAAGTAAAGTAATGAACTTTAACAAGGATAACCTACAGGAAGTTGTCTAGTGTAGGTCAGGGTATTGGACTTTATCTATGTATTGCACAAGTACCTCTTGAAGGAAGTTCTATCAAGGTGTTATATATGTATATGTATAAGTATATGTTTATCATGCATGACATAATGATATTGACCAATTGTTATGATTATATTCATTGTTTAAATCCTATGGTTTCTATTTGATAAGGTCTCTCTTTATGTGCATGATATTGGTCTTATTGACTATACGATGAGGTCTTACCTTGAATATGCATGATGTTGGTCTTAATTTTCATATGATGAAGGTCCTACTTATGTATGTATTTAACAAAGGTTATCATGTTGAGGTATGTAGCAAATGGTTATGCTTATGGCCTTCTTATGAGTTTACTTAGTATATGTGAGGTTATGGGACTTCACATGTACATTGAACTAGTAGTCTTAGATTTAGATTGTGAGTAAGGTCTTAGGATGTTGATTGAAATGATGTCCAAGTATGCTATGGTTGACTATTACGATGCTATTGGTAGTGATGACTTGCATGTTGTCTTGCAATGAGTATTATATGAAGTTCATGCACTCTGTTTATTTATATGTTAAACTTGTAATGTCATGATATGCTATGCCTCTATGAATATATATATGTGGTTGATGTTAATCAAGATTATGTGAATGATTACCTTGGTGACCTCAAGGTGACGCTTGAGTGTGGATGGTTGAGTGGGATACTATCATGCATTACATCAAGTATCACTAGAGGGTTACATGGGAGTTAAGGAGTTAAGATAAAAGAAGGCTATTGTGTATGAAATTCTAATTGTGTCTTAAATGCAATGCATGACTTTATATGATGTTATGACCATTGTACATGTCCATATAAAGTATTTGAATTATATTGTGAAATTGTGTCAATGTTTATGATGTTTCTTTCAAAGGCGTGTTGCGTGTTTTCAAACAAAAATTTCCTTATTAAATGCATGTTTTTTCATGATTGTCATACTAAGTGCATTCTTGAACTAACACTATTCTTCTTCACCATTTTACACTAAGTTTTGGTTGTGGATGCTTAAAGGATGATTCTACACTGAAGGACTTCATAAATGTTTCCCAAGCTCCAGAAAGGGACCCTTATGATTCAAGGATTTCCTTTATCAAGTTATTCCTAATGGTTATGCAATAGCTTAGTTAATATTTTATGTTGTGAAGGGTCATGTCCCTATTTTACTCTATTGATGTCGAGTCTACGATGGCAAAAGAGACCTAGTGTCTAATTATGTATTACAACATATATTTGATATATATATATATATATATATTTATATATATA
>NC_028646.1:72794399-72824876 GCF_001406875.1 Solanum pennellii | reverse complement strand
TATATATATATATATATATATATATGAAGTGATGTTTCTAACAGATGATCTGCTACGAAAAGTTTTTTACTTTCTTCTAAATTTATTATGACAATGCGATGAATGATTACTATAGTCTTCTATACGACCTTCGAGAGATGAAGTAAACCATGTTACTTCTACGCTATGATTCCCGATCGTCACATCTAGGTTAAGGGAATTTTTGAGGCTGAATCATCCTACTTCTTTTCTCTAAGGTGGGAGAGGATACCTCAAAGGTTTCTAGATGGTATTTATAAGTTGTTGAGTTATATGGGAGTGACTTCTAAAGAGAAAGAAGAGTTACATTTGTACAAATTTAGGGATGATTCCCATGTGTGGTACATACAATGGTAATACATTAGGTCGGCCAAATCGGGTCCTATCAAATGGATGGAGTTTAAGTAAGCATTCTTAGAAAAGAACTTTCCCCATGAGAAGAGAGATATTAGGGTTGAAGATTTTATAAGACTTACAAGAGGTAACATGATTGTGAAGGAGTATTCCTTAAAATTTACCCTATTGTCTATGTATTCTCCATCTTCGGTGTCTAACCCTAGGGATATTATGAGTAGGTTTGTGACCGGTGTTGCCAACCTTGTGAAAGAAGAGTGTCGTACGACAATGATCCATAATGACATGACTCTTTATATGTTTATTGTGTAGGCTAAATACATTGAGGAGTCTATGCTTGGAAGGAAGGGTAGAGAGGTGAAGATAGGAAGAACTAGTGAGCAAAATCAACCTAGGATTAGGAGGGGTATCCAAAACAATATGTCGCTAATGCTCATATGGTTAACCATGAGAGGGGTAGTGGTTCTCAAAATCATAAGCCTACTTGCTCTACTTGTGGAAAGAAGCATTTTGGGAAGTGACTAATTGGTACTAGTTGCTATGGTTGTAGAAAGAATGATCACAAAGTGAGAGATTGAACTACTATTTCTACTAGAGGGAGATATTTCAAGCACGCTCCCTATAATTGCTCGGATATGGGTGAACAAAAGAAGAATCGCTTATATGCTCTTCAAGCTAACAAGGATAACAATTCCGATGGAGGTGCCAATAAGTAATAATTTTCCCCTTTGTGTTGTCCAAAATAGAGTTCATGGGTTTCTTCTATGTGGGGGAGAGTATAGTGAAAAGTTGGGTTAATGGATTTTTTTTCTTCTCTTCTATTCTATTCAATCTTGAGATGTTGAATTCTTTTGTAACGTGATGCATGTTTTGAGAGTTTCTAGTGAAAAAAAATGGCTTTTCATTATCCCTTAAGGCTTTGCATATTTTGATGAGTTTATGTTTATATGGGTAAAATTAATTTGATGATTTTGTCTGCCATGTAGATGTGCAACTTTATTAAATTGACTAAATGTTGCATCAGTAGACTTATGAGCATGTTTAATTCTAAAAAAATGTTGCATAATTGTGCTTTAATGAGATATTGGCATGATGTTCTTAGAAATGTTGTGTGGAGAAGGAAGTTCCTCAAATGTGAAATGAGAAATGTGGAGTCTTATTGCATGAATAGTCGTAGATGTTATTCCTACTTTCTTGTTGTGTTTTGATTCTCTTGTATGTGAAGTTGATGACCTCCTGTTTTTGAGCTGCTAGTTATGATTTTTAGAACCGTGAAGGTGTTTAAAATGTTTTAGTTTCATTCGAGAACGAATGTTTTCTATGTGTGAGAGGTTGGAATAATACTCAATATTAAATAGGGTTATTAGAGACTCAAATGTGTTATAAGAGATAATAACATTTTTTAATAATGAAGAATATTTTTATAAGTACGTTTTAAAGTATTTTAAAGTTGAACGTCAAGGGACGACCAAGACGTTCAGAAACTAGTCTTAGGTGTGACTAGTATGTCTTTGTTTGTTGTTCTTGTTTTTAGTTGTTCTTTATAATCTAAAATCAGTGGGGATGACCTTCACGCGTAGAGGTACATTATATGCTCAAAATTTCTGTGTATGACGCCCAAGGACCAGCCTAAGGGTCCTTGAGGAGGACCCCAACATTGGGGGAAAAGTTGCCAAGGCAGCTTGTGGCAGTATGTTGAGGGAGCTACTCCGCGTCATGGACTTGCTCCAGCCTTGAGAAAAAATATTCTCCGCGTTGCCGAGACATGGCGGACCCTACTTTTCCAAGAATTGTATTTCTAAGATTGTCAGGTAACACGTCCACAATGCGGTCTTGTTCCCCGACAATAATTCCAAAAAATGAAAGTTAAGTTTGACTTATTTAAAAAGGTCCAAATAATGTAGGGGTTTTTTGGTATTTTATTGGTGTATTATATATTTATTTTAGGTCATTATAAAACCATTACCCTACTCAAAAACACGAACACTCAATTAGAATCAAAAAAATATATGCTCCCTCTTTTCTCTTAATTCTCTCTCTAGTCAAGATCCTCCATTGAAGAACCTCAATCCTCCAAGAAAGAAGGTTGAATTCTCCAACTTTTTGACCCAAATTTTATGGGATTTCTAATAATGTAGTATGAGTATTTTATCCTTTATTCTTCTCTAATTCAAGTAGCTAATTTCAAGGGCTTTTCAAAAGATCATAAAAACTCTAAACACCTATTATGAATTCTATGTATGGGTTCATGCATTAAAAGTCTTAAATTGATTATTTACGAAGTATTCAATGTTACTTGACGATTTTATGATAAAAAAATCCATGAAACCATGTATTCCTTGAGTCCATAATTTTGTCTTTAATGTGGGTATATTAATTATCTAATTATGATAAAGTCATGTTTATATTGTTATGGGTTAATGAATTATATGCTGATCATTGTTGGAATTCTCCATAGTTTGCTTTATTGCATTCATATCAATGTTTGGTTTTTTTGAATCATTGATATGGATGAATTGGTGGTTTTAGCCTTACGTGCATTATAATTGGTAAGTTTTTCTTTTTGGTTGGAGTTATTGAAGATGTTAACGAATGGTGATTGTTTCTATTGGAATGTTGTAAGTTAATCTAATTACCTGATCTAATGTTGAATTAATATATACGTAATTTCTATTTATTGGTATAGTTACCTATGGTTACGGTTCTTATTGTTACGTCCTCGAATGAAACTAAAACATTTTAAACACCTTCACGGTTCTAAAAATCATAACTAGCATCTCAAAACCAGGAGGTCATCAACTTCACATACAAGAGACTCAAAACACAACAATAAAGTAGGAATAACCTCTACGACTATTCATGCAATAAGGCTCCACATTTCTCATTTCACATTTTGGGAACTTCCTTCTCCACACAACATTTCTATGAACATCATGCCAATATCTCATTAAAGCACAATTATGCAACATTTTTTAGAATTAAACATGCTTATAAGTCTACTGATGCAACATTTAGTCAATTTAATAAAGATGCACATCTACATGAGAGACAAAAATATCAAAATAATTTTACCCATATAAACGTAAACTCATCAAAATATGCTAAGCCTTAAGGGATAATGAAAACCCATTTTTTTCACTAGAACTCTCAAAACATGCATCACGTTACGAAAGAATTCTCCAATTTTGGGGTCGAAGCGGAATTGTAAAGGAAGAGTAGTGAAGAGAGATTGATGATTTTATTTATGAGGGGAAGCCCTCTATTTATATACAAAAATTTCACACTTTTGGCCAAAATGGCCGACATCTACTTTACACTTGGCCTTTTTACATTTGGCCGACGCAGAAAACAAAAAACATAAAATAGTGTCTACCATTTGTTATGGAGTTATTGAAGATGTTAACGAATGGTGATTTTTTCTATTGGAATGTTGTAAGTTAATCTAATTACCTGATCTAATGTTGAATTAATATATATGTAATTTCTATTTATTGGTATAGTCACCTATGGTTACGGTGCTTATTGTTATAAATGCTACAAACATGGCATTGTTGGTATTATTATGGGAATTGTGAGATTATCATGTGATGGTATATGTAAATGTATAAAGTAATGGTGCTCATGTAATGTCTATATAATCTTGTATGGGTTCTATAAGGATATGATTGAAAGTAGTTCTTCTCTAATTATTTATTTATGATGCAGGACTAAAAGAGTTTAATAGAATGATATTGTAACTTTTATTTGGTAGACTTAGTTGTCCATACTAGGTACATTAATTGTATGGATTCAGTATATGAATTAATGTTTGGGATTGGTAGATCTAAAGTAGGTACACTACTATGAAAGGCTAAAGTAAAACATGAATACAATAAGAAAGTTAAGAATGTGAAACCTTGAATATGAAAAGAATTTTAATAAGGAACCCTTGAAGGGGTAGACCTAAATGGTACCTCCTTCTCGAGTGGAATGACGTACTTAGAGGTAGGCTGGATTGAACAGCATGAAACCATCTCTATTAAAATCATAAATCAATCCAATTGAACCTTGATCGACAACCCTTGTGGACTGCTTCATGGAAATGTTATTATGAGTTTGTAGGGGTTAGTGATAAAGCCCTCTTAAATATACATATATGAATATACTTATTATATGAGAACAAAGGTAAAGCAGCGAGTTGATATGATTAAGGAAGTAGCTCTAATAAAGTATTAGACTAGAGCACAAAGAAACATTTTGATATCCCTTAAACAATGTTCCAGCTTGGGGTGTGTCCTAATTCTATCCTTGGCAAGTAGAACACCTTCCACGCTATGGGGTTTTAATGAAATCAGATTCCATACCTAGCTAGTGTGGTCTATGCCGGTTAATGTCTATTCTCATCATGTGGGATGTACACTTTAGTGCGTTGATAGGTTCAAAAACGTGCAGGTAGTGGAATGAGACGTTATCTACACATGGCACAACTAGGATTTGAATTTTCTGGAGTGAGATCCCTATGTCTTCCAAGACCATTATGTCAAGTCCCCTATTTTTTTAGTTGTCTCCTTAAATGCTTAAATGAATAATGTTCACTTAGTAAGGTTTTATTGTGTTAGATAGAATCTTACCTGGGATTGCTTGATTAACACTAAGGTGTGTATTGAAGATGTTTTATAGGCGGTCTCTTCATATCTTACCTTGGATGATCTTAGGATAGCCTTAGATATAGGGTCTAATTGTTAAATGGGTTACTTAATGATTGTGGTCTTACCATACATGTGAATATTGACTTGAAGAAGTTTCTTAGACTTGTCGTAGGATATTTTTTTAAAATCAAAATAGCATGAAAAGCATATTTCAACTAAAATGTCCCTTTCTGCATGCTTTTTTTTCATGTTCACCATAGTTAGTGCATTTATTGCTCTGATTCCATATTTTTCTCTATGTCTACAATGTAGATGGTTTCAAGTGAGGATTCCTACAGTTTAAGCTTGGGCAGTAGATTACTCTGAAGATTGGTATGTCCTCAAATGTTTGAGGACAAAGACGATATTTCTAGTTTCTTTTAATTTGAGACTTTGTATTAGACTATAAGTTTCAAGTTGATATAAGGGTCATGACCCTAAATTTATATTCTAAATATTTGACTCTATGATGCATTATGATGAGGGTTAGTTTTCTTGCGTTTATAATTCACATTTTACAAATGGAAATCACTGAAAACCTTTTGAGGAGGTTTATAAAAAATCTACAAAGTAGAAAGTCGCTATATGATTAAACTTTTGGAGGGGGTCTCTATAAATTCTTTTAACTCCATTAAAATTTAATCGACTACTTTTTAAAATTGAGTCACCGCGATGTTGTATTCTCTCAAAGGATTTCAACAATGGCTATGCCTGCTATTGTGAATCGAAATGAAGTAATTATGAAGTTGAGGCAACAAATCTCTGAAATGAGGGTCGAACCATCCAAGATATGGAAGACCTCCACTCTACTTTCCACCTTCAAACGCAAACAAACATAGAACCAACCCTCTAGTCCTGCTCAAAACCCCTTAACCTTCTACCTAACCACCCCAAATCCCCATTAAATCTTTGTCTCTTTCCAAGAACCAACTCCTCCTCAAGGTACAAACTTTAAGAGCCACTTCCTTCTCAAAATGTCAAGAAGTAAACTTGTCCTCTCCCTCAAAACGAAAACGTTAACAACCCGCAAACCTTCCCCTATGACGAAAATAAGCATACTAACCCAGAGTTTCCCCCAAAACTACTTAGCCCCTAAAACTACCCAAAATATGTCAATTGTTCCACCCTTGGCTCAAAAAACTACTTTACAAATCTCAATTACAAATAAACTCAACAACAACTGTTCAAAACTAGATCATTATGAAAAATAATATAGACAGTGGAGGTAAATAAAATAGGTAGCGAAGGTGGATATGAAAAAAGTTATCAGGAAATTTGTAATGGTGCTACACTAAATTCTCGAAGTCTGTGGGTTGTTTTATGAGGATATTTGTGTTCATCCAAATATGGACTTCCCGAAAGGATTTAATGTTCCAAAATTTGATAATTTAGAAGAAAAAATGAATCCTTTAGATCATCAAAGGCCTACTATAACAAGCTTGTTTGCGTTGGAAGATTTGTAGCCCTATTAATGTGACTATTAATCCGATGTTTTAAAGGAGAAGCTCTTGAATGGCCTAAATGGATATTACTACCTAAAAAATGAAATAGGTTAAACTAGAGCTTAACATGTGTTCCTTGATTTAATAGAGTATTAAAATAATGTATTTTAGCATTAAAAGACAATTGGTTAGTTTGGACGTCAAACGTCCAAGATGTTCGGAAAATGTGACTTGGAATGTGCTAGTGTGTCCTTGATTTAGGTCCATGTTTTTGGGTAGTGTTCAGTGTATAAAAAAAGTGGGGATGACCATAGTACCTATAGGTATGTACCAAGTGTCAAAACGTTCTAGTACGACTCCTTCGCGACCAACCTAAGGGACCCCAAGGAGGATCCAAACTTTTGACAAAGGAGCTGCCCAAGGCTGCTTGAAGGGGCAGATTTTGAAGGCCAGCTCGCGATGCGAGTGTAACACGAGTCCCACTGCCCCAGAGTGTTGCAAAAATAAAGAATCAGCAGCTCCTTCCGCTACGCGCAACAAAGTTAATGATTTGGTCGCGTCGTTTTTAAGTCAAAATATGAATTTGGAAGAGGGTCCAAATTGTGTAGGGGGGGTTCTGGGAACTTTGGGGATCATTTGTTGACTAATTTAGGTCATTTTAAATCTCATTTGACCCACAATTTCAAAACTAAAGATTAAATTATTTTCAAGAAGCTTTAAACTCCAAGGAAGAAGACCAAGTTCTTAAAGCTTCTTCACCAAATTTCGTGGGTATAATTATATTGAGGTATTGTAGATTATCCTTGACTCTTCTTCTATTCAACGAACCCGTTCCAATATTGTTCAAAAAGGGTTTTCAAACTCCAAATTCTTCAATTTTGAATTCTAAGAATTGGTCTTTCATCAAAACGTTTTAGTAAATGTAATATGATATTTTTTAATGTTATTTGATGATTTAAGGTTTCAATGACCCTATGCTTATCCAATTTCTCAAATTTTGGCTTATGAAGTGGGTTTAAGGTGCTTGGTTTTACAATGTTAGAACTATGATTTTTTCTATATTGTGATTTGATTAGCTACTGCATTATTAAGGTTTTATTATGATATTTTTCGTAAAATATTGAGGAAAGGTCGTAAAGGCTTAGATGAAGGGTACGTTGTTCTATCTTGGTTAAGTTATACCAAAGTAACTCTTGAGTGGTGTGGTTCACCTTTGGTACCGATTTTACTTGAATTATATGAAGTTTAATGTGTATTATGAGAATGTCCTTGGAGGGATGATATGTGAGGTGAAGTTATAATTTTGATATGTATGTATATGCTGTGTTAGAAGGTTGAAATGAACATCTTGAAGGATTTATGTCTGAATGAAGTATGTATGTGATGTGTGAAGTATGATAATATGTTAATTGTGATGAATGTGGGTTTTAAGCATGTCTAGAAATTAATGTTGTGAATGATGACTATTATGTGAAAGGTGTGCTCACATTACTCATACACACACTTGAATGCATGAATAAAGTCAATGAATCAAAATGGGGTTTGTAGATAGACGCTCTTCGTGAGTAGAGATGAAGTGTGTAGACCATCCCTACTATTCCTAAGTGTGAAAAGGGGGATTTTAGGGTGAACACTCTTTGTGAGTTGCGATGAAGTGTTTAGTAGCAACCTTACTATTCTTGATGAGCTTTCCAAAGATAGTACGGAGGTTGGATACCCTTCGTGAGTTGAGATGGGACGTTCAATAGTTATCTCTTAACCTAGAGTCGAAGAATATTTAAGAATCCGTGGGAGAGTTAAAGAGGTGGATACACTTTGTGAGTAGAGATGTTGTATTCAATCTACCTCTTGAGATGGGTGCTCCTCGTTAGTAGAGAATGAGTTACTTAGTATCAATCTCCTCATCCCTTAACAATACGCTTGCGTAAGTGTAGATATTGGAGAATCCATGTAAAGGTTAAACAATATGAATCTACCTTAGGCAAGTAGGGATCCCTCGTTCGGTAAGGGTAGTACTGGGATTCAATGTCAAGCTCTCATGGTATATCTCGGTTAAAGATATCCCCCAGATATGTTTGCGAACAAACTAAATCTTTTTAAGTGTGTACTAATTAGGGTAGGTGGTGGAATGGGATACTTATCCATTACACAAATATACATTTGAAGGGAGTCTTGGTGTTTCCTTATATGAAATGTATAAATGGGTCATTATATGATGTTAATGAAAGTATTGTGATTTTAATCTTATGTTGAAGAAACATGTTGGAGTTATGTCTTATATGATGAAGTTATGAATGATAATTGTGGTGAGCTTGATTCATGGTGATACTCAAGGAACACTAAGTGGGAGTGGTAGTATGGGATGCTACTCCCACATTTCACTTAGTATAACATGCAAATCACATTGGGGAAGGGAACTTATGTGAATTCTTCAATACATGAATGTTCCTCTAGTGTATTTAATATTGAAAGGAACTTGAATGAAAGAAATGTTGTATGCTTATCCTTAGTAGCCTAAGGGATCTATTAGGTAGTTATTGAGGAGATTGTATGGGCAACCTCCTTACGTCTTGCTTATAGGAGCCTTAGGATAAGTTAGGCTAGGAGTAGTTCATGTGTAATTTTGGGTTTACTGTAACTATTCTCCTATGTTAAGAAATATTGGAGTTTTCCTTATGTGTTAAATTATGATACTATATGATATTTTATTACTTAATTCATGACGGTTTTTTCATCAAAATAGCATGACTTTTACGTTTGAACTAAATTGTCTCTTTTTGTGTTATTTTGAATAATGTCGTACTTAGTAAAATGTTTGTACTAACCCCATACTTTTCTATACTCTCGATGTATAGGTAGTAATCAAGTTTAAGGTTAGAAGGCAAACTTGCGAATCGACTCTCTCAAGACAATGTATGTCCTTATATATTCGAGGGTATATTCTATGTTTCTTTAATTCTTCTTTAAGACTCGTACTAGACAATATATGTATTTATTTCAATGTAAACGGTTGTTTTCCTATGAAGTTTATGGTGTGTCTTTATAATTTTCTTGTGATGACGAGACGTTTTCCTTAGCTTTTATAATGGATGTTTCTTATTATAAATTCTTGTGAAAAGTTTTAATTCCGCACTTCTTTTCATACATTATGTAATGAATGATAGATTAGTGCCTTGCTTAAGACCTCTAATAGGTCAAGCACGCCTTATTACGACCTAAGGGTTTATCCAACTTCTATGTGTACTTTTAAGTCGTTACGAGTTTGGTATCATAGCATAAGGTTATGCGAAATATTTTAGGTTCTAAAAGTATCACAAGCCACGTCTAGTAGAGCCTTGGTCATCGATGTGAGTTGTGACACAACCATGAGTGAGAGGCTATTGGAAGATAGAAGTTTCACTTTCTTCATTACTCTAGTGTCATTCCATAGATTTGAGTTTTATAAGTTCCTCTTCTCAACCTCTTCTATTGTTTTTATAAAATCATGAATACAAGGAGGACACCTTCTAGAAGAGAGGAGGAAGAAGTAGCTAACGAAAGAATTCGCCTCCAGAATGAAAAAGTCCCTATGGTTTACCAATAGGATGTGAATGAGAGGTTCTCCCTTCAAAACCTCAAGGACCTCAAGTGCCCCAAATGCCTCCAATGCCCCAAGGTCCCCAAGCTCCGTGTGTTGAAGAGGATAAGGTTAATGAGCTATGGGATGTTCTTAGCGTGTTGACAAAACACATGACTACAAAAACTATAGTCGTCTCTTATCATGTGGCTGCCCAAGCCAAACTAATATATGGACCTCAACCTCAACTAAATGCATTTACTCCCACTTCTAGGATCTAGGATTTCATGAGGATGAACCCTCTTACTTTCCATGGCACTAATGTGGACAAAGATCCACAAGGCTTCATGGATGAGGTGTTCAAGGTGACTGATGCTATGCGTGTGACACCTAGAGAAAAGGCAAAACTAGCCTCTTATCAACTCAAAAATATGGCTACAGTGTTGTTTGAGCAATGGAGGGAAGAAATGCCCTTAAGGGAAGGTACGGTAGATTGGGAACTATTCAAAATTTCTTTTCTTGATAGGATTTTCCCCTTAGAGTTGAGGGAGAGAAAATTGGTTGAATTCATGAACCTTCGTCATGGGGGGATGAGTGTGAAAGAGTACTCTCTAAAATTAACCCAATTGTCCAAGTATGATCCAACCTTGGTAGCCGACTCTAGGGCTAGGATGAACAAATTTGTGATTGAGATGTCTAGCATGTTGTAAAAAGAGTGTTGTACGACAATGCTCCTAAGTGATATGGATATCTCTAGTCTCATGGTGTATGCTCAAAAAATTGAGTCCAAGCTTAAGAAGACGACTAGAGATGGAAAGAGGCCTAGATCGGATTAGTCAAGTTAACCTAAACCTAAGAAGAGGTTCTATAATTAAGACTCTCCTATGGGGAACAAGGATAGAGTTTTAAACAAAAATTCTCAAGGAGGTTGTTATGCTTTTGAGTGGCCAAGGTGTACTAGTTGTGCGAAGAAACATTTGGGTAGGTGTATTAGCGGCACATATGGTTGATTTGGATGTGGTAATAGGTATCACAAGATGACGATTTACCTAACCTCAAAGCAAAAGGGAAAGAGGTCAACCAAACTCATCATGATGGTCCGGATCCTAATGCTTAAAAGAGGAATAATTTCTGTGCACATAGAGATAAAGAAGCTAATCTGGAATGAAGTCCTTGGTAAATCCTAAGTTCTTTATGATTGTTTTGACTTTATTTAGATGATTTTACCCTGAGTAGAGGAGAATGGATTGAGTAGGAGATTGTTGGTATCCTTATACTTCCTTTTTTTCTTACTCAAGATGGAGGGCAAAAATCTTAGTAGTTTGATATGATTTGGAGTCTTGCATTAGTATTTGTTGCATGTCTTCTTGTTTTATGATTTTCACTGATGATGATATGCCTTGCATGATTTGGATGATATTAGTTACATGAGCAGATTTGTAGTTGATCTATATTTCTCAAGTCAATATATAGCTTCCTATATTTGCATAATTGCTTCAAAGTTTTTATGCTATGTGCCAATGTGTGATTCGAAGGTTATTGCATGTTGATCTTTTAAATAATGTGACGAACATGTCTAATATTGAAGAAGGTAGTTCCTTCAAAAATGAAATGAAAATGAAGAAGTAAGTGTGTGGTTTGAATTGTGGAAACTTTCCAAATTTGTTTTAGGTTATTAAAATTTTTAATGATATGAAATTAGAGTTCCTTGTAAGTTTGGTGCATTAAATATGAATGTTTTTACATTGATGACGTTTGTGGTAGGCTGCTAGTTATGTTCTTGAAGTCCTTTGAAGTGTTTAATGTCATTCGAGGACGAATGTTGTTCTAGGTGGGGGAGATTGTTACACCCTAAAAATGAAATCGTTCAAAATAGAGCTTTGCATGTGTTCCACGAGTTAATGGTGTATTAAAATAGTGTATTTTATCATTACAAGTCAATTGGTGAAGTATGGAAGTCAAACGTCCAAGATGTTCGGAAAATGTGCTTTGGAATGTGCTGTTGTGTCCTTGATTTTGGTGCATGTTTTGGGGTAGCGATTGGTTTATAAAAAAAATGGGATGACCCTATTACCTAATGGAATGTACCAAGTGTCAAAAAGTTCGAGTATGACTCCTTCGGGAACACCCTAAGGGGCCCCAAGGAGGATCCAAATGTTTGATAAAGGAGCTGCCCAAGGCAGCTTGCAGGGGCAGATTTTGAAGCCCACCTCGCGATGCGCGTATAGCACGAGTCTCACTGCCTCAGAGTGTTGAAAAATAAAGAATCAACAGCTCCTTCCGCTACGCGCAGCAAAGTTCCAGATTTGGCCGCGTCATTTTTAAGTCAAAATATTAATTTGGAAAAGGGTGCAAATGGTGTGGGGGGGGGGGGTTGGGAACTTTGGGATCATTTGTTTATTAATTTAGGTAATTTTAAATCTAATTTAACCCACGATTTCAAAACCTAAAGATCAAATCAAAAATTTCTCCAAAACTATTCCTCCAAAAACCTCCATTTTCAAGAAGCTTAAAGCTCCAAGGTAGAAGACCAAGTTTTTCGAGCTTCTTCACCAAATTCCGGGGGTTAATTATATTGAGGTATTGTATTTCATCCTTGACTCTTCTTCCATTTAAGGAACCCATTTCAAGACTATTCAAAATAGGGTTTCCAAACTCCAAATTCTTGAATTTTGAATTCTAAGAATTAGTCTTTCATGAAAACGTTTTAGTTAATGTAATATGATATTTTTCAATGTTATTTGATGATTTAAGGTTAAAAACTCAATGACCCTATGCTCAATCCAATTTCTCATCTTTTGTCTTATGAAGTGGGTTTAAGGTGCCTTATTTGATAAAGTTAGAATTATTGTTTTTTGTATATTGTGATGTCATTAGGTACTGCGTTATAATTATTTATTATGATGCTTTTGGTGAAATATTGACGAAAGGTGGTAAAGGCTTGGATGAAAGGTAAGTTGTTCTATCTTGCTTAAGTTATATCTAAGTAACTCTTCAGTGGTATGGTCCACCTTTGGTGGCGGTGTTTACTTGAAGTAAATGAAGTTATATGTATATTATCAGAATGACCTTGAAATCATTTTATGTGAAGTGAAGTGATAATTTTGATATGTATATGTATGCTTTGTATTTGAAGGTTGAAATGAGTATCTTGAAGGATTTATGTCTAAATAAAGTATTTATGTGATGTGTAAAGTATGAGTATGTGTGAATTATGATGAATTTTTGTTTTGAGCATGTCTACAAATCAATGTTTTGAATGATGACTATTATGTGAAAGGTATGCTCACATATATTCATACACACACTTGAATACATGAATAAATCCAATGAATGAAAATGGGGGATTTTAGGGTAGACACTTTTCATGAGTAGAGATGAAGTTTCTAGAAAATCCCAACTATCCTAACTGTGAAATGGGGGATTTTGGGGTGAACACCCTTCTTGAGTTTAGATTATGTGTTTAGTAGCAACCTCAATATTCCTGGTGAGCTTTCCTAAGGTGGGTTGGAGGTTGGATACCTTCGTAAGTTGAGATGGGTCTTTCAGTAGTTATGTATTAACCTAGAGCCAATGAATGTTTAAGACTCCGTAGGGGAATTATGCTTAGCACAGAGAGGAATGGAAGAAGAGGTTGGTACACTTCAGGAGTAGATATGTTGTATCCAATGTACCTTTTGAGATGGGTGCTCCTCGTTAGTAGAGAATGAGTTACTTACTTAGTAGCAATCTCCATATCCCTTAACTATGCACCCGCGTAAGTGTAGCTATCTGAGAATCCATATAAAGGCTAAAGATTATGACCCTACCTTAGGAAAGTAGGGATCCCTCACCTAATAATGGTAGTACCGGGATTCCATGTCAAGCGCTCATGTTCTATGTCGGTTAAAGCTAGCACCCACAAATGTATGCAAATAAACTAAGTATTAATCAGGTTTAACTACTTAGGGCAGGTGGTGAAAGGGGATGCTACTATAATGCCCCAAAACTAACTTAGGTGAACTAGATCCTCGTGGTTGTTTTTTTAATTAATTTTAAGTTAAAATGAGTTAGTTTGGTGTTCTTAGGCAGTGTGAGAAGTTTGGTTAAATTTGGAGGTCAAATGTCCAAGAATGTTCATGACGTTCGGAAGGTGTGCCGTAGAAAGTTTTCTTTCATCTTGTCGTGTTTAAGTGAGTTTACATGTTTGTTTTCCTTGAAACTATGGTGGGATGTTCCTAAGACCTAGACGACTTAGTTTAGGGTTTTTAACTTCCGGGCACGACCCCACCTAGGACCTACAATGGGCCCTAGAAGAAGGGTCCTAAATTTGGACAAAGCTGCCAAGAACACTGATCAATAGACGGAGCATTCTACTGGGCATAGGTCCAGCGATGCCCCGTTTACTAGGTCCGTCTTTCCATACTTTATGGGAGGTCTATCCCTCCCATGTATCAGCCTCTAAAGTCATCGACGCCCAGCAGGTCTGGCCGTTGACCAATCTTATCATTTTTATTGTTGTTTAGATACTGCCCAAAGGTCTAATTTATGATGAATTATTGAATAAAATGTTATAGGTGATGAAAGCATGGATTAAATGGTAAGTTGGATATGTTGTTTAGTATGAATTTCGAAATGCTCTTGAGTGGTATGGTCCACCTTCTTTGTGGCATTGTTTACTTGAATTGTATAAATGTAAAGTTACAAGTTCAACATGAATGAGGATATGAAGGCTTGTTATGTGAAGTAAGATGAAAAGTATGATATTCTTGTTAAATGTGCCTTATAAAGCTATTATGTGAAATAGGCTAGAGAGTATGCTTAAATGAAAATATTATTGTTAACTTTTTTTTATGAAGCTTGTTATGATAAGTATTTTAAGGATTATGTATTAAGGACTTATATGATTATGTGAAACATGTAAGATGTTTGATGTGATGAATGAAGGTCTGAGCATGTATAGAAGTTAAATAAGAATGAAGTGAAGCTTATGTGCAAGATGTGCTCACATATACACACACCCACACTGAAATGAATGAATGAAGTTATGTTAAGTCCAAAAGGTGAGTTTTAGGGTGAACGCTCTTCGTTAGTTCAGATGAAGTGTTTAGTAGCAAGCCCACTACATCCCAGGATATTTCTAAGATAGGATGGACGATGAATGCCCTTCGTGAGTTGAAATGTGGTGGTCACTGGTTATCCTTAACCTCTAGTCTATAATTTTTAGAATTCTTGGGAAGTTATGCCTAGCACCAACAGGATATGAAGGAGAGGTGGGTTACACATCGTGTGTTGAGATGTCGTATTAAAATGTATCTCTTTACATGAGTACTCCTCGTTAGTAGAGAATGAGTTACTTAGTAGAATTCTCTTTATCCCTTAACTATGCGCCCGCATAGGTGTAGCTATTGGGAAAGCCATGTAAATTCTAAGAGAATGACCTCATTCTAGGATAGTGAGGATCCCTAATCCGATAGGGATTAATATCGGGATTCCATGTCTAGCTCTCATGGTCTATGTCGGTTAAGCAAACTCCCACAATAGAGTTGAATGTGCTAAGTCTTCTAAATTAGTGTTCTACTTAGGGTAGGTAGTGGAGTGGGACGCTATTTATCCATTGCACTAGGTAGGCAATCAGAAAGGGGAGTCTTGGTGAGACTTATTTGAATTGAATGAACTAAGTCGTCTAAAAGAAGGTACTAGTTAGATTAGGTGGTGATATGGGACGCTATCTATCCATTGCACTAAGTAGGACCTTCCGAAAGGGAAGACTTGGTGCATAACATTCTCAAAGAATGTGCTACTTAGGGTAGGTGGTTGTACGGGATGACATCTACTCATTGCACTATGTAGGCATTCCGAAAGGGAAGACTTTGGTGGTTTGTTGGGTGTCTTTTAATGTCTTGCCATTGATTGAGGGGCTAGTTTCTCCAGAGGTTAGTATGCGAAAAGGGGTTGTCTTTAGGATTGTTTGGTGTCTATTGAAGGAGGCAAATGCATACTTCCATCATGTCTTACCTTACTGAATCATAGGTTAATCCTGACGTAGGGAAACTCTTACGAAAATGTGTTCACTTTTTCTCTCGCTTGGCCTTGGAATTCACTCATTTAGAATAGGGTAGTTCATTGTAGTTGTTCAAGTTGAAGTCATTGTGAATTCTTTCAATGATTTATTGAAATTGCTCAAATGGTTTCACTGTAAAGGTGTAATTAGTTCACTGTAATGTTAGATTTGAGTTCACTGCATGTTTTTGGGAGTTTACTGTAAATACCTCTTTTTAGTTAAAATTATGAAAATTCTTCTCTAAGTGTTAACTGATGAGGCTTATGATGTTTTCCTTTTATATTCTTGAATGTTTTACTTAAATTGCATGAATTGTTATTTTCTAAAATGTCTCTTTTCACATGTTTTTACATATGCCAGACTTAGTACATTATTTGTACTAACCTCATACTTTTCTATTCTATAAGTATAGGTTGGAAGCATTTAAAAATGTCTAATTATGTCGTTAGAATTTAGTTTGAAGATTTTCGAGGTAAAATTCCCAAGATCGTCCAAGATGTTTTAAAGTTAGCGTTAAGACATGCATGTGTGCCTTAGTATGTTTCATCAGGTTTTATGTGGTGTTTGGAGTTCAAATTCATAAGGTAGGTTCCTAAAACCTAGACAAACGTTTATAGGGTGCAAACTTCCGAGAATGACTCCCTAAGGACCACCCCAAGGGTCATTGAGGAGACCCAAAGTAGGCAGCACAGTGCCTTGTTGATGACTCCACAACGACTGATAGTAGTCCTAACTAAATCTCGTCAACGGGGGCGTCTCCCAAAACATAGGCTTTAGAGATAATCCCCAAGATACAATATCTTTGTCACAAATGAAAGATCTACATAATAGTGTTGTCGTTCCATCGACGGTCCATCGAATGCAGACGTTGTTTGGACCTACAATTCGCCTGCTACATGATGCAAACTTAAGGTGAATGGGAAAATCACCCCACGTCTAATTAAATGCATGGGTGGTAATTTTAGGTTTATTTAGGTATTTTACGACTACTTAAATAACAAAAGACCTATTTAGACATTAGACTCCAAATGAAAAACCTCGTCCTCTTCAAGACTCTCTCAAGAACACCGTACAAGAACAAGAGAAACTAGGAGCTGCTCTTACGTCAAAATTTTCCAAGGATTGAAGAAATGTAAGGATCTAATCTACGGTATTTAAAACTTCTTCATTCACGGATTCTTCCATGCATAAAGTTCCATATTTATCCCACAATTGTAAATCGAAAAGACCATAATCTAGGAAGGGTTGTGATTGCTTTGTGGGTAAGGCTTGATTGTAATCCCAATCTAGTGGGTAGCATTCAATTATGTTCATATTGTGATCATGTGATGTTTTCGTGAGTTTTTCATCGTAAAATGAGGTATTTGATGTTGAATTTCATGACCCACAAGTACATTCTATGATATAGGGCATCCCTCAAGTCGGAACACGGCATATGAGACTCAGAAAAGTGTCACTAAAGACACTCGTATCAATCATCGCATAATAAGTATTCTAAAATAAGTAAGAATTTAAAACATTATCCACACACGAAGAACTTTTTCAACAACCTACGCAAGCGGAAGACTTCCATTAAAACAATAAACCTTTATAATGTCCTATTTAACCATCTATTCTTTGGAGTATACAACATTTGGGATTAAGCCCTTACAAGACATATTCATGAAGACTATGGCATAAAAAGGAACATGTGGGTATTGTCCTCAAATTAATGACAACTCACACATAATTCGTCTTCAACCATTAGAAACCTATCCATACTTCATGACATATCATGAATTCAATTTTCCTATACATAAGTCAAAACGGGAAAAGAAGGGGTTAGCACATTAGATGCATTAAGTATGGAAGACATGCAAAAACCATGTAAAAGGGTCATTTTGTATAGAACATGCTTTCATGAAATTTTGATATGAATTCTTCACAAAATATTTTAAGAGACATCAAACAAGTCAATATTCATAATATACGACACATTACAAATCAAACTCAATTTTTGGCAAACTTACAATAACATAATAATAGCTTCACTGTAAATTCTCCTATAATTTACAAAACACAAGATAACATCAATAGCATATCAAACACATAAACATACTCACATGGATCCCCTATTATGGTTATCCTAAGACTCAAATAAGTATGTTATGAAGAACTCTCTCATACAACCCCTTCATACACACCTAGATGATCCATAGTACAACTAAGAGTATGTTATTCCAATACATCACATATAACACCAATTCACTTAAACATGAGTCCGTCCTACCAAAGGTTATTCTAAGGTTCCCTTGAGTGAGTTATGAAGCGATCCCCCATACAATCCATTCATACACACCAAGAGATCATTTAGACTACCTAAGATAAGATCATTCCCATTTCACCAATTAGACTCCCTACATAGAATTACTTCAAGACTCACTCATGTAAGACATGAAGAGAACACCTATAAACCCTCTCCAAGCCTACCTAAGCAATCCTCAAAGTTAATCTAGACAGATACCTTTTTCAAAGAACAAGTCTTTACTTAAGTCGTTAAAGTCATTAAGTCATTAAGAAGACATTCAACACCTAAGGACATTCATATAATGTTCCTGGAGAAGACCTATGGACTCACACTCTAACATCCAAAGCCTATTGGTGCAATGTTTAGATAGTGTCCCATACAACTACCTAAACTTCATAGAAATCATCCAACACTAGAATGTATCCCATATGATGAGAATAGGCAATAACCGAGATAGACCATTGTAGCTATGCATGGAATCCGGAGTTATAACCTACTCCGATGGAGGGTGTTCTACTTACCAATGGTAGAACGAGGACACATTCTATGTAGGCACATGGTTAAGGAATATGAAGGGTTTCTTTGTTCTCTATTCTCATATTTTAAATAGAGCAACTCCCCTAACCATACTCACTCATTTCTAGCCTTTGTTCCCATAGAGGATATAACATAAAGGGGTACATGAAGGGGTTCCATATCAAGTTCACAACTATATCACATTACACATTATCAAAGAGGGTCTAGTTTGGTTACCTACGACGGTTAAGATGATAGCTCGATGATTTTTGTAAGGATGATTTCATGTTGTTTCATACAACCACCCTTAGGTCCACCATTCACACAAAAAGGATACCAAAATGACTTTCAACTTCAAGGATATCATAACCTTGTTTCTAGAAGATTTCATATAAAGGACCTTCTTTATTCATGGTCACTCAATCACACATACAAGACTAAGAAGCTTTAGCATACAAAGTCAAAAATTCATATTCACATCTTACATGCATTAAGTAAGGGACATAAGTATACTTAAACAAGACACATACATACTTTACCACATCATATATAACATATCATTCAAGAAGCACAAAGGTCAACTAAGCATACTTACTAGTCATCCTATACACTTCTATAGAATAATCAACAAAATCTCATTAAACGTCTCATATTGTAATACAAGAAGATTGACAGTTCAACATCAAGTCTATACACTGAAGGAATCAATATAGTCTATCATGATCACATATAAATATATAGACGAGCACATACTTTAACTTCCCATGTATAATCAAGTTATCATGACATTAAAAATTCTCACATAGCCAAGTTATACAATATAATATCATAATTCACAAAGTAATGCCGACGAGGTCATTTTTTCACAATTCATAAAGTAATGCCGACAAGGCCACATCATTCACAATCATAACACATATGCAGCGCCACCATAAGTGGAACATACCAAGCATCATCATAATATAAGAGTTATATATAAAGAGAATTTGGGTAGCATATCACTAATCCAATCTCAAAACTTCAATCCATAGCCAAATCAACAAACAAAATACTGAAAGGACCAATTTTTGTATTATCATAGAAGAATTGGTAGTTAAGAAATTCATCCGTTGTTTTAATCTAAATATTTCTTTAATAATTATTTATGATATATTCTAGATATAACATATCTTGGGTTCTTTGGTACATATATAAATTTTTGTCCATTAATTGTTGTAATAATTTTATATTTTGCATAGATTCTATCCAATATTGTGAATATTCATATTTCATTTTATCTTAATTTATTTATAAATCATACCATTCTATTTTTTCATATTCTAAATCTCGTAGGTCTATTTCATACCATTGTTTATTTATTATATCTTCTTGTTCGTTATTATTAAATGTTTTTTCCCATATTATTCTTCTTCATTCAATTATTTCTATACCTTGAAGTATATTTAAGATTAAAGATTCATAGCTTTTTATCATTTCGTCATGTATGTATGTGGTCATGTTTGTTATGCGGGGTTTTTAAATTATTCGTTCATATGATATTCATAATCGATTAAATTTATATTAGATTATTATGAACTAGATTATCTACTTATCATGTTTTTCAGTCACTACTAGCATCGTACTTCAGTCGATACTTCCTTCTTATCAGTGCCTCAACTTTGTTTTCTCCCCTAAACGGCTTTCCTCCCATACCGATTTCAACATTAGGATGGCATAGTATAGAAGTTTTATCCCTGTTTGAAATGTGGTAATAAACTAGAAATCATGATTCAAATAATTCTAATACATAAAAAGTAACATAAAATTATTCAATCATATATATCATATTCAGGAATATATAAAATTAGTTCCGCATAGTTTTTGAAAAATATACCTTTGTTTCTTGCGTATTCATGCTATCTGAAATATGTGATTGAATTTCAGATTGTTACTCCATTATCTAAATATTATTTTTTTTGTTGTGAGAGTGTTTTTAATTTTTTTTATATTTCAGGCATTGCAAATCCTTTATGTGACATATTCCTTCCTTTATATAGAAAGGAATTTGTGCATTTTACCGCACTTACTAATACTCTACACTTACTTTACAACTATCACTACCGTACTACTTTTACACTTGTCATTTTAGTAATACGCACTACCTACCATACTTTATCTCTTATTCCAGCTGGATGTCTCGGATTATATTATATTCTGCGTTGCATTTTGAATATATGTGATCAGGGTATTTGTGACCAATTAGCTTGCAATACCTTGTTAATAATTTTTCCAAAATAAATCCAACTTTAAGTGCTCGTGTTGTAGGTCGTTCTTCTGGCTAAGTAATAATATAATTCATCTCTGGATTTCATCCATATCTGCTTTTGTTAACTCCCTTTAATTGGAATAAATTATTAATTGATCTCTTGCATAGTAGATCAATATAGCATTTCTGTTTAAATAATTATTTGCTAGTTCTTGTATAATGGTTGATATACCAATTATTCTCTTATTGGCATAGAACCTTGGTATCTCACATTTTTGTACCTCTGGTTGATATTCAATATCTTCCGGTATTATCATATCTTTTGTTAATACTATCTTTACTACTCGTATCGGAGGTTTGATCTCCTTGTATAATATCTCTGTTGATGCCGTATAAAATTTTACATAGAATAAATTCCCCTGAAGAACTCTCTTGTAAGTAATAAATGATTTATGTATCTCCGGCATTCCACTTAGTTCCTCTCCGTCATATGTATATACTGTATTTAGTAATCCATATTGTAACATGTCCTAATTAAGTTGGCGTTAGTTTTTGGTTGTGAAATCAGTTTATTATAGCCTTGTATTTTTGGGTTAAATAATCCTGGTTGGGTTCTAGGGTTGTAGTATATCTGGGTTTAAGGTTTAAAAACGTTTTGATTTTGTATATATTTTCTATATAGATTCGTGTAATATGGTAATATTTTCTTTTGTCATGGTGTAGGCTATCTGCGTATATAGAAGTTTGTGGTTCTGCAGTAAATATGTTTTTTGGTGTTAGCCTCGAGGTAAATGGTTTTTTCAATAATTGGTTTGAGTTTGAATTCTTATGTCTTTCACTGACTCGTTTGTTTGTACCTACATCTGTATTTAAACAATTGTTATTGGTTTTAAGGTTTTTCCCAACATCACCGTTTAGCTCAGGATTCTTTCTGTCTTTCGATTGACATAGTTCCGCAGTTTTATAGTCATGCTGCTGACTTATGATAGCTTTAGACTTCAAATTATCTTCATTAGGCTTTAGCTTTTGTATCTCCTTGTCCATACTATCCACTTTTGTACAAAGTGCAGTAATAGCTTCGAGTATTTTTTCAATTGTATCTTCTCCCTTAGTCTCAGTCTAAGTAGCTTTCTCGTGATAAGTAATTTGCAATAACATTCTTATCAGTTTTTATTACTTCAATTGTAATTGTGAAATTAAATATATTTAATATCAATCTCCTTATTTCATTTGTTGTTACAAAATTTTGTATTTTTCTTGTTAGCCACCATTTTGCTTGTGTATTATCTATTCTTATAAGAAATTTGTTATATACAATATATGTTTCAAATAATAATAAACACTTATATACTGAAGGTAATTGTTTTCTATTTATTTCCCATTTCATTTATGTATTATTAAATGTTCCTTTATAATACCTGCAATAATATTCTATTGTATTCGCATCATACCTGTATTTTAATATTCCTCCATGACTTTTTTCACTCGCATCTAATTCTATTATATAAGTAAATTTTTGGTTTTCATCTGGAAAGTATAGTTTAGGTAATTTTTTACATAATAATTTTACCTTTTGTATCTGTATTTGGACTTTTTTATGAAATTTATATTGCATATCTTTTTATAATTTTGTTGTAATGGTTTTAAATATTCTGCTAATTTTGGTATGCATTTTCTTACTTGATTTACTAGGCTTATAAATGATTGTAATTTCGTTTTTGGGTCTAGTTGTTCATTTGAGTTAATTATTTTTTTGTACTATATGTGTGTGCAATTTTATTCCATTTTTATCTATTTGTATTCCTAAGAATTCTATTTGATTTTTCATTTTATCTGCTTTCTTTTTTTTTAGACTTATACCCGAATATTTTATTATATGTACAGGTTTTTCTAACAATCTTACATGTTCATCTTGTGTTTTAGAATATAATAATATATAATCAATGTATACTCTACAAATCTCTATTTTATTAAAGTAATTGTCAATAAAGTGTTGATATCTACCTGGTGAGTTTTTATATCCAAATGTTAATACATTCAGTTTATAAAATTCTTGTGGTACAGTGAATGTTGTAAGTTTTTTAGACTCTTATTCTAGTTTTAAGTGATAAAATCCTGATATACAATAAAATTTTCTAAAATAATTATATTATTGTATTTTCTTATCTTTAGTATTTTATTTGGTATTGGATAATTATATGTTTTAGTTTTTGAATTTAAATTTCTATAATAAATAACAATTCTGCTTTTTCCTCATGTTTGTTTACTATGTATATTTACTATAAATGCCGGGCTTGTGTGCTTACTATTGCTTTCTTTTTTATATCCTTTTTCTAATAATTCATTTATGTGTATCTTAAATTTGGTTAAATAATTAAAATTATATATTAAATGGTTTTTAGGTTATTATACTATTATTATCAATTAGCTCAATTTTCACTTTTGTTTTATGTTTTTCCCATCCTTGTAAAGCATCTTCACTATATAATAATTCTAACTTATCTTCGTTTATTTTTACTTTATTTATAGAGAATATACTTATTTCTATCTTAGGGTCTTCGTCTATTATATTTTCTATGTTTTGCGTAATTTTCTCACTTCCTTTTATCCATTCTGTTATTTTTCATTTTTTGTTATTCTTTTTGATATTATTTTTTGTTTACATGGTGTTGTGAACCACCAGTGTGTTCTGTTATTATATGTGGGTACAATTTTTCTAAAAAAGGCATTCCTAATAGCATATCTTTCGTAGTCAATTCAAAATTATATATTTCATATATAGATAATGTCTTATCCCATATTTGTATTTTTATATTTTTTGCCTTATATGTGATCATTCTTCCTTCATTATTAAATCATGTCACTACTATTGGTGTTTTTAATTTTTCTCATTTATCTTCCAGTAAATAATTATATTTACATATATTAGCTTCTGCTCCCATGTATATCATCGGTGTATAATATATGTTGTAATATCCCTCTATTATTATCTTTGCAGATATATGTATTTTTATATTTTTATCTTACCAAAATTATTTTTACTATTACTCTTTTATTTTTTTAATTTATTGTGAACTTTTTGTCTTCTAGATTATATGGTTTTACTTGTTCTAACCATCTCATTCCTAAAATAATCTTTTCATCTCCTTGATATATTTTATATTTTATTACTATTGCTATTCCTCCAATGATTATTTCCTTTTCTTTAGTTTCTATGGTATAAATTAATGCTTTTGTTAGTTCGGGGCATGATTGCTCAGTAGTTAATATTTCATCTTCCTTTATAAATTCTCTGGTAATATAGTTTTCTTCTCGTCTTGTATCTATTAATATTAAATATTTTCGTTTTTCCATTATTCCGTTTATGTAATAATGATGTGGTTTTTTCATCTTCCATTAATTTTTTTGAAGTTTTATCTATTCTTGTTTAGGTACTAATTTTTGATGATATTTGTGTTATTTCATAGTTTATTATTTTTTATGTTCTTAATCTTTCTTTTACTCTTTCTAAGTCTTCTTCTATATAAATCTCATTATAACTATAATCATTTTTATCTATGACAATGACTATCCTTTCAAAAGGATTTTCTATTTTTATTTTGTTTTATTTTATTTTTTGTTGTTTTTTATGTTTTGTTGTTAAAAATATAAGTTTTTAATTTAGCTGTAAATATTTTAGTTCCCGGGGCTAGTTCTATTCCCGACATTTTCCAATATAATACTAGTGATTTATCGATGTTCTTGTCATTTATTGCTACTGAGTAGTTAACACTTATTATAAATTTAAATTTTTAGTATATAAGGTTACCTTTTAGTGCCTTATTATACTTTTTTCTATGGGTTGTATGATTAAATCAGCCGCTATGTATATTTCTATGGGTGTATCTATTCATTCTCTAAAACATGCTTCTATTTGTATTTCTGTTCCTCCTAAATATACATATTTAATAGGATTTTTAGCCTTAATGTCTTGTATTTCTTTATTTATTATTCGTTTATTTATTATTGATATTTTGGCCTTTCCTTTAGTGTATTTGCAATCTATGATATGTTCTCTTTGACTTACTACACAATATTCTTCTTTTTGTCATTTAAACCAGTTTCTTATTATTGGTATTTCAAATACTTTTGCAATGTTTAGATCTAATTATTTTCCTTTTATTTGTTCAAATATATTATTTTCATATATTATTTTTTGTTCTAAGGACTCTTCGTCTTGATTTTCTTCTTTATTAGTTATTTGTATATCTTTCAGTCATTTGTTGTATTTAGAATTCATTATCTGGCTTCATCTCTATATCGTTATCCATTTCATTTTCTAATATTTCATTTATGCTATCTTCACTTTCTAATTCATAATCTATGTCCTCTATCTGCGTATAATATTCATCGCTTATTATTATTTCTGATATTTGTTTTTTTTTTTTGGATTGTTAGATAATTTAGAGTCTCTGTCTATATGTCCTAATTTTCCACAATTATAACAAGTACATTCTTTTAGTTTTCTTTTTGATATATATGGTCTTTTGGTTTTGTAGTTTTTTTCATAGTATCTTCTTCGCGATTTTTTATATTTGTATTTTGATCTGTATTTTTTATTATTTCTATTTTTATCATATCTCTCCGTACAACCAAACTGAGCTACTGTTTTATTTTGGCAACATGCCAAATTTTTTACTGTTATATTTTCCATTTTTATTTCGTCTTTATGTTTTTTCACATAGTTTCATAAACCATCGTTGCAAGAATTTTATTCTAGCTCCTAAGGTATCTGTTAGTTCTGCATCATACCAACTTTTTATGACTTTTTAATTAAAAGGTTCTGGTAATTTTTTAAAATATAATATTCTTATTTCTTCAATTTTTTTCAGTGCTATATGTCCCTTTATAATAGTATTCCCTAAATGCACATGTATATTCATCTATGTAACACATATTAAATATTGCTAATTTTATCATTATATACTTATTTTATGATTTTTTCTTTTTTTTTCTTCTACCACTGTTGTCATATTGCTACTTCATATTTATATAATATTTCCATATTTGTAGTAGCTAATTCGCCACTAGATTTTTATTTCTTCTAAAAGATTTTAAACATTCATCTGATAAATTTTGTAACCATAATTTTACTATTCCTATAGGTGTTCTTTCTCTATATCATTGTGTCTCTGTTATTACTATTTTATTATCTATTAATGGTTTTGATATATATCATATCCATAATTGTATTGTTTTATTTATATCTTCTACACAATCTAAATCTAGAAAATTATGTTGTTCAGTTATTTGTTTAGGTGTCCATTTTTTATTCAATCATTTATCCCATATAGTTTTTTATTTATCATAGTGTCCATAGTTTTCATTATAATATTTAGAATTTAAATTTTTTTGGATATTTTACTCCTGATGTGCTAGGTTTTTCATCCATGTCTACGCTTCCTGTATTTATTTCTATATTTCTTGCATTATTGATATACCGTGGCTTCACGATAATTTTAATGCTTTTTCCTCAAGTTTAGTGCGTGTCCAAAAGCCTTTTTGTATTATTTTTTTGTAATTTTCTCTTTATTTTCAGAAAAATTTGTCTAAAGATGAACGCGGAAGTTTTTGAGCAAGAAATGAAAAAAAAATACCACCTATGGAGCTTGTGACATTCCGTCGTGCCTGTGAAGGTCCGTAGGTGGCATCATAGAGAAGCTGCTGAAGGAAGATGGGGAAGTCAGACAAAGTGTGGGGTTACGAAGTGCATAATGGACCGTCGTATCAATGACGGTCCGTCCTGCTGGTTCGTTTTGATGATCGGAGAAGTAGTCCTAGTACCCAAATTCCAAGAAAATTAAGTGTTATGGAATGGAGACCCTCGACGGACCTTCGTGCTTGGAATGGTCCGTCATACCTGCCGTCTAGGGTAATGAAGAGAGCAGGAGAAGAATTTGCAAAGTATTGGACGACGGAGTCCATGACGGCCCGTCATGACCACGACGGCCTGTAACGAGGTCCGTCGACCCAGCCGTGTTTTGACAGACTTTCAGCAATTAGATTCCTTCTTTTATTAGATTTTTGTTTTTTATAAGTAGTTGTAAAAACCTCGTTTTTGGGGTTAGACTTTTGGTGGTTAGACACTTTTATGTTAGATTCTTTGTTAGTAGATTATATTGGATATTATACTTTAGATTGTTACACTTTTCTCTGGAGTTGATTGTTGGTGATTTTATTGACTAATCAAGTAAATTTCTGGATTTTATTCTTTCTCATTGAAGTAAGTGCATGAATTCTTATACTACATATATGAATATGGTGATTATGACTATGGGTAACTAAACACTATAACTAGGGTTGTGAGAACCATGGGTTAATAATGAGGTAAAATCTAACTAAAATTACGATTCTAGAATAGTTTCTTGCATATATTGATAAATCATTCTCTTAGAAGTCTTTTTAACGGATGGCCAACGTTAGAACTCGCCTTAATGCTACTTTCCGGATCAATGAGGTAGATAATAGGAAAAGAATTATCAACATAGATTTAGTGTATACTACCTAATAGGCTAGTATTGATTGGTACGAGGTAATAACTTAGTCAAATATCGAGTACAATGCTTAATATGAGGTAGAGGTAAGGGTTAGTATAGAAACATACATAGCAGGATCAAGGTGCGGAGTGGAATTTTCTAGATGCCGGACCAAGGATTTAGAAATACTGTCACGACCCAAAACGAGCCGCGAGTGGCACCCACACTTATCTTACTAGGTGAGCGAACCAATAATCTAAACCCCAACATTTACCAGTATATCAATTTTGAATAGTAAATAAAATGCGAAAGATCCAAAACTTATTAACGTAATCAATTAAATAAACTTATAAAGTATAATACTTATCATCCCAAAAATCGGGAAGTCATCACATCAAGAACATCTATCCTCAAATTACTATGTCTAAGAGTATTTAAGAAACTAAAATAAGTAAAAAGATGGTCCATGTCCGAACTTCAAAGACATCAAGACGTGAAGAAGAGAATCCAGCCCGAGCTAGGAATAATAGCTCACCCTGAAATCTGATGTGCTGAAGACTGGCTAGAGTTGAGGACAAGTCGAAGTCAATGGTGCACTTGCTGCACTCCACAAAACAACAAGAAGAAAATAAAAGTAGGGGTCAGTACAAGGAACACGTACAAAGTAGGTATCATCGGCCAACTCAAAATAGAAACCAGTATATATTAAACAATAGTATACAACCAACTACAATTCTTAACAGTTGGCAAATAACAAGCACTTGAACCATAGACACAACAACACCATAATGGTTACACCCTCAATCACAACATTAAGCACACCTATGAGGACTCATGCCTCTACACCATACTCGTTTGGGAACTAGGTTCTTTGAGTTCGAGTATATTAAGTTAATTCAAGATTTCTTGCCTTTAATGTTAGTGTGTCGGAATGTGACACTCCGATCCCCTAATACTGTGTCGGAACGTGACACTCCGATGCAATAATCCGTGTCGGAACGTTACACTCGATCCAATAATCCGTGTCGGAACGTGACACTCCGATCCAAAATTACCATTAATTATCATTTAATACCACCACTTTTTCATTATTTAGTAATATCTCATCGAGCCTCCTTTATTCACGGCATTACTTCGGTAGAGATGGTTCAAGATTAGAATTTCAACATTCTCATAATTTTATAGCCAACCACAAACCACACAATCAAAAACATGCAACCACGCAATAAAGTACATAGGAGACTTTACAATATCATTCAATACATATCAATCGCTATTTAGAGTTTATCTATTAGATAGAATTAAACCATAACCTACCTCCACCGGAGAATCGAAATCAAGCAAGCTACCTCTCCAATGCCTTTGTTTTCCTCAATACTTCGCTCCCTTCGTTCGTTTCACGTCTCCTCCTCTTTTTACTTTTTCCCTTTTTCAGATTTTTTTACCCTAATTATCATATAATCAATTATAAAAGATGGTAAAAGTAACCCACTATTTATTTTAAGGTTATCTCCTTTAACCCCCAACTAACTCAATTATACACATTACCCCACTAATTTCATAATAATAATTATGAATAGTCCAAAACACCCCTAAGAAAATTTAGCGAAAGTCTGACCAATTCGGGGTTACGCAGCTTGTGACGGTCCGTCGTGAAGTTCAGAGAGTCGATTCTGGTACCCAGACTCCAAAAATTGAAGTGTTTTGGAACGAAGACCCTGTGACGGTCCGTCGTATCCATGACGGTCCGTCCTGCACGTCCGTCCTGAAGTTCAGAGAAGTAACTCCAGTACCCCGATTCCCAGAGTTGAAGTGTTTGGGAACGAAGGCCCTCGACATTCCATCGTGCCTATGACGGTTCGTCCTACTTGTCGTCGAGGGTAATGAGAAGAGTAGCAGAAGAAATTACACAAGTATGGGACGACGGAGTCCATCACGGTCCGTCACATGGTCCGTCGACCCAGTCAGTTTTTATCAAAAACAATTCTACTGTTCGAACCGACTAAACAGGTTGTTTCAATATATACCAATTTACCCATCGTTCGTCCTCGAACGATCACAGGAAGAAAAGCAAGGGCGAGAAAGAGTACCTGAATCTGTAAAAAGATGTGGATATCTTTCTTGTATATCCGCCTCATTCTCCCAGGTAGACTCTTCAACTGGCCGATTCTTCCACTGAACCTTGATAGACACAATCTCCTTTGATCTCAACTTGCGGATTTCTCTATCTAGAATAGCAACAGGCTCCTCCTCATATGACAAATTCTCATCAAGAAGAACTTAATCCCAACGAATGATGTAGTTTCCATCCCCATGGTACTTTTTCAGCATAGACACATGAAATATCGGGTGCACTCCGAAGAGTCCTGGAGGCAATGCCAATTCATAAGCCACCTCCCCCACGCGTTTCAAAACTTCAAATGGCCCAATATACCTTCTAACTAAGTTTACCTCGCTTACCAAACCGCATCACCCCTTTTGATGGGTGAAACCTTCAGCATGACTTGTTTACCCTCCATAAAATCCAAGTCCCTAACCTTTCGATCTTCATATTCTTTCTGCCTGCTCTGAGCTGCTAATAGTTTCTCCTGAATGAATTTTACTTTATCTAAAGACTCCCTCAAAAGATCGGTACCCCAAGGTCTTACCTCAAATGCATCGAACCAACCAATTGGAGACCTACATCTCCTCCCATACAGTGCCTCAAATGGGGCCATATCAATACTTGAGTGATAGCTATTGTTGTATGAAAACTCTGCTAAGGGTAAGAATTTATCCCAATGACCACCAAATTCTATCACACATGCACGAAGCATATCCTCCAACACCTGAAT
>NC_028646.1:72792552-72793053 GCF_001406875.1 Solanum pennellii | reverse complement strand
GGTCGCGATACATTTTGGTTGCACCAGGATGTATAGAGTACCTTGAACTATGAGCCTCTGTAAGAATAGTGTGAATCAAATCATCAACACGGGGCACACATACCCTCCCTTTAATTCTCAAAACGCCTTCCTCATCAATTATTGCCTCTTTAGCATCCCCTCGTAATACCATATCTCGAATTCGGCTCAGCTTCTCATCAGCAAACTGCTTTCCCTTAATATCGTCAAGAAAAGAGGATCTTGCCTCCACACAGGCCAAAAGTCCTCCTTTCTCTAGTACTTCCAGCCTCATAAGGTCATTCGCCAAAGTCTGAACCTCTCTAGCCAATGGGCGTCTATAAACCTGTAAATAGGCTAAACTACTGTCACGACCCAAAACCGAGCCGCGACTGGCACCCACACTTACCCTCCTATGTGAGCGAACCAACCAATCTAAACACTAACATTTCAATATAATATCAACAGAAAGTAATGCGGAAGACTTAAACTCATTAATAAAAC
>NC_028646.1:72788623-72788884 GCF_001406875.1 Solanum pennellii | reverse complement strand
TTCACGGACTACCGAAACCGACCCAATTGAAGGTACTTGGGTAGCATCATCCCTGAGGTGTGCCAAGAAAGCTAAACACCCTTTACTAACCATTCTCTTAGCACGAAGAAAGGAGATGATACGAACTGGAGTGGAAGTGTAGTCACCCTCCCACACTAACGGATCTGTCCCAGGCTTGGCCAACGTTACAGTTTTAGCATTACAATCTAAGATTGCAAAATTTGGAGAAAGCCAAGTCATACCCAGAATTACATCGAAATC
>NC_028646.1:72775163-72786725 GCF_001406875.1 Solanum pennellii | reverse complement strand
CTGCTGCTCCGTCACAGAGTTCAGAGACTCAATTTCCTTGAAGAGTCTGTGAAGGTCCGTCGTTCCCACGACGGTCCATCCTGCCATGTCGTCACGAAGTTCAGAGAGTCGATTTCAGTACCCAAATTTCAGAATTCTAAGTGTTTTGGAACGAGACCCCCTCGACGGCCCGTCGTGCCCATGACGGTCCGTCGTGGGTTCCGTCGACTCAGACAGTTTTTCCAGAAATAAAATCTGCTGCTTAAAACGACTAAACAGGTCGTTACAACTACCCATGCTCCCTGCTTTTCTACTTAAAGCATCTGCCACAACATTAGCTTTTCCTGAGTTATACAATATAGTAATATCATAGTCCTTCAATAGTTCCATCCACCTTCTCTGCCTCAAATTCAAATATTTCTGACTAAAGACATACTGTAAACTACGATGATCTGAATAAACTTCACACTTGACCCCATATAGATAATGTCTCCATTGCTTTAATGCAAATACTACTGCAGCCAACTCCAAATCATGGGTCGGACAGTTACGTTCATGCACTTTTAATTGCCTCGAAGCATAAACAATTACATTTCTCTCCTGCATTAGCACTGCACCCAAACCAGAATAAAATGCATCACAATTGACAATGAAATTCTTACCTTCCACTGGCAAGGTAAGAATTGGTGCAGTAGTCAACAAAGTCTTGAGTTTCTGAAAACTTTCTTCACATTCATCCGACCATACAAAGGGAACATTCTGCTTAGTCAAATTTGTTAGCTGCGAAGCAATAGAAGAAAATCCCTTGACAAATCGACGGTAGTAGCTAGATAAACCAACAAAGCTCCTTACCTCTGTAACATTAGTAGGTCTTACCCAACTCTTTACAGCTTCAATCTTAGAAGGATCCACCATCACTCCATCCTTAGAAACCACGTTCCCCAAGAAGGACACTGAATCTAGCCAAAACTCACACTTGGAGAATTTGGCATAAAGCCTTTTCTCCCTCAACAACTCCAATACAATTCTCAAATGCTCCTCATGTTCTTTCCTACTCTTTGAGTATATCAGTATATCATCAATAAATACAATGACAAAGAGATCCAGATATGGCTTAAAAATCCCGTTCATCAGACTCATGAAAGCAGCAGGGGCATTCGTAAGCCCAAAAGACATTACTACGATTTCATAATGCCCATACCTGGTTCGAAATGAAGTCTTTGGCACATCTGCTGCCCGTATTTTCAATTGATGATAACCGGATCTCAGATCAATTTTAGAGAAGACACAAGCACCTTGTAACTTATCGAATAAATCATCAATGCGAGGAATAGGGTACTTGTTCTTAATAGTTACCTTATTCAGCTGCCTGTAGTCTATGCACATCCGAAAACTTCCATCCTTCTTTTTCACAAATAAAACTGGAGCACCCCAAGGGGATTCACTTGGTCTAATAAAACCTTTACCTAACAACTCCTGAAGTTGGCCTTTAACTCCCTTAACTCAGCTGGGGCCATTCTATAAGGGGGAATGGAAATGGGGCGAGTACCCGGCTCCAGATCGATACAAAAATCAATATCCCTATCCGGTGGCATACCAGGAAGGTCTGCAGGAAACACATCCAGGAACTCACAGACTATCGAAACAGACTCAATCGAAGGTACTTTGGAAGTTCATCCCTGAGGTGTGCCAAGAAAGCTAAACAACCCTTGCTAACCATCCTCTTAGCATGAAGAAAGGAGATAATACGAACTGGGGTGGAAATATTGTCACCTCCCACACTAGCGGATCTGTCCCAGGCTTGGCCAATGTCATAGTTTTAGCATTACAATCTAAGATTGCAAAATTTGGAGAAAGCCAAGTCATACCCAGAATTACATCAAAATCAACCATCTCTAGAATAATCAAATCTACATGAGTATTGCTCCCCACAAAAGTCACAAGACAAGACCTATACACCTTCTCAACTATCATTGACTCACCCACAGGAGTAGAGACACTAATAGGCATGTCAAGCAAATCACAATGTAAATCAAGACCAGTAGCAAATGAGGAAGATACATATGAAAATGTGGATCCAGGATCAAATAATACAGAAGCCATGCAATCACAGACCAAAAGATTAACTGTGATAACAGCATCAGATGTCTCTGCTTCAGACCTCCCGGGGAAAGCATAACAATGGGCCCTATCACCTGTCTGTCCATTGCCCCTATCATGTTGCGCTGCAGCAGTTCCAGCTTTCCCACCACCCTGACTGATTGGGTGACCACCATTACCTTTGCCACCACGTCCTCCAGAATGGCGGCCTCTCCCATGACCACCTCTTCCTCTAACTATTGGGGGTCTGTAACTCTGTTTTGGACAATACTTCCTAATATGTCCAGTCTCTCCACATCCATAACAATTCCTGGAGTCAAGCATAGGTCTTTGTGAAAGTGACGAAGACTGGGGATAACCTCCAAACCCAGAAAAAGGCTGACTGGGCTGCGATGGACCCCCATCTAAAGCCTGCAGGGAAGACTGAATAGGGCGGTTTTGGTAACCTCCTTAGCTCTGCCCTCTGGAGTAAGAACCGCTAAACTCACCTCCCTTACGGAACTTCTTAGATGTCGACGCCATGGTGAAGTCGTCAGGCTTCACCCCCTCCACCTCTATCACAAAATCAACCACTTCCTGAAAGGATTTTGCTGCAGCAGCTACCTGTAAGGCTGGGATCCGCAAATCTGACCTCAATCCCTTCACAAAACGGAGAATCCGCTCTTGTGGACTGAAGCAAAGCTGAGTGGCATACCTGAATAGTGCACGAAATTTAGCCTCATAAGCAGCAACAGATATCCTTCCTTGCTCTAGGCTCAGGAATTCATCTCTCCTCCTATCCCTCAAAGTCCGGGGTATATACTTCTCCATAAATAAGCTAGAGAATGAAGCCCAAGTCATAGGTGGTGCCTGTGCTGGTTGACAGTCAACATACAACCGCCACCACATTTTGGCATCCCCCTGAAACTGATAGGTCACAAACTCAACACCGAATCGTTCTCCTATGTCCATCTTATGTAGCAGCACATGACAATCAACCAGAAAATCATAGACATCTTCAGATTCAGCACCCTTGAAGACTGGAGGTTTCAACTTTAAGAATTTAGTGAAAAGTTCATGCTGGTCACTTGTCATTATAGACCCTGTGGTCAATCGAGGAAACGTACCTACTTCCAATGAGGCATCCATGCGGGGAGACACAGCAGCTGCATGTTGTACTCCCTGAACCTGAGGTGCTGGTGCAGAAAACACTTGAGGTGTCTGGCCTTGATCAAATAACCCGCTAAGATAGGTAAGAACCTGGTTAATCATCTCTGGGGTAGGCTGGGGTGGTAATTCCTCATCTTGAACCTGCTCATTTTCCCCTTCTTCCCCCTCTCTCACTACCTCATCAGTCGGTGGAGGAGTCACTGCCCTATTACTAGCTGGACCAGGTGTTTGTCCTCTACCTCTAGAGGTGTCCTCCTGCGACCTCTACCACGGCCTCTTGCCACTGCTCCTCCTCGAGCTACAGTCCCAATGGTTGGCTCAGACGCACCCTGTCCTACCGGTGTTGGTGTTGACACAGTTGTTGCTCTAGTTATAACCATCTGCGAGATAGAGTGAGGATGTCAGATACCAATTTGTATCACCTAGATACCAATTGGACCCAAGTAATAGCACGAAAGAAAGAAAGAATGGAGTTTTCCTAAAGTCCTATAGCCTCTCAAAGAAAAGTAAGGGCGTCCCCCTACCGTTCCTCAAGACTCTACTAGACTCGTTCTTGTTTGATGAGACCAACGAACATAAAGCTCTGATACCAAGTTTGTCACGACCCTAAACGAGCTGTGAGTGGCACCCACACTTATCTTACTAGGTGAGCGAACCAACAATCTAAACCCCAACATTTACCAGTATATCAATTTTGAATAGTAAATAAAATGCGAAAGATCCAAAACATATTAACGTAATCAATTAAATAAACTTCTAAAGTATAATACTTATCATCCCCAAAAACTGGAAGTCATCACATCAAGAACATCTATCCTCAAATTACTAAGCCTAAGAGTATTTAAGAAACTAAAATAAGTAAAAAGATGGTCCATGTCCGAACTTCAAAGACATCAAGACGTGAAGAAGAGAATCCAGCCCGAGCTAGGAATAATAGCTCACCCTGAAATCTGATGTGCTGAAGACTGGCTAGAGTTGAGGACGAGTCGAAGTCAATGGTGCACTTGCTGCACTCCACAAAACAACAAGAAGAAAATAAAAGTAGGGTTCAGTACAAGGAACACGTACTGAGTGGGTATCATCGGCCAACTCAAAATAGAAACCAGTATATATTAAACAATACAATAAAACCAACTACAATACTTAACAGTTGGCAAACAACAAGCACGTGAACCACAGACACAACAACACCATAATGGTTACACCATCAATCACAACATTAAGCACACCTATGAGGACTCATTCCTCTACACCATACTCGTTTGGGAACGAGGTTCTTTGAGTTCGAGTATATTAAGTTAATTCAAGATTTCTTGCCTTCAATGTTAGTGTGTCGGAACGTGACACTCCGATCCCCTAATACTATGTCGTAACGTGACACTCCGATCCAATAATCCGTGTCGGAACGTGACACTCCGATCCAAAATTACCATTAATTATCATTTAATACCACCACTTTTTCATTATTTAGTAATATCTCATCGAGCCTCCTTTATTCAAGGCATTACTTCGGTAGAGATGGTTCAAGATTAGAATTTCAACATTCTCATAATGTTATAGACAACCACAAACCACACAATCAAAAACATACAACCACACAATCAAGTACATAGGAGACTTTACAATATCATTCAATACATATCAATCGCTATTTAGAGTTTATCTATTAGATAGAATTAAACCATAATCTACCTCCACCGGAGAATCGAAATCAAGCAAGCTACCTCTCCAATGTCTTTTTTTTCCTCAATACTTCGCTCCCTTCGTTCGTTTCACGTCTCCTCCTCTTTTTACTTTTTCCCTTTTTCAGATTCTTTTTACCCTAATTATCATATAATAAATTATAAAAGATGGTAAAAGTAACCCACTATTTATTTTAAGGTTATCTCCTTTAACCCCCAACTAACTCAATTATACACATTACCCCACTAATTTCATAATAATAATTATGAATAGTCCAAAACACCCCTAAGAAAATTTAGCGGAAGTCTGACCAAATCGGGGTTACGCAGCTTGTGACGGTCCGTCGTATCTACGACGGTCCGTGCTGCAAGTCCGTCGTGAAGTTCAGAGAGTCGATTCCGGTACCCAGACTCCAAAAATTGAAGTGTTTTGGAACAAAGACCCTGTGATGGTCCGTCGTATCCATGACGGTCCGTCCTGCAGGTCCGTTCTGAATTTAAGAGAAGTAACTCCAGTACCCTGATTCCCAGAGTTGAAGTGTTTTTGAACGAAGGCCCTCGACGGTCCGTCGTGCCTATGACGGTTCGTCCTACTTGTCGTCTACGGTAATGAGAAGAGTAGCAGAAGAAATTAAACAAGTATGGGACGACGGAGTCCATCACGGTCCGTCACGACCATGACGGTCCGTCACGTGGTCCGTCGACCCAGTCAGTTTTTATCAAAAATAATTCTACTGTTCGAACCGACTAAACAGGTTGTTACAAATACATAACTTATCACATTGCATGCAAGATACTAGGAAAGAATTTTTATAGTAAGAATTATTAAATTAGGAACCTATGGGAACACTTAAACTGTAGTTACTTTTATTAATTGATTAAACTCCAACATTTAAATCTGTTAGTTGTCTACTTTATTTTAGCTTGTTATTTTCATTCATTTAGAAATAAAACCCCCCCTTCTATTGTCTTTATTTTCTGAGGAAATAATTGACTGAATAATAGTAATAATAGATTGAAGTTAAGTCTGAACTATTTTGCTCGTAATAACGATCCCAACCTCATTAGTTGGGTTCTTTACTTAGTACGACCGCTTTACTTCTTATTTGAGAAGTAAGTTTGAGCGTATCAAATTTTGGCGCCGCTGCCGGGGAAAGTAGATTTTAGATTAAATTAACTTATTACTATAGTTTAGTTGATAATTTCTTTATTTTACTTTGTTTATTGTTTTTGATTCTTGCAGAACTATCTTCTTTGTATGCCAAATGCAGGAGAGGAAGAAAACCTTTGTTTCCCTACGATCACGAATTAGAGTGTACACTATGCAACATGAATCGAAACTTGGGTATTAATGATGATGATCCAAACCAAAACATCCCAGCTCCGATTGATGTTCATGGTCAGTTATTACCCGATGCTTTGGGTGAAAACCGACAGAGGGGAAAAAATCCCACTCCACGTCCTCAAGAATACTACAGAGGCTATGACAATATAGCAGACTACGATGGGCGACTTGTCTTGCCCCTCAACTACCAGGACACACCTTTGTGGTAACTAGTAGCCCGATGCTAATGCTCACTGCCAGAGGTTTGTTTTCAGGGCTACCTTCTGAGGACCAACATGCCCATATAGCTAAGGTAAGGGCATTGTGTAAAAGTTGTGTAGGGAGGCCTGACTTGGACTTGAACGTAATAGGGCTAAGAGTGTTTCCTCTCTCACTGACGGGAGAGGCTGCTATTTGGTTCATTAAGCTCCTTTCTAAATCAATTTTCACTTGAAACCAACTAAGGGACGTTTTCTTGGATCGTTACTACCCCGGTCTCCAAGAAACTAAACCACAAAGACAGAGCGAACAACTTTGTTGCACTACCAGGAGAGTCAGTTAGTAGTTCTTGGGATAGATTCGCCTCACTTTTTAGAAGCGTCCCCTATCACCTCATACATCATGAGTCACTGAAGGATTACTTCTACCGGGGGATGGGATGATAATAATAAAGCGGTGTTGGACACTATAGCGGGTGGTTCTTATGGCGAGTGTCCTTATGTCGAGATTGCTAAAAAGTTAGAGAAAATCTCTCGGAACAATAAAGCTTGGAGTACTAGGAAATCAGATAACGGGAGAAATACCTTCGCAGTACAATCCACTCATAACCCAGCCAAAGTTGAGATTCGTGAAGAGATGGCTCAGATGAGAACAGAGCTTGGGTTGGTATTAAAACATGTCACTAGGGGTGCAGAAAAGATAAATACAGTCAACTACTTGTCTAAACCATCACCACCAAATGATGAATGCTATTATGAGGAGGATTCCTATGCGGTAAATGAGCAGACGGGGGGTTTCCGACCGAATGCCCAAGGCTCTAATAAGGAGAATTGGCGCCAAGGTCAAGGGAACAAAGGTCGGATCTATGGTAACTATAACCATGAGAGTCATTATGTCCGAGATGGAAACTAAAACCGCGACAACAACTTCAACAGGGTAACTATGGTAACAGAAATGATAGGAATGGGCCCTATGTCCCTCCTCAAAATTGTGTAGTTACTCCTACGGATGTTGGAGATAGTATGGCACGAGTGGAGGATATGTTGCACAAATTGATGAGGAGGTTTGATGCTAATGATGAACATACTGAAGAGTTAGGGAGTGATTTAGCGGGTATTGGGCAGAAAGTCAATACACATGCAATATCGATTAAGCAGATTGAGTTGCAAATGGCCCAACTATCAGCGACTGTGAACACACGTCAAATGGACACTCTTCCTAGCAACGTTCTCCAAAATCCGAAAAATGACGGACAATGTATGGCAATCACTACTCGGGGTGGTAAGCAGACCACTGACCCACCTATGCCGTCTAAGGAAGAAACGGTGATAAAATATAATGATAAGGTGGTAGAGGGTAGTGGTGAAGTAGATGATAACACTGGAAAAGATGTTGAACTGCCTATAAAGGTAATTCACATGCCTAGACCCCTCCCCCTTTCATCAAAGATTAGTGAAAAAGATCGAGGATGGTAAATATCGGCGTTTTATAACAATGTTGAAGCAGCTTTCTATCAATGTCCCTTTGGTTGAAGCTCTATAACTCATGCCCGGTTATGCCAAGTTTATGAAAGATCTGGTTACAAAGAAAATATCGGTCACTTTCGAGGATGATGATAGAATGCAGCATTGTAGTGCTATTGTTACAAGATCTCTCGTACAAAAGAAAGAATATCCGGGTGCATTCACTATTCTTTGTACAGTCGGGTCATTACATTTTGCGAAAGCATTATGTGATCTGGGGGCAAGCATAAATCTCATGCCCCTTTCGATTTACAAGAAGTTGGGTTTGGGTTACCCAAAGCCCACTGCGATGCGGCTACTAATGGCCGATCGAACAGTGAAAAGGCCTATAGGGATACTCCACGATGTGCTAGTAAAAGTGGAGTCGTTCATATTTCTGGCAGATTTTGTTGTTCTTGATTGTGAAGTCGATTTTGAAGTGGCTATTATTCTTGGGAGGTCATTCCTTGCTACGGGTAGAGTCTTAGTTGATATGGAAAAGGGGCAGATGAAATTTCGGTTGAACAATGAAGAAGCGACCTTCAACATTTGTAGGTCCATGAGATAGAGTGGTGAGCTCCAATCGGTATCTACTATATCCTACAAATAAAAGATGAAGAAGCACCATGACCTAAAAAGTGAAAAACGAGAGTTTATGGTTGGCAATTTGGTGCTTTTATAAAATTCTAGGATGCGTTGGTTTCCGGGCAAGCTCAAGTCCAAATGGACTGGCCCTTACTTGATTACCCAACTATTACCTCATGGAGAAGTTGAGTTGGAAACTAAGGAGGCTGTGCGGTACAAGGTGAATGGAGAACGTATAAAAATCTATTTCAGGCATGCTAAATCAGCAAATGAAGTAATCGAGTCATACCATCTTTATGAAGTCTTAGTAATCAAGTGCCTTTAGTCGTGCCGCGACGTTAAATCAAGCGCTTGTTTGGAGGCAACCCAATACTTATAGTTTTCTTTCTAGTAATGGTAGCATTTTCTAATAACGGGTTTTAAATTTGCAGGAACATGACCAGGAAATTCTGTAGAAAATTACACTGCAACAGTCACTGACGGACACATGGACAGACCTTCACGTACGCGACAGATAGTCGCATGAATCCGTCGTGCTAGGTACGTCTTTCAAGTATTTTCCAATCTAGGGCACACGTGACAGAACCAATGATGAACCGTCGCATCTTCCACGGACCGTCGTCGGGGTCTAATTGCGTCATTAATGAGTATGCCCGACCCGACCTGGTTGGGGGTAATTTACAAAATTGGTAACCTTTAAAAACCCCACCCCTTGATTTCACCCATTTCCTATCCTCTTTCTCCCATTTCCCACCCTTTTCAACTTCCTAATTTCTATCTCTCTTCTCTATCAACTGATCACTTCCCCAATTCCCCAAATTCCTAAAATCTATCATCTACTAGTCAGAGTCTGCTGCAGTGGTTCTGTTCTTGCTAACCAAGTACCTCTTGTTTTTCTCAAATTCTCAGGTATGTGTCCCTGATCTCTAACTATTTACATTGCATTTTTTTAATTCATATTAGCCTTTTTCTATTTGATGGGTCTTCATGCCTTGATCAAATTTTGTCTAACCTAGGTTAAGAGTATTTAAATTGCATTGTAAAAATTCTAGAAATAGGTTCTTTAGCATTGCTAGTTTTCTAGGTATTTGGGTTAGACACATGTAGGTTAAAACTAAAAAATCAATTTGAGTCATAGGGGATGATTGTGTAATCCCCAGTTCTGTCACTGAATGACAGAATGAGACCCCAATGACGGACCGTCGTACCCACGACGGACCGTCATAAGGTCTGTTCCAACATCACACTGTACGTTTTCATCAAGTGTACACCAACGGATAGATGCGACGGACCTTCGTTTCCACGACTGTCCGTCCTGCACAACCGTTCTACTTTTCAGAGACCCTTTTTCTAAAGGTCTCCTACTTTTTCTAATTGTCCTCTGACGGACATCTACGACGGACTGTCATACCCTCGACGGTCCATCCTGCAGAAAGGTCGTGACTGTCAGAGACCCTTTTCCTAAGGGTCTCCTACTTTTTCCAAGTGTCCTCTGACGGACATCTATGACATACCGTCCTTCCCTCGACAATCCGTCCTGCACAACCGTCGTGACGTTCAGAGACCAATATCCTGAGGGTCTCCATACTTTTTCTAAGTGTCCTTTGATGGACATCTACAACGGACAGTCGTTGCCACGACGGTCCATCCTGCACAACCGTCATAGTTGTCAGAGACCCTTGTCCTAAGGGTCTCCCACTTTTTCTAAGTGTCCTTTGACGGACATCTACGACAAAACGTCACACCCTCGACGTTCCGTCCTTCACAAACATTGTGATTGTCGGAGACCCCTCTCCTTAGGGTCTCCACGACGGACATCGACGATGAACCGTCATTGTCACGACGTTCCGTCCAGCTTATCCGTCATACTTGTCAGAGACATTCCTTCAGTGGTCTCCACATCAACATAGTTGAAGTTATACATGACGGATCCCATGACGGTCCATCGTACTCACGATGATCCGTCACCTTGTCCATCGTGTTTCACTGTTACTGCATAAAAGCCATTACAACATAGCTCTTATATTTATTTTGTTTCGTTTTTGCTCGTCTTATTTGCTCCTTCTCGTACTTATATTTATTCTTTACAGGTACTATCTCTTATGGAACAAAAACAAGATCGAGTTTACGCACGTGGGCGATCAAAGACTGTCGCCCTATCTGCCCGCGTAGTCATTGGCAATGATGATGAGCGTGACCCCGAGTACGTGCCCCCAGGCACTGCCACTCCATCACGAGATGCACGTGCTATAAGAGCTTCTCCCAAAAAGGTGGCGTCAGGCGTAGTCACTGCCTCCCAGTCTGATGAGGAGCGCACACTGACCGGCACACCTTCTGGGTTAGCTACTCATGAAGAAGGAACATCGTCTCCTTAGCAGTTTCATGGATGGAGGAAGCCTTCGGGTCTACTAATGTCCCTGCACCCGCCACAGCTGCACAGTCTTCCTTGTCTGATGAGGCTGACAGTTCTGATTCCACTCCCGGCTCACCAACTCGTGCTCTCACCCCGGTTGCCGACCAGCCCAACAGGTGATGTGTCGCCTGGGCAATATCAAGTTTATTTAGGCAGAAAGTTTTTGAATGATAAAGTAGTCATGACACAAACCCCTACACTGGAGAGGAGGGTCTTTACGGGAAGTCTCCCTACTATGCCAGAGATCCACAATCTCATCACCAAAAACTGTAACGACCTGTGTAGTCGTTTTGAGCAGCAGATTTTATTTCTGGAAAAACTGGCTGAGTCGACGGATCCCACGACGAACCGTCATGGGCACAACGGACCGTCGTGGGGGTCTCGTTCCAAAATACTTAGAATTCTGAAATTTGGGTACTGAAATCGACTCTCTGAACTTCGCGACGAAATGGCAGGACGGACCGTCGCAGGCATGACGGGCCGTCACAGAACTTTTACTAAAATCAAGTCTCTGAGCTTTGTGACGGACCTGCAGGACGGACCGTCACAGTCGTGACGGACCGTCACAGGCTCCGTAAGCTCACTCGGGTCGGAAATTCTGTTAAGTTT
>NC_028646.1:72773247-72773626 GCF_001406875.1 Solanum pennellii | reverse complement strand
TTTTCTATTTTGAGTTGGCCGATGATACCTACTCAGTACTTGTGTTTTGTACTGACCCCTACTTGTATGTTTCTTTCTTTGTCATTTGTGGAGTGCAGCAAACGTGCCATCGCCTTCAATTCAGTCGCAACTCTAGCCAGTCTTCATCAAGTCAGATTTCAGGGTGAGCTATTGCTTCTAGCTTGGACTGGATCTTCCTCGTCATGTCTTGATGCCTAGAGATTCCGGCATGGACTAGCTTTTACTTATTTTAGCTTCTTAGATACTCTTAGATTAGTAATTTGAGGATAGATGTTCTTGTGGTGATGACTTCCAGGTTTTGGTAATAATAAGTATTGAGTTTTTATAAGTTATTTAATAAATTTTCATTAATGAGTTT
>NC_028646.1:72771268-72771495 GCF_001406875.1 Solanum pennellii | reverse complement strand
TAGAGGGTAAGAACTTCATTGTTTATTGTGATGCATCCTATTCTGGTTTGGGTGAAGTGCTAATTCAAGAGATGAACGTAATTGCTTATGCTTCGAGGCAATTAAAGGTGCATGAACGTAATTATCCGACCCACGATTTGGAGTTGGCTGCGGTAGTGTTTGCATTAAAGCAATGGAGACACTATCTATATGGGGTTAAGTGTGAAGTCTATACGGATCATCGTAGC
>NC_028646.1:72690307-72767318 GCF_001406875.1 Solanum pennellii | reverse complement strand
GATACCTACTCAGTACTTGTGTTTTGTACTGACCCCTACTTGTATGTTTCTTTCTTTATCATTTGTGGAGTGCACAAAACGTGCCATCGTCTTCAATTCAGCCGCAACTCTAGCCAGTCTTCATCAAGCCAGATTTCAGGGTGAGCTATTGCTTCTAGCTTGGACTGGATCTTCCTCGTCATGTCTTGATGCCTTGAGATTCCGGCATGGACTAGCTTTTACTTATTTTAGCTTCTTAGATACTCTTAGATTAGTAATTTGAGGATAGATGTTCTTGTGGTGATGACTTCCAGGTTTTGGGAATAATAAGTATTGAGTTTTTATAAGTTATTTAATCGATTTTCATTAATGAGTTTAAGTATTCCGCATTATATTTTGTTATTTATGGTTGAAACGTTGGGAATTGGATTGGTTGGTTCGCTCACATAGTAGGATAGGTGTGGGTGCCAGTCGCGGCCCGTTTTGGGTCGTGACAAAAACTGACTTGAGTGGACAACGCGTTCTTTGGGCCGTTATAGTGAAGAGTTGGTCCGAGAGTTCTACGTCTCTTACGTTGCTACTCTCAGATCACAAATTGATAGGCGGGCTGGCCCCGCCAAACAGGCCCTACTTGAGCATGTATGAGTACGTGGTATTTCAGGTTGATATCTCCCGGCCTACCATTCGCCGGTATTATACGGCGAGGATGTTGATATGCCAACCAGACCCCTCTCACCGCCGAGTGCGACTACCGGTGGCAAATTGTCATAGATGGCCAATTCTTGTGTGAGCCATCGTAGAGAGATACCACCAAGAGGTTTATGGCCTTGCACTTATCTGTTGATGGAGAGGGTTCCGACTAGGTAACAGAGCCAAAGGGAGACATCAAGAAAGCTAACTTGACCTTCACGGCTAAGTTCTTATGGTTGATTGTCCGCCACTTCCTTCCCCCACGGCCGCTGATAATATAGTCATATGGGATCGTGCAGTTCTGATGGCAGCGATGATAGACAGGTTTGAGGTGGACTTTGCTTGGCTTCTACAGGCGGTCATGCATGAGAAGGCTATTAAGGTCACAACTACTTACCATTTTCCGTTACTGATATTTTCCTTTTGCAGGTCTGCAGGTGTGCCCACGCAGAGGGCCCCATCTAGAGTTGCTTCCACTTTGTGAAAATCTGGCTGATACGGTAGCACAGGCTCGCACAGCTACACAGGCTACTTCTGAAACCACTGACACTACCCCGATCGAGTCTATCCCGGGTAGTAGCACTGCCTCAAGCTCCTCTCGCTATGCCCAATTCCCCGCTCTGGTCCCCTTTGCTAGGGTCCTGAAACTAGAGGCATTTATGGTTACACTTTTGCATCACATCCATCCTTGGATGCAGAGGTGTATTGCTGAGGCAGAAGAGAGCTAGGAGCGGAAAATTGTCCAGCACACATCGGAAGATCGCTGAGGTTCATCAATGCTTGGACGTTTTTGAGTTGCGGATGCTAGCCCGGCCAGCCCCTCAGGTGGACGTGTCGACCCTTGAGTCTGCGGTCGAGAGTCTTCGAGCGGACATTAATATGATCCTAGAGGCTAGGGTGCCTGCGTCTGAGGCCCCTTTTGCTGCAGAGCCTGCTGAGGATACAGTGATGGCAGCCTTATTCGCCACTTTTGAGATTCCACCGCCTCCCCCTCGAGAGCATGCCAAGAGGCGTAAGGGTCGAGAGGAGGATGAGGCTAGAGCACGGAAGAAGGAGCGCCGTGAGATGGAGTCTGCGAGGAGACCCTCGCTTGCTGATGAGGAGGCGCGACAGATCAGGGTTGTAGAGTCAGCTGCTGGGCATCTAGCTCCAGAGATCTGGCGGTAGCGGGAGGCACTGCTGATAGTGTTGTTGCTGATGAGGACATTACTGAGGGTGTCCAGACTACAGAGGTAGTGGTTTGCTAGAAATCGTACCCACCAACTTGCTGATCGTCGGCGCTTTGCTCCCCAGGTTTGCTTCACCTACCACTCTCGTATTTCAATTTTTTTTATGCATTGGGGAAAATTGCATGTCTTTTTGTTGGGGGTGGGGTAAATGGCAATTGAGTGCTAGGTGAAGTCTAAGTAGCCCAATTCACTATCCTCTTTTGGATTTTTCTTGCCTATGTTCTTTTTCCCTAAGAGACTAATTGTTTTTATTGTTGAATCATATCTTGTGTATATAGTTTAACTATGAAGCATGATGGCTAAAATGATATACTGATGAAATGAAAATGATGCATGACAAGGCATAGTAATTGATAAATGTGTGGCTCTAAGCATGACATAGAGATACACCACTACATGAGCGTACTCTAAAATTCGAACTAGGTGTCTGCTAATCTGGTAGAGCTATGAGATGTCAAGTCAGTGTGAGGAAAATTTTTAAATAGTCCACTATTTGTACTGAGCTAGAACATGCCTGGTTAGTCCTGCTAAAAGTAAGTTGTAATAGACAACAAGGAAAGGATCATAGGCCCTTGTTCAATATAGCCCATTTTTAGCCTAAATAAATAAAATTGAAATTAATCCTTCTTTGATCCAAATGATTTGAGCTTAAAGTAGACCTTTTTTTTTCACCCCAACTGATCTTTTCTGGGAATAATGTGTTGGTCCTGGTCTCTCCTTGGACATGTGCACCTCAGCTTATGCCAAAAGCATAAGTTAAGGGTGGCTAATGTAGTAAACAACCTTTTCATGGCCCTAACCAACATTGGGTATTGTTTACTTTGACTCATGCCAAAGCCATGAGTTTAGGATGGCTATTATGAGGAATGCTATGGAAAGTGAGGTTGAATGAACAAAGAGAGATAAAGAACAAAAGTAAAGTGACTCAAGAACCTGTTGAAAGAAAAGTGAAATAAAAAAAATACAATAAATAAAATCAAGAAAAGAAGAGAGTCACTTACATAAATGAAGAAAGAAGGGAAAAAAGAAAGGTGAAAGAATATGAAAAAGTTGGCGAAATAATACGATGAAAAGTGGTATATTTACACGATATGTGTAGGAGGTCAAAAAGTCACCAAAGTATACCTAAATATACCCTACCTAACCCTTAGCCAATGTTACAAGCTAAGAAAGTTCTATCGTGATCCTAAAAGTTGTATAGTGAACTTATAGCAGTGAAAATAAGGGCAAGCTTATGGAAATATGTATCAGTGAGTTTTGAATTTGTTCTGAGAGTGAGTGTTGAAAAGTAATCCTTATGCTCAAACTGAAATCTTCGTATAAAAAATGAGGATGTTGTTTTGAAGTAAGGACACAAGTTTCAATACCGAAAATATTAGCACCTCAGTTAGAAATTATAGAGGATAGGTGTTAGTGCATGGTGAGACTGTCATGGTGTGATTCCACATAATTCAAGCCTAATAGTGATAAAATGTATAAATATGATGAGACTGATCGGGATTGATAGCTAAATGATGCGAAAGATAAAACATGGATACTATTGTACAAAGATTTTGTAGTGAGTCATAGTGCGTCGCTTGAGGACAAACAACTAATTTAAGTTTAGGGTGTTGATATACCGTGGTTTCACGGTATTTTTAATTCTTTTTCCTTAAGTTTAGTGTGTGTCCAAAAGCCTTTTTGTATTAATTTTTATGTAAGTTTATCTTTATTTGCAAGAAATCTGTCTAAAGACGAACGCGTTAGTTTTTGAGCAAGAAATGCAGAAAAGTTACCACGTACGGAGCTTGTGACAGTCCGTCTTGCCATTGACGGTCCTTAGGTGGCATCGTAGTGAAGCTGCTGAAGCAAGATAGGGAAGTCTGACATAGTGTGGGATTATGAAGTGCATGACTGACCGTCGTAGCCATGAAGATCCTTCCTGCTGGTTCATCGTGATAATCAGTGAAGTAGTTCCAGTACCCATATTCCATGAAGTTTAAGTGTAATGGAACGGAGACCCTCGACAGACCATCGTGCTTGGAACGGTCCGTCATACCTGACGTCTAGAGTAATGAAGAGAGCAGTAGAAGAATTTGCAAAGTATGGGACGACAGAGTCCATGACGGCCCGTCATGACCACGAAGGCCCGTCTTGACCACGAAGGCCCGTCACGAGGTCCGTCGTCCAAGCTGCGTTTTGATAGATTTTCAGCAATTAGAGTCCTTCTTTTATTAGGTTTTTATTTTTTATAAATAGTTGTAAAAACCTCGTTTTTGGGGTTAGACTTTTTGTGGTTAGACACTTTTATGTTTGATTCTTTGTTAGTAGATTATTTTTGATATTAGAATTTGGATTTTTACACTTTTCTATGGAGTTAATTGTTGGTGATTTTTTCGACTAATTAAGTAAATTTCTGGATTTTATACTTTCACATTGAAGTAAGTGCATGAATTATTATACTACATATATGAATATTGTGATTATTACTATGGGTAACTAACTTTATAACTAGGGTTGTGGGAACCATGGGTTAATAATGAGGTAAAATCTAACTAAAATAATAATTCTAGAATAGTGTCTTGCATGTATTGATAATTCTTTCGCTTAGAAGTCTTTTTAAGGGATGGCCAACATTAGAACTCGCCTTAATGCTACTTGCCGGACCAAGGAGGTAGATAATAGGAAAAAAGAATTATCAACATAGATTTAATGTATACTATCTAATAGGCTAGCATTGATTGGTAGGAGGTAATAACTTAGTGAAATATAGAATACAATGCTTAATATGAGGTAAAGGTAAGGGTTAGTATAGCAACACACGTAGCCGGACCAAGGTGCGGAGTAAAATTTTTAAGATGCCGGACCAAGGATTTAGAAATACATAACATATCACTTTGCATGCAAGATACTAGGAAAGAATTGTTATAATTAGAATTATCAAATTAGGAACATGTGGGGAACACTTAAAACCTAGTTACTTTTATTAATTGATTAAACTCCAACATTTGAATCTGTTAGTTTTCTACTTTAATTTAGCTTGTTCTTTTCATTAATTTAGAAATAAAAACCCCCCTTTTATTGTCTTTATTTTATAAGGAAATAATATTGACTAGATAATAGTAATAATAGATTGAAGTTAATTCTAGACTATTTTCCTCGTGGGAACGATCCCAACCTCATTAGTTTGGTTCTTTACTTGATACGACCGCTTTACTTCTTATTTAAGAAGTAAGTTTGAGCGTATCAATTATCTATATTTGCTTAAATTTCCATATATGTTTCGCTTGTTTCGGAATGTTGTTCTAGATCATCGTAGTTTATTTCATTAACTCTTAGTTAGGGTAGGTTATTTTGGCTATTTTCTTCTTTTTCTTCTAATTCATCTTCTAATTGCAATTTTTCTTTGAATTTAATTGTGTTATTTGCTAGTTTTGTTTTTTGTTCTTTTTGTATTTTTTTAATTCCATACATTTCTTTTAATATTTCTAGCTCTTTTCTAGCTCTATTATTTTAGTATTTTTTACTCCTTCTAATTGTTGTAATTCCCTTTTTTCTTATTGTTTTATTTTTTCGATTTCCGTTTTTCTATCTCTTTCTCCATTTTCTTTTGTTATTCTTATCACCGAAGTTAAACTATCTTCTAGTTTTACCATTTCTTTTTCTAACATTAAATTTTTTGATTGTCACCCATTATCTTATATCTTCTTCCTATATTAGAAAATAATATTTTTATTTTTAATTCATCAGTGTTTTCATATGTTTTTTCATCTATAGCGTATTCTTACTTATTCATTTATAGATTGTATTGAATTTTATATTCTAAATTTTCTGTTTGTATTTCTATATAAAACATAGTTTTTCTCTGTGCTATCATAGATTTTTTACAAATTTTTGCGAAAATGCTATGATTAAGTCTATTTTGCCTATGTCCTAATTCTTGTATTTTCGCTATAATCACTGCAGTATGTTTTTCTTTGTATTTGTTATTCTCGTTATTCATTGTATGTTTAAATATTGCATATATTTATATTTGATTTTAGATATATTATCTATTAATTGATCTAATTTTGTGTTATCGGTTTTTGTGATATTGAGTTGTTTATATTTCGGATATAGTATATTTAATTTTCTTCTTACTTTTCTCAAGCTTCTACTACTATGTTCCTTACTACGTTTCGTACTATCCATAGCTATTATATGAGAGTTTAATGACTTACAAACTCTTAAAATACCAATACACACCTAAAATAACGGTCGTCCTATTTTATAAGCCTTGGGGTGAATTTCCCCAAAACCCCAAGCCATAACAGTGAACCCGACAGAATTTGTAGGCCTTTCAACGCCCCTCACCAACGGACTGTCGACTGGCCTGCGCCCCGTCAATGGTGGTCCGTTGGTTGGGTCTAAAACTCCAAAACATCAGGATACATTGCCTCCATAGACGCCATCCATCGACGAGCCGTCACCTGGTCGATTGGCTGTCGTTTGGGGGTCATCGTTTGGCCACTGCCAGGCAATGTTAAGCTCCATGCTAAAACACAACCAAACTCTCCAGGATGGCCAAAGGCTATCTTTTGAATGTAATAGAATGCTCCTAGGCGTTTGACCTCCAAGCCTTACCAAAACAACATGATGACTCTAAAAACAATTATAAACTATATAAGGACCTCAAAAACTCATTACACAGACCTACTAACATGAAAACACATAAAGCACATACGTGACTAGTCGTCAAACGTCGTGGTCGTTCCTTAACGTTTGACTTCATACTTAACTAAATCTTTAGAGACTGCCTCATAACATCATTTTTTAACATTTAATGACTTGAAGACTTCATGACACACACGTTAGGACCTAGTTTCACCTAAGTCATTTTAGAGGTGTTACATTCTCCCCCACTTGGACAACATTCGTCATTGAATGACACTTGCTTGATTTTTAGACTCTATCAAGAGATATGAGACTTAAAACTAGCCGCACATACAAATACCACACAATATACGACACAGATTTTATGAGGAACACCAATTTCATATAACTAAGAGACTCAAAGCACCTAAACAAGCTAAAAACTAATAATGACTCCTCATATCATAAGACTCACATTCGTTATTTTTTTATTTTGGAGAAACATCATTCTCAACAAACTATCATGCTCATATACATAAATTCTAAACACCAAACCACCATTTTCCACATAAGAATAATTTATTCATTTTTACAAAATCTTTATAGTGACCACAAATTTCCTTATAATGAACATGCTTCACAATTTAACATAGGCAATGGGTTATGAATTTTCTTATAAATACTCAACAAAATAATAATATACAACAACTTAGACATGCTAATTATTCATCTTTTTGAAACAATTTGCAATCTATAGAGATGCACATGAATTATTAGGAAGATGCCATGCATGAAAATACATTTTCTCATTCAAAAAGAACTCAACCAAAACATATATAAGGAAAGGTCAAGGGTATCTCACTCCCAACGACCATACTCATGACCATACTCCCCCTCTTAGAATAAACCCAATCTAAGGTAAACGTAACTATTGTACAAGGAACTCCCTCAAGGAACCTTAAACCTCATTAAATCCTTCTCACCAGCTCTTTAATATATTAGACCTCTTAAAACAATATCTAGTAAAACCAAAGACTCTCAAAAGTCTCATCATCTAATCCATACATCCCCCTTGATAGGAGAAACTCACATTTATTCTTTCTTATCACACCTCCTTCTTTTCGACGGTCGTATCTAAACAACTTCAAACCATCTCAACTACCACTCTTTCACCTATCTAAAACTATACTTCACCATTTCTTCCAACTATACTACCCTTAAAAAGGTAATATAACCAACCTAAAGTTATCCACACCCTCTTTGACACCAATCTAAAAAGTCAACTTTAATCTCTTCTCTCCCTCAACCCAATCTTCACAAAGGGCACTCTTAAAGGACCAACACATAAAGAAACAAGAGAAAAACACCATATACAAAGCTCTTTGGCACGATCAGAAGAATGAAGTAGTGAAACTTTACCTATAACACCATAGCATTCTATTCATAATGTGGAGCGCTTCAGATAATGAACAAGACTACTAGATATGGTTCATAAGGAAACTAAGACACTCCCAAACATTATGCTTTGTTACCACCTTAGTCATGATCCACAAGTATATCCTAGAAGATAGGGTATCCCTCATGTCGAAACACGGCATATGAGGCTCCAAAAAGTTTTGCTTAAGTCACTCGTATCAATCATCGCATAATAAGCGCTTTATAATAAGTAAGAATTTAAATCTTTCTTTACACACGAAGAAATCTTTAAACAACCTACGCAAGCGAAAGACTTTCATTAAAACAATAAAACTTCACTATGTCTTATTGAAGCATCAATAATATTGAGTATACAATATTTGGGTCTAAGCCATTCCAACACATAAACATAAAGACTATGACATAAAAAGGAACATGTGGGTATTGTCCTCGAATCGATGAGAACTCACCAATACTTCATCTTCAACCCATAGAAACCTATGCATCCTCCATGGTATATAAAGACATCCTATTTTCAACACTTAAGTCAAAAAGGGAAAAGAAGGGGTAGCACATGAGATGCACTGAGTATGCAAGCTATGTAAAAACCATAAAAAAGGAACATTTAGTATAGAACATGCTTTCATGATATTATAATATACAACCTTCATAAAATAGTTTAAGGGACATCAAACAACTCAATAATCACAATGTAACACACATTACAAATTAAACTCAATTTATAGCAAACTTATAGTAACCTTACAGTAACATAACAATAACATCACTGTAACTTCACCTATAATTCAAAAAACATAAGATAACATCAAGACCACATCAAACACATAAACATACTCACATGGATACCTTACTAAGGTCATCCTAAGACTCACTTAAATAAGTTATGAAGCGGCCGCCCATCCAAACGGTTCACACACACCTAGATGATCCCTAGGACAACCTAAAGTAAGTTATTCCAATACATCACAAATCACACCAACTCACATAAACATGAGACCCTCCTAACAAAGGTTATTCTAAGGTTACTTGGGTGAGTTATAATGCAATCGTCCATACAATACCTTCATACTCACCAAAAGAGATCCTTTAGACTACTTAAGATAACATCAATCCCATTTCACAATTTAGAATCCCTACCTAGAATTACTTCAAGAATCACCTAAGTAAGACATGAAGAGAATTCCCATACACCCTATCCAAAACTATCTATGATGACATTCAACACTTAAGGACATTCATAAAATAATCCTACACAAGTCCTATGGACTCACACACTAACATCTTCCAAGCCTATGCATGCAATATCCAGATATCGTCCCATACTACTACCTAAACTTCATAGAACTTATTAAACACTAGAATGTATCCTATATGATGAGAAAAGTCAATAATAGGCATGTCCCATGGTAGATAAGCATGGAATCCGGAGTGATAACCTACTTTGATGGAGGGTGTTCTACTTACGACTGGTAGAACGAGAACACATCCTATGCAGGCACATGGTTAATTATTATAAAGGGTTTGTTTGTTTTTTATTTCCATATTTCAAACCGATCAACTCCCCTAACTATACTCTTTTGGTGCTAGCCTTTGTTCCCATAAAGTAATTCACATAAAGGAGTACATGAAGGGGTTCCATATCAAGTTCACAACCTAATTATATTACACCTTACAAAAGAGGGTCCACTAAGGTTACCTATAATGATTAAGAGGATAGATCCATGATTTTCCTAAGCATGATTTCATGTCATTCCAGCCAACTAACCTTAAGTCCACCATTAACACAAGAAGGATACCATTAAGGTTTTAAACTTCAAGGATATCATAACCTTCATTCTTGAAGATTCAACATAAAGGACCATCTTAACTATAATCAAGGGCACATGTCAATAACACATACTAGACTAAGAATCTTTAGCATATTATGTTAAGAAGTTATATTCACATCTTACACATATCAAGTAAGGGACACAAGTATATCTAAACAAGACACACACATACTTTACTACATCATATATAACATATCATTAAAGAAGCACATAAGTCAACATCTCTTATCAAAACTCTCATATAGTCACGTAAGAAGATTCAAACATCCACATCAAAACTACACACAAGGCATCACTATACCTTATCATGATCACATATATCTACATAAAAGAACACATACATTAACTTCATATGTATACTGAAGTCATCAAGAAATTTACAATGATCATATATCCATATTATACATTATGATATAATTGTTCATAAGTAATGCCAACAATTCCACTTTGTTTCACAATTAATAAAGTAATGCCGACAAGGCCACATCATACACAATTATACCACATAAGAACCACCACCATAAGTGGATCATAGAAATCATCATCATATTATAAGAGTTATAAAACATAATATATACAAATTTAGGGAATAATGCAACCAATCCAATCTCACAACATCAATAAATAGCAAAATCAACAAACAAGATACTCAAACGCCCTTACCAATGGTCATGATAACCAATTCAATTCAGTAAGCTTAATATACAATAAATCTAATAATAAATAATACTCATATAATAAAATTTAAAAAGCCTATAAACCATACAATCATAATCTACACAAATATCAAGTACCCATAACAATCTACACATGAATTTACTAATATTAATATAGAAAGATGATCATATCACCTGTAGCATAGCAAAATATAGACAATTGAGAAGTTCAAGGTTTCATGAGGATTTCAGTGGAAAACATCAATTATACATCCTTAATATCATAACTAATGATTGAAAACATTTCACACAGAAACCCTAGACTTAGAGTAAAAAGGGTTTTGATCTAGGTTCTAGGTTCTAAATGAGAGTTTAATGACTTAATTACTCTTAAAATACCCATACACACCTAAAATAACTGTTCTCCTTTTATATTAGACTTGGGGTGTATTTCCTAAAAACTCCAAGCCTTAAGAGTGATGCAAGCCGAATTTGCAGGCACATCGATGCCTATCACAAACGGACCATTGTCTGGCCTAAACCATTTTGATCATAGTCTGTTGGTTGGGCCTGAAAATCTATAACTTCAGGCTACATGTCCCCATCGATGCCAACCATCTAAGAGTCATCGCCTGGTGAACTGCCGTCGTTTGGGGGTCGTCTTTTGGCTATTTCCAGGAAGTTGTAATATTCTCAAAAGTCAAGGCCTAATCTAGAGCACCACAATTTCATTTCATGTTGGTTATACTGTTTTATGACCCAAAATAGTGTGCATAAGACATTTGGAAAGTTTTAGAGCTGTGACGTCAAGGAATATCCATGACGTCTAGAAACTAGCTAAATTGAACTAGTTGACGTCACTGTGTTTGGTGAAGTTTTGGAAGGTTCAAATGAAGTCTAAACTTTTAAAAAGAATTTAAATAGGAAAAATGTAGTATAGAGAGTCTAAACGTTCGATAAAGACTCCCCAAGAACCACCAGAAGGGTCCTTGAAGAAGACCCCAACATGGGTAGGCAGGCTGCCAAAACAGCTTGCTCGAGTCAAGAATCAAGGGGCTACTGATCAAAAAGAAGCGACATGAGGTCCACTTCCTCATTTCAGTTTTCAACAATAAAATTGGGAATTAACTTCGAGACGCGCACTTCCGAGATTTGTAGAAATCGTATTTTATACATTTTTACTTCACAAAATGACCCATTTAAGTGAGGGGTGTTTTGGCTAATTTAGGGTGTTATTATGTATAGCCTAAGGGTAAGTTTTAAGTCATTTTCCACTCACCTGCACAAAATTTCAAAAGCGAAACCCAAAAGCTCTCATCTCTCTCTACTTTCTCTCTCCCTAAATCCTCAATAGAAGGAAGAACAAAGCTTGAAGAATAAGACATATTTCTCTAGGATTTCACTTCAATTTCGTTGATTAATATTCATTATGGTTTGGGTTTTTTCACTCTAGGGATTCCTTTCTACAAGAGGTCCTTTCAAAGTTGATTTCTAAATCACCCAATTCCAAGGGTTTTCTTATTTTAATGGGTTCCCTTCTAAACATCAAATTGATGATAATTGTGATTATTTATGACTAATTAAGTCTACATTTTAGGTTAATTGATTCTACTTGATAAAATCTCATTAGATCATGTCCTTTTACCAAATTTCCCCAAATCTTTGATTTTGGTTATGAATTGAGGGGAATTGAAGAATCTATTGGTTGTTAGATTGGTTTTATCTATTCTAATGCATTTATGGATTGACTAGGGCAATGTATTGTTGGATTTAATCTATTTCTTGAAGAATTTATGATGAACCCTACTTTCCCTATCCTAGGTTATGAATTGAATTTAATTGGGATAGTGAGGATTGAGGATGTAATTAATCTAGTTATTGTTTAATTACTATTGAATGATGTTACTACACCTATTATTGAATGAGAATAGGTAACTCTTTGTTATTTTAATCCTTTACTATAATTATGATTACTTGTGTTTAGTTATGAAGTTATATTGAAGTATACTCTATGATAGGATTTATTAGGGTTGGTGTGATGTTGAATTAAAATGTCCTGATTATGTGATTGTGAGATTATGCTGATGTGAACCGAATACTTTCCTGAGTTGTAACCAACATAGATCATATGAGCTAAACATGAAATCTGGTATCTATAATCACCTAAAAGAGATTGAATCGCCGGCCAAATTGAAATCGAACTGCCTAGCATTCTTAGGTGGAGGCATCCACTAGCTAGTTCCCCTATGCTGGCAAACATTGTCCAAAGACTAGGAGACACACAGAGACCCTGTTCCACCTGGGTGTTGATATCGTCTCATGAGACTTACATGTGTTGGCACAAGCTAATTGCTAATCTATCGATTCCAATCTCAGATATGTTTTACTTTATTATCTCTTAGAGATGACTCTAACATTATGGAAGTTTGCTTCTAGTTATGAGGTTTACTTAACTCTGTGGATGACTGATCATCACTTTATTTTCTTGATGAATATGAACTTAAGTCTTACATTATCATCATGGTGCGAATGAGACTTTTCTCACAAACTCTAGCACCATTTAATGTGAGTATTTTTTACATAATCGATTAAGTGTAATTGAGACTTGTCTCACTTCTTTTAACACTCTATATTAGGTCAATTTCATATATTAAGCTTTTAGTTATTTAATTATTCACCTTAACTTATTTAACGTTTGTTGGTAGTTTTGTACAATTCGTTATGAAAGTTATAACTACTTATTTAATGCTATTACGCTCACAAGTTCGTGTGGATAGAGTATGTTGGGACTTTTCCCATTGAATGGCATACTCTATATTATGAGTTCATTGATGTTGAGATTGGTATGACTTTACATGATTTGAAAGTAATATGATAGGACATAGTTTTTCTAGGCAATTTGTTGGCATAAGTCACAATTTCACTAGATACTTGTCATAACATTATCACTAGCCATGCCAATTACATTATAAGTACATTATAATAATCTATCATGTTGAACAAGCCAACTTTTAATAATCTAACATATAGGTTTCATTTGACATTATAATCAGAGAAACATACACATAATAATCAGTTAACACCACATAAAAACACCAAGCACAAAATTTTCATCATACAGATTTCAAGAATCGAAAATCAAGAGAACTAGGGAGCTGAACAAGTGATTCATTTGGAACAACCCTAGTTTCAATATTCATGATTTCAAAACTTTTGAGAAGCCTCTTGGAAAAAGAATTCAAGGAGAGAAAACCCATACCTTTTATGTAGAATCAAATCTACGAAGATCATCTCGCACTTTAGGAACTGAATGTTAACTAACTCAACATAGACTATATAACTTATATAAAACAACTAAATTAGCTAATTACCAAAATGCCCCTCGTAAATTGCCTAAAATTTGAAAAACACTTGACTTAAAAGAAATCTCGAAATTGCATTGTGATACCCTCAAACTTACTTCTCATATAAGAAGTAAAGCGGTCGTGTCAAGTAAATAACCCAACTAATGAGGTTGGGATCGTTTCCACGAGGAAAATAGTTTAGACTTAACTTCAATCTATTATTACTATTGTTCAGTCAATTACTTCCTTGGAAAGCAAAAATGATAAAAAAAAAAAGGAGGGTTCCTATTCCTAAATAAATGAAAATAACTAGCAAAATTAAAGGAGAAAACTAATAGCTTCGAATGTTGGAGTTTAATCAATTAATCAAAGTTACTAGGGTTTACGTGTTCCCACAAGTTCATAACTTGATAATTCTAACTATAACAATTCTTTCCTAGTATCTTGCATGCAAAGTGATAAGTTATGTATTTCTTAATCCTTGGTCCGGCATCTATAAAATTTCACTGTGCACCTTGGTCCGGCTACGTGTGTTGCTATACTAACCCTTATCTTTATCTAATATTAAGCATCATATTCGATATTTGACTAAGTTATTACCTCGTACCAATCAATACTACCCTATTAGATAGTATACACTAAATTTATGTTGATAATTCTTTTCCTATTATCTACCTCCTTGGTCCGACAAGTAGCATTAAGGCGAGTTCTAACGTTGGCCATCCGTTAAAAAGACTTATAAGCGAAAGAATTATCAATACATGCAAGACACTATTCTAGAATTGTTATTTTAGTTAGATTTTACCTCATTATTCGCCTATGGTTCCCACAACCCTAGTTATGGAGTTTAGTTACCCATAGTCATAATCACAATATTCAAAAATATGATATAAGAATTCATGCACTTACTTCAATGAGAGAGTAAAATCCGAAAGTTCGCTTGATTAATCAACAAAAATCACCAACAATCAGTTACTAAAATTAAATGAAGAACAAAGAGTCTAACAAAGAGTCTAAAAATAATCAAGGGTCTAACAATAATCAAGGGCCTAACCAAATAATCCAGAGTCTAACCTCAAAAACGAGGTTTTTCGAACTATTTATAAAAAAAATAAAAATCTAATTACATAAGGACTCTATTTGCTGGAAATCTGTCAAAACGCGGCTGGATCGACGGACAACGCGATGGATCGTCGTGGTCACGACGGACATTCGTGGACTCCGTCGTCCCATACTTGATGCAATTTCTTCTTCTGCTCTCTTCATTACCCTCGACGGCAGGTATGACGGATCGTCACCGGCACAACGTTCCGTTGAGGGTCTCCGTTCCAAAACACTTGAACTCTTGGAATACGGGTACTGAGACTACTTCTCTAAACTTCATGACGAACCTGCAGGACGGACTGTCATGGATACGAGGGTCCCTCATGCATTCCGTAACCCCACACTTGGTCAGACTTCCCCATCTTCCTTCAGCAGCTGCACTACGCTGCCACCTACGGACCGTACGAGCATGACGGACCGTCACAAGCTCCGTAGGTGGTCTCTTATGCATTTCTTCGCTCAAAAACCTCTGCATTAATCTTTGGACAGATTTCCTGCAAATAAGGAGAAACTTATATAAAAATTAGCACAAAAAGGCTTTTGGACACACTAAACTTAAGGATAAAGTATTAATAATACCGTGAAACCACGGTATATCACATTGTCGTTTTGGTTTTGAAAAATTAAATGAATTTATTATGTAACCTAGCGTAATTACTAAAGTACCCCTATGTGTTTAGGACCATACAAAACCCTTTAGACCATCCTAGGTTTGGTACTACTGGTCCCTTAGCTAGTTATATTTGGTTTATCCTAGGTTAGTTACTTATCTAGGTCAGTTATTAAGAGTCTAGAGACCGGTTAGGGAGCTTGGCCCCACGCGGGATAAACCAGACGCGCGTCTGTCCCCAACCGCTCTAACTGAACCGGTTAGCTTGTCTTTTGGCTGGTGCACATGTGCTTGCACATGTGTTGTCTGTACTTTCCTAACTAACTATTCTTGAAAGTTCATTTGTAATGTTTACTTATTGTCTTAAGGACCTTCACTATGTCCTTGGGCAGTGCTTAATCTACATGATCATTTTAAGTGGTCGTGTGCTATGGCACCTAGGCTTGACACTTTGATGCCTAGTACGTAATTTGTTAAGTTTAGAATCAATACTTCTAGCTTAGGGTCTTCATTGCAGGTACAATTCTTAAACAAGATTGGACTATATTTTAAATACTTGTGTATACATAGAAATTTTCTAACACCCTTAAGAAAATATTCTATAATATGCCCAATATTTCTGAATATTGCGGATTGGGATACCTATGTACACCAATACGCATTCTTAACAATATACTAGGCTCTTCACTAGTAATGTACATATCCTGGAATGTTACATTATCCCCCCCCCCTTTATGAAAATTAGTCCCCGATGATAATACACATCATTTGAATCAAAGAGGGTATTTTCGAAAAAAGAACACGTTAACATACTTGAACTTTACTCTTTGTAAATATCTGATTCACTACTTACTCTGGATGATGCATATTATTCTGCGCTTATATTAAGCTTGATATCTTAGAATGAGGAACTTCCTTCTCAATCTTGCTTTAACTTAATGCACATCACACTCATGCAACACATAAATCGCGCAAATGCTTTAAAAACAGCAATATGAATGCAAGCATGAAGTCATATTAACTCATATAGTGCAAGTATAAAACACACGTTGATGGACTTAGAACACCAAAACCACCTAATGCTCTAAAATTTAGAGTCTCATTAACGAAACTGGACTAAGGAAGAGTATTTCTAACCTCAGGAATTGAAAAAGTGAGGGAAACTGGATCTCATAACGGCCTAACCTACCAAGTTGCTCCCTCAACAAGGTGGTTCCTCCATAACACCTTTACGGTGGGAACCTCCTTGTTCCTTAGTAGATTCACTTGACGATCTAAAACTGCAATGGGAATCTCTTCATAAGAAAGGTTCTTATCGATCCCTAAACCCTCGGTAGGTAAAATGGATGCTAGATCGACTAGATATTTTATCACGACCGAAATCTAGACTTAAAATGAGACCGGCGTCGTTGACCTCTATGAGGTCAGACAAGCCTACATATGTCATTGTTACTTTATTTAGGTTAATTTTAGCGCAAAATTTGAACTTTTTATTACCTAACATTCACGTAATTCATTCTACTTAAACTCATAAATTTTCACAATCACCCATCTAATATTAATATTAACAAATGAAAGAAATAGTTCATAATTGCATTAAACGTATTTTAGCTAAAACAACACCAATAAAAAGTCTGAAATGAAAGTGGGAAAGAGACACTAGTGAAACATTCTCCACAAGCTAAATCCTACATCTAAGATAGAAAATAACAGTAGACATCCTTGAAGGCATGAGAGCCTACCAAATCCGTATGAAAGCTCCACGTCCAGATAGCTGCAACGTCGTACTGTAAGCTTTAATGTCCACCTGTGCCTGCACCTAAATGTCGATTTTGTATAAGGTTAGTAAACACTTGTAGTATATACGGGAATATGCAAGAACACACCAAGGACATGCATGAGTAAGAATAGCTCTTTCCTAACAACATGATTTATGAAAAGTAAAGTCAGTGGACTTGCCAGATATTTATAAGGAAAGTCAGTGGACCTGCAAAATTTGGATTAGGAACGTCAGAGGACTTTCCAAATTTTGATTTAGGAAAGTCATGCCATGAGAGTAACATGCATCATCATACGTATCATATTGCACACAACATATAACATATCACATATAGAACATAACTTATTGCATATAACACTTAACTTATTTAATATCATTCGATCATATGCCATGAGACCTTGGAATCATGGACTTGACATTAAGACTTTCCTAAATGAGGGCTCAACATATGGGACCTAAACTAGGGAGCCTTCTTTAGCAAACAGAGAGTCTTCTTCATTCATTCATACGTACTTCCTTTCATTCATTCTTATACTAGTGTAGACACAAGCTAAACCTACGATGTAATTTAAGACTTTCATCGGGTTCACTGTGAAATTGCCAGTAATGACATAGTGTCATTACTTAAGTCTAGCTCACCTCATGATTATCCTATCCTAACACTTTTTGTATCATTCATTTTATTGTGCATCATTTGAGGACGACCTCATTCATTCATTGGGAACTTTAAATTTAACCGACATAGATCATGAGAGCATCATGAAATCTAGTGTCTTTTCCACACGTAAAAGAGGTGGAATTACCGGTCAAAGTGACCCAAAACATGCTTACGTATATAGGGAATTGAACCATGCTAAATTCCTATACTGGCAGTATAGGTTCAAAGTCTAGGATATATAGGGAGACCCATACCCGGCATGTCGGACAGTCTCATCTCATGAGAGTCATGTGAACCTCCGCCCTTCCCGAAGGGAGGCATCACTTCTCATAGAAAGCATATCGGTGCTCAGTATAATGTTCCATTACATTCAACTCATACATCATTGAAGATGGCTTCTAGCATGAGGACATCATAGCTCGTTAGATGATTTCTTATCTCATCATTAGTATTATGTATGCCTTTACTTGAATACTTTCATTAGAGTGTTCATAGAGACTGGTCTCTTCATTAACTTTACACTCTCAGAGGTGAGTACATTTTTGTAAGATTTACTTAGGCTCATTTGAGATTTCTCTCATCTTTCACATTAACCTGTTATCATGTTGTCACCACATTCATTAGCTTTAGCACAATTGCGATTCATATTTACTCACCCTTTTTTACGTGAATGTTTATTTCATTATATGACAATGCACTTGGACATTTAGTGTGTTCCACCCTCTTACTTAATCCTTCTAGGATTTCATCATTTAGTTTCATACATATTAGGTTCACTTACTTTTAAACGTATGCTAGATTTATGGATCTATGAATACAAGCCATGAGGCTTCATTTATAGTTCGTTTAAGTGATTCGTATCTTCCTAAGATTTTGTGATACAAGACTTATACATCTTGTATGTATGCCAAGATCATCGATTTCGATATATATAAACAATATTATTTGAACGTTTATTGACGTATGCCTTATGTATCAATACGGAAATTGGGAAAGGGAAACCGATTTCGAATCCCTTGGACAACACTTACATTTTTATTTAATTTAGTTTGACCCACGCGGCTTGGGGACCCAAAATAGAGCCCCAATGCCTTCTTTTCGTTTTCACTTAATTTCTCTCTTTATTTCTTTCGTTTCATTGGGACTGAAAGGATATGCGATCGAAGCCCCAGAACTTCATTTTCTTTTAATTTCCTTTTTCCTTAAAACATTTTTTTTTACCAAGAGGGTGTGGGATTGAAACCCCACAACCTTATTTTAATTTTCTCTTTAATTCCTTTTATTCTTCTTAGAGGTCATGGGTTTGATTCCCACACGCCTCAAGCTTTATTTTTCTTTTAATTTTTCCTTAAATCTGACCGAGAGGTGATTAGTTTGAATCCCACTCCTCTCATTTCTTTAATTCTATTTTAGTATTATGGAAATCGGCTAAGGGCACTCGTATTTGAATCCCGTCTGCCTCACTCCTTCTAATTTTAATTAATTATAGCTTTCTTATAGTGAGGTCTTGGGTTCAATCCCTACTGACCTCACATGTTGTAAACATTATTTTTAAAATCTCCTAAACTTCATACATTAGCCGAAACTAAGCTAACACAATGCTAGAAAATTTGTCATGATTGAAGCTCATTTTCGTCAACATTTACACATTAGTTCCTAGGATAATTCATGGATCATTTAGTACATCTTTAGGTGCATTTTTTATGGATTTATTTAGCCAATAGTTTTCACTCAAATCAGCCACATTACACTTCATATGAACATCACGTTTACCCACGTTCTTGCACATAAAATACAAGGATTTAAACATGCCATTTCATGCTCTAATGCGTGACAAATAGTCAAACAATGCACCCACACAACTATATCACACATTTACAGAAAACATCTTTCATTACTCACATAATTCCGAACATACATACATACACATTATCATCACGAAAACACGCTACATCCCTAAATTCTACCAGAAAATATAGCCAACCTATGAATCAATGGGAGCTAGTCACAGGGAAATGCAACGGGGAACAATCCTAGTTTTCGGATTAATAATGACTGAATCTTAAGGGTCTCTTGGGAAAGGCCCCAAGAGTAAGAAAACCCATACGTTATTTTGACGTTTATTCAACCCACGACCTGCTGTCCAAACCATCTCCAAATCACGTTCAAATCTCTAAACTCCAACAACCACTTGACCGAAAACTCCTCCCTTTGACTAACGTTTTTGCTTAGCGTTTGTATATATTTTGATTATAATTTTTTGTGTGAGTTCTTCATGTGTAAAGAACTTTAGTTGTGTTTTCTGTTCTTGTAATTTTTTTAGGCAGAGAAAATGTGAGAAGAGTGGAGAAACGTGAAAGAGATGAGTGTGAGAGAGTAGTTTAGGATTCGGAGTTTTAGTTTCAGAATTAGTCAAACTAGAACTCCTTATTATTTTAATAAAAATTATGATTTGATTAGCTTAGTCAAATGACGATAAATCCCTTAAAAATCAGACTATAAAACTCATTTTAAATACATTTAATTGATGTTTCCGTTGAGGTTCAAACCCAAATGGAGTGACCACCCGAAATGGGTCATTTCGAGTCGACCAAACTCAAAACGTCCACTTAATTAAATTAATTAATAAATTAATTAATTTCTTAAGGTAATTACGATATTACCCTTGACCTAGAAGAGACCATTTTACCCCTAGACCCTCCAAACCTAAGATTTTCCCTTTTTAAGTCTGATAAAGACTCATCCGAGTAAATCATCGTATTCGAGAGCCCTACATAGCTGGACCCAACCTGTTCTAGCTCAACTAACTCCCCAAGTTAGTTAGCTTGGATGTAGCAAGGGCTAAAAGGTTTGGTTCTACGCGCATCAATCCGTGTGAACCCGGTCTAATCGTATGCATTCTAGACACATTAAGCATTATTTATCATAGCCATTTTTAGGTTGTTGCATTATCCCCCCTTAGGAACATTCGTCCCCGAATGACACTTCTTATAATCTAGCACAACGCCTGTCATATCATAACATAACCACGATGCACAGTCAAGAAGTAGCAATAAAGAATGGAGAGATAAGGAATCTTAGAAAAGAGTAGGAAGTATAACCTCAAGAGCTGACAAAAATGATGGTAGGGGGGTCTCATATCGTCCTCGGCCTCCCACGTAGCACCCTCCAAAAAAATGATTCCTCCAAAACACCTTCACTGTGGTAATCTCCTTGTTCCTCAGCCGCTTGATCTGTTTGTCTAAAATCTCAACAGATACCTCCTCAAAGGAAAAGTCATCATCGACCCCCAAACCTTCAACAAGTAAAATCGATGTTGGATCACCTAGAAACTTCTTTAGCATAGAACATGAAAGATTGGATGAATAGAAGCTAGCCCGCTGGCAATGTCAACTTATAGGACACCTCATAAAACACGTTGTAGGATCTCATATAGCGCAACATACCTCGGACTCAACTTCCCCTTCCTGCCAAACCTCATCCCCCCTTCATAGGTTATATCTTCAAATAGACATGGTCACCAACATCAAACTCTAAGGGCCGTTTCTTATCATCTGCATATGATTTTTGCCGACTCTAAATAGTAGCCATCTGTCCCTAATCACCCTGACCTTCTCTAAGGCCTCATGAATGATCTCTGGAACCAAAATGGATGACTCTCTAACCTCGAACCACCCAACTGGAGACCTACACCTCCTACCATATAGTCCCTCAAATGGTGCCATCCCAATCGTAGAGTGATAGTTGTTATTATACAAGAACTCTATCAGAGGCAGATGGTCGTCCCGAAATACCTCTAAAGTTAATCACACACGCTTTCAACATGTCCTCCAATGTCTGAATGGTGCGCTCTGCCAGCCCAACAGTCAATAGATGTAAGGGAGTACTAATATTTACCTGCATGCCTATGTTCTTCTAAATGGATCTCTAGAAATGTGAAGTGAACTAAGTTCCTCTATATGAAATGATAGACAAAGAAATCCCATGTCATCTCACAACCTCATAAATGTAGAGTCTCGCATAATCCTCGGCTCTGTAAGTAGAATTCAAAGGGATAAAGTTTCCAGACTTAGTCATCATACCCACAATAACCCATATGGAGTCGTGCTGTCTCCTAGTCTTCGGAAGACCAACCACGAAGTCCATATTAATGGACTCCCAGTTCCACGTCAAAAGCTCGATCATCTGTGTAAGACCACCAGGCTTAAGATGTTCTGCCTTAACAAGTTTGCAATTAGGACACTTGGCCTGATATTCAACAATGTCCTTCTTCATACCATCCCACAAATAGATCTATTTAAGATCATGATACATCTTGGTGGAACCTGGATATATGTAATATCTGGAACCATGGGCCTCTGCAACAATCTTTGTCCGCAAATCATCCACATGTAGTACACATAGCCTGTTCTCGTACCTAAGTATGTCGTCACCTCCCAAAACAAAATTCTCATTCATCTTAACCAACACTGATTCCTTCACCTCCATGAACATAGGATAAAGATGCTGACCCTTGTTGACTTCAACTACTAAGGATGATTTAGAAATAGGATGAACTGAAACACCCCCAGTAGTAGATCAACTAACCGCACATCTACTCAGCTACAACATTAGCCTTACCTCGATGGTAGTGGATATTCAGGTCATAGTCCTTCAACAGCTCCAACCACCTCTGCTGACGTAGATTTAACTCCTTCTATGTGAACACGTACAGGAGACTTTTGTGGTCTGTGAAAAAATCCACATGCACTCCATACAAGTAGTGCCTCCAAAATTTTAGTGCAAGCACCACAGCTGCCACCTCCAGGTCATGAGTGGGATAATTCTTTTCATGAACCTTTAGCTTTGTGGATGCATAAGCTATCACCTTACCCCACAGCATAGGAGCACAACCCAAACAAACCTTAGATGCATCACAGTAAAGAGTGTAATTCTAACCACACTTAGGCAAAGTAAGCACCGGGGTTGAAAAGAGTTTGTCCTTGAGATCCTGGAAACTGTTCTCACAAGTCTCCGCCCATTTAAACTTGACTGTCTTCTTCATCAAAGTTGCGAGTGGGGAAGCAATTGAAGAAAAACCCTCCACGAACCTGCGATAATAACCATCCAATCCCAAGAAGCTACGAATATCTGTGGGGGGTAAGAGGTTTTGGACAGCTCTTAACAACCTCAGTCTTCCTGGGATCTACCTCCACACCTTTGTCGGACATAACATGACCCAGGAAGGTCACTAATCTTTGATAGAATTCACACTTGCTGAATTTGGCATACAACTGTTTTTGTCTATGTACCTGCAAGGTTAGTCTCAAATGCCTGTTCATGATGTTCCTTGGTCTTAGAGTAGATGAGAATGTCATTAATGAATACTATGAGGAAAAAGTCAAGGTATTCACGAAAGACTCTATTCATGAGATCCATAAATGCAGCAGGTGCATTCGTGAGACAAAATGACATAACCAGAAACTTATAGTGACCATAACGGGTACGAAAGGATGTCTTTTGGATATATCCATCCCTAACACTGAGTTGATGGTACCCTGAACGAAGATCAATCTTCGAGAAGAAACTAGATCCTTGGAGTTGATCGAACAAATCATCTATTTTTGGAAGTGGATACTTATTCTTGATAGTGACTTTGTTGAGCTATCGATATTCGATACACATTCCAAGGTTTCCATCTTTCTTTTTCACAAAAAACACTGGAGCGCCCCAAGGGGATATGCTCGGCTTAATGAAACCCTTATCAGTGAGATCTTTTAACTGTAGCTTCAAATCTTTGAGTTCATCTTGAGCCATTTTATAAGGAGGAATTGAAATTAGTTTAGTATCGGGTTCTAAGTCGATAGCAGAGTCAATCTCTCTAGGGGGTGGAACTCCTGGAAAATCATCACAAAATACATCTTGGAACTCATTCACTACACGTACTGAGTATATGGAAGGAATATCATGATCTAAATCATTAACACTCACAAGATTACACAATAACCCCTTGGACATCATTTTATTGGCCTTAAGGTTTGAAATCATGGGATTAGGACGACTCGAGTTGAACCCTTCCCAGACAAGCTCTTCTTAATTAGGGAAACGAAATCTCACAACCCTACTATGACAATTCATGCAAGCATGACAACTATGAAGCCAGTCAATGCGAGGAATAACATCAAAATCATGCATTGGTAAGTAAATTAAGTCTGCACACATAGTCTTACCACATACAACTATTGGGCAATCCTTGCATACTCTATCAGTTCTTACATTCTTTCCTAAAGGTGTACTACCACTACATGATCATGCAGAACTTCAGGCAATATCTCAAAAGTGAGAGCAAGTAAACGAGTTACAAAGGAAGGCATAGACCCTGGAAAAGTAAAGCATAAAAGGAAGTTGAGAATACTTGTAGCATGCCTGTGACCACATCAGTGGACTTCTCTTGCTCCTCCCTGCCCTTCAGGGAGTAGAACATGTTCCTCTTAGGTGGTTCGGATGCTGCTGCACCCTGTGGATTAGGCCTAGGCTGAGCATTACCTCCAGCCTTACCCCTGTTCTGTGGGCAATCCTTACCCATGTGCCCACCCCTACCACGACCAAAATAGGAATTAGTACCCTTTTTGTACTCTCCACTGTGAGCACGACTACACGTAGCATTGTTCATTCTGCGACGCTGCATATCGCCTCCATTGCGCTTCTTGGGGTCGTGTCTGCCACCTCTAGGTGTTGTACTCCTCTGGAAATTAGAGTTCCCTAAACTCTGTTGCTCCTTTTTTAATCTGGGCTGCTCACGGATGCCAAAATTGTTTCAGTTTCCTCCATTGCTAGGACCTTCCTAATCATGAGGCTTAGGCCTCCTAGAATCACGGACGCCCCTCTTCTTCTGATTGTCCTCCATCTGTTGGACATGCACCATCAACCTTGTCAGGTCCATGTTATCGTGGAGCACCGCAGCTCGACACTCCTCCTCTAGATCTTTGGTGATTCCTGTGAGGAACCTACTCATCTCATCTCTACTGTTAGATACAAGGGAAGTAGCATACCTTGATTGTTTAACAAACTTCAGCGAATACTCCCTGACTGTCATTGATCCCTGCTTAAGGTTGATAAACTCCTCAACCTTGGCCTCCTCTATCTCCCTGGGGAAGAATCTCTCAAGGAATACTGTCTTAAATAACTCCCAAGTGACCGAAACACCGCCCAATGCTCAACTATCCTGCCACATCTTGCACATAGTTTGTGCAACATCCTGATGCTGATAGGAAGCCAACTCAGCATTCTCTGTATCTGTGGCTCCCATGGCTACAAAAATCTTATGTACCTCGTCCACAAACTCCTAGGGATCTTCTGAATTCTTGGACCCTGTGATAATAGGAGGATTCATCTAAGTGAAGTCTCGTAGGCTGTCAGCCATGCTACCAACAGGTGGGTTTTCCCTTTGAACATTCTATCGGTTGACCTGCTCAGTCATGGCCTAGGCCTGCATAGTGATATATTGTGCCTGCATAGTGATATCCTATGCCATCTGGGCCAGAGATGCCCACAGCTCCGCATTAGTCAACTCAGCTAGGTTAACCGGCATAGCCACTCCTTCAGATGGAGCCTGGAGTTGAACATGATTGTCCTCAACAGCTGCTCCTCCTCTCCTCTGACCAACGTTCCTCCTAGTATTCATTCTCTAAAAACAATAAGAATTATAGTTATCCACGCTAATAACACCAAGAAATAATACATTAGGAAAAGGCACCATAAGATCAGAAGAAGAGAAATTTTCCTACGCATCATGTAGTCTCTTATCCAGAATAGTGGTGCACTTCACTACCATGACTTATAAACTACTCAATGTGGTTGATGTGAAATTATTATCCTCTAAATTTAGCCTAGTGCTCTTATAACAAAATTTTGACCACCACAATCTAGACCGTAGACGAGACTGGCGTGTAGACCTCAGAGTTCGCAGACAAACCTACATACGTCATTGTTTCTTTATTTAGCGGAAAATTTTCACTTTTTGTTATTTAACATTCATGTAAGTCATTCAACTTAAACTCATAAACATTCACATTCAACCATCTAATAACAAGATTATCAAATGGAAAAAAATTGTTCATAATTGCATTAAACATATTTTTGCCAAAACAACACCAATACAAAGTCTGAAATGTAAGTGAAAATGAAACACTAGAGGAACATGCTTCACTAGCTAAATCCTACATCTAAGCTAGAAAATAACAGTAGACATCCTCGAAAGCATGAGCGCCTACCAAATTCGGATGAAAGCTCCACGTCCGGATAGTTGCAACGTCGTACTGTAAGCTTTAATGTACACTGTTGCCAGCACCTAAAAGTAGATATTGTATGGGGTTAGTAGACACTTGTACTATGTACGGGTATATGCAAGAACACACCAAGGACATGCATGAGTAAGAATAGCTCTTTCCTAACAACAAGATCTATGGGAAGTCAAATAAGTGGATTTTCTAGATTTTGATTAGGAAAGTCAGCAGACTTACCAAATTTAGATTTAGGAAAGTCATGCCATGAGAGTAACATGCATCATCATACGTATCATATTGCACACAGCACATAACATATTAGATATAACACATAACATATTGCATATAGAACCTATGTGATATCATTCGATCATATGCCATGAGACGTTGGAGTCATGGACTTGACATTAAGTCTCCCCAAAATGAGGGCTCAATATATGGGACCTCAATTAGGGAACCTTTTTTAGCAAACACAGAGTCTGCTACATTCATTCATATGTACTTCATTTAATTTATTCAAAAGCTATTGTAAACACAAGCTATAACAAGAACGAAATTTAAGACTTTCATCTGGTTTGCTGTGTAATGGCCAGGAATGACCTAGTGTCATTATTTAAGTCTAGCTCACCTCATGATTATCCTATCCTAACACCTTTGGTATCATTTATTTCTTTAATAGCATCATTTGAGGCTGGACTCATTCAACCATTGGGAACTTTAACTTTCACAGACATAGATCATGTTAGCATCATGAAATCTAGTGTCTACCCCAAACCGAAAAGTGGTGGAATCACCGGCGAAAGTGACCCAAAACATGCTACAGTATATAGGGAATTGAACCCTTCTAGATCCCTTTATTGGCAGTATAGGTTCATAGACTAGGAGATATAAAGAGACCCAAACCCGGCATGCTGGACAATCTTATCTCATGAGAGTCACGTGAACCTCTGCCCTTCTCGAAGGAAGGTATCACCGCTCATAGCTAGCCTATCGGTGCTCAGTATAAAGATCCATTACATTCAACTCATACATCATGGAAGTTGGCTTCTAGAATGACTACATCATAGCTCACTAGATGATTTCTCGTCTCATCATTGGTATAAGTATGACATAACATAAATACTTTCATCAGTGTTCATAGATACTTGTCTCATCATTAACATTACACTATCATATGTGAATACGTTTTGGTAATATTTACATAGGCTTATTTGAGATTGCTCTCATCTTTCACATTAACCTCTTATCAAGTTGTCACCACATTCATTAGCTTTAGCACATTTGCTCTTCATAATTACTAACCCCTTTTTACGTGAATGTTCATTTTATCATATGCCAATGCACTTAGCCATTTAATGGGTTCCACACTCTTAATTAACCCTTCTAGGAGTGCATCATTTCGTTACATACATCTTAGGTTCACTTACTTTAAAACTTATGCTAGACCTATGGGTCTATACATACAAGCCACGAGGCTTCATTAATAGTTCGTTTAAGTGATTCGTATGTTCCTATTTTTTTTATACAAGACTTATGCATCTTGTATGTATACCAAGATCATCGATTTCAATCTATTTAGGCAGCATAATTTGAACATTTATTCACGTATGACTTATGTATCAATACGAAAATTGGGAAAGGGAACCCGATTTCGAATCACTTGGACAATACTTACATTTTTATTTAATTTAGTGTGACCAACTCGGCTTGGGGACCCAAAATCGAGCTCCAATGCCTTTTTTTCATTTTCCTTATTTCTCTCTTAATTTTTTTTCGTTCATTGGGAGTGAGAGGATATGAGATCAAACCTCCTCAACGTCATTTTATTTTAATTCCCTTTTTCCATAAACCATTTTGTTTTGACCAAGAGGGTGTGGGTTTGAACCCCCACAGCCCCACTTTAATTTTCTCCTCAATTCCTTTTATTTTTCCTAGAGGTCGTGGGTTCGATCCCACACGCCTCAACCCTTATTTTTCTTTTAATTTTTCCTTAAATAGGTTGTGAGTTCGAATCCCACTACTCTCATTTCTTTAATTCTGTTTTAGTTTTACGGAAATATCTAAGGGAACTCGGGTTCGAATCCCGTGTGCTTCACTCCTTTTTATTTTAATTAATTATATCTTTCTTATAGTAAGTTCTTGGACTCAATCCCTACTAACCTCACATGTTTTAAACATTATGTTGAAACTCTCCTAAACATCAAACATTAGCCGAAACTCAGGTAACACAATGCCTGAAATTTGGTCATGATTTCCAGCTCCTTTTCATCAACATTTACACGTTTGTTCTTAGGATAATTCATGGATCATTTAGTACATCATTAGGTGAATTTTTCATGGATTCATTTAGCTAATAGTTTTCACTCAAATCAGCCCCATTGCACTTTTTATAAACATCAAGATTTACACACGTTCTTGCACATAAAATACAAGAATTTAAACATGCCATTTCATGCTTTAATCCGTGAACAATAGTCACAACAATGCACCCACAGAACTGTATCACACATTTCCAGAAAACATAATTCATTGGTCACATAATTATGAACATACATACATACACATAATCATCACGAAAAAACTTTACATTCCTAAATTCTACTAGCAAACATATCCAACCTACGAATCAATGGGAGCTAGTGAAAGGGACATGCAACAGGGAACAATCCTCGTTTTTTTATTAGAATTGACTGAATCTTAAGGGTCTCTTGGGAAAGGAACCAAGAGTAACAAAGTCCATACCTTATTTTGATGTTTATTCAACACACGACCTGTTGTCCGACCCCCTCTCCAAATCTCATTCATGTCCCAAAACTCCAACACCACCCGACGGAAACTCCTCCCTTTTCCTAACGTTTTTGCATAGCGTTTGTATATGTTTTGATTATATTTTTTCGTGTGATTTCTTAAACTGTGAGGAACTTTTGTTGTTTTTTATGTTCTTGTAATTTTGTTAGGCAGAGAAAACGCTAGAAGAGTGGAGAAACGTGAGAGAGATGAGCGTGAGAGAGTAGTTTAGGATTAGGAGTTTTAGTTTGGGAATTCGTCAAACTAGGACTCCTTATTAATTTAATTAAATTTCTGATTTAAATAAGCTTAGTTAAATGACCATAAAGAACATAAAATCAGATTATAAACCTCAATTTAAATACATTTAATTGATGCTTCCGTTGAGGTTCGAACCAGGGTGGAGTGACCACCGCGAAACGGGTCATTTCGGGTCACCCCGACCCGAACCGAACTGTCAATTTAATTAAATTAATGAATATACTAATTAATTCCTTAGGGTAATTACGATATTAACCATGGCTTGGAAAAAATTATTTTACCCCTGGACCCTCCAAACCTAAGATTTTCCCTTTTTAAGTCGGGCAAAGACTCATCAGAGTAAATCTTCGTATTCAAGAGCCCAACATGGCTGGACCCTACCTTTCCTAGCTCAACTAACTCCCCAAGTTTGTTATCTTTGCTGTAGAAAGGGTTCAGAGGTCTGGTTCTACGTGCATCAATCCGTGTGAACCCGGTGTAATCGTAGGAATTATAGATACATTAAGCATTATTTAGAGTAGCCATTTTTAGGGTTATTACACACTTGTTAATCATCGAAATGTGAAACACTGGATGAACAGATGCCAAGTCATTCGGTAACATTAGTTCGTAAGCAATATTTCCTACTTGCAGCAAGATCTCATAAGGACCTATATACCTCAGACTCAAATTCCCTTTCTTACAAAACCTCATCACCCCTTTCATGGGTGATATATTTAGGTATAATTGATCACCTACTTCGAATTCAAGATCCCTCTTTCAGTTATCAACATATGATTTTTGACTACTGTAAGCAGTAGCCAATCTATCCCTGATCATTCTCATCTTTTCGAAAGCCTAATGTATGATCTTTGGGCCAAGAATGGCAGTTTCTCCCCTTTCAAACCATCCAACTAGGGACCTACATCTCCTACCGTATAGTTCTTCAAAAGGTGCCATCCGTGTACTAGAATGGTAGCTATTATTATAAGAGAACTCAATTAGTGTCAAGTGATCGTCCCAACACCTCTTGAAGTCAATCACATGCTCTAAATGTGTCTTCAAGGGTCTGAATGGTACGTTTTGCTTGACCATCCATTTGAGGGTGAAAAGGAGTGCTGAGCTTTACTTGCGTACCCAAAATCTTATGGAAAGATCTCCAAAAATGAGAAGTGAATTGGGATTTCCTATCCGAAATGATAGATAAAGGAATCCTATGCCACTTCATGATCTCATCAATATAGAGCATGTCATAATCTTTGGCTCTGTAAGTAGACTTCACGGGAATGAAGTGAGCAGACTTAGTCATCCTATCAACAATGACCCAAGTGGAATCATGTAGTTATTTTGTTCTTGGAAGACCAACCACAAAATCCATATAAATAGCCTCCCACTTCCACGTTAGAATATCAATTTATTGTGTAAGACCCCCAGACTTAAGGTGTTCGGCCTTAACCTTTTTACATTTGGGACACTCCTCCAAAAACATAGAGATGTCTCGCTTCATACCGTCCCACCAATAAGTTTCCTTCAGATCATCATACATCTTGGTGGAACCTGAATGAATTTAATACTTAGAGACATTAGCCTGTGCGATAATATTAGGCCTCAATTCATCAATATTTCGTACATACGATCTTCCTTGGTTCCTAAGTACACCATACTCCTTAGGGCGAATAATTCATTCATATTACCCAATACATAATCTTTCAACTCCATGAGTACTGGGTCGAGATGCTTTTTGGCTTTTACGTCTATAACAACTGAGGATTCAGAACTTTAATGGACCGCAACACCCCCATTTGGTTTGTCAAACAATCGTAAACCTCACGTTGTAAATCGATTTACTTCTTTAACAAACTCTTTCTCCTCGTCATCGATATGAGACACTCTTCCCATGCTCAATCGTCTCAAGGCATCGTCCACTACATTGGCCTTACTTGGATGATAATGGACACTCATGTCATAATCCTTTAGTAACTCTAGCCATCTTCTCTGACGAAAATTCAATTATCTTTAAGTAATAACATACTGCAAAGTTTTATGGTCAGTAAATACCTCAAGATGTACACCATATAAGTAATGTCTGCAAAGTTTAAATAATATAACCATAGCGGCTAACTCAAGATCATGAGTAGGGTAATTCTTCTCGTGTATTTTAAATTGTATTGATCCACATGCAATCACCTTGCCATCATGCATAAGAACACATCCCAAACCTACTGGGGAAGCATCACAATAAACCACATACCCTTCACAACTCCTCGACAATGCGAGAACTGGGGCCGAAGTGATTCGGTCTTTGAGCTCTTTTAACACTTTTCAGACGACTCAAACTTCCCCTTCTACTTTGTTAAAGTAGTTAATGGAGCAGTAATTGCGGAAAAGCCCTCCACAAACCTGCGATAATAATTAGCCAAACCTAAGAAACTTCGAATATCGGTTAAAGTTAGGGGTCTCGACCAATTCTTCAACGTCTCAATATTTTTGTGATCGACCTCTACACCCTGATCGGTCAAAACATGACCATGGAAGGTCACTGATCTCATTAAAAACTCACATTTGCTAAACTTTGCATACAACTGATGTTCCCTGAGTACTTGCAATGTCATTCTGAAATCCTGTTCATGCTCTTCTGTGGACTTGGAGTATATAAGTATGTCATCTATGAATTCTATGACAAAAGAACCAAGGTATTCACGGAAAACTCTATTCATAAGGTCCCTAAACGTGGATGGTACGTTAGCGAGACCAAATGACAATATAAGAAACTTATAATGACCATACCTAGTATGGAAAGCAGTCTTAGGAACGTCCTCTAGTCTCACACTAAGATGGTGATAACCTAATCGAAGATCTATTTTAGACAAGAAACGTGAACCTTCAAGTTGATCAAATAGATCATCGATTGTGGTAAGAGGATATTTTATATTAATAGAAAATTTGTTGAGTTGCCGATAATCGATACATAATCTAAGATTCCCATCCTTTTTCTTAATAAACAACATTAGAGAACCCCATAGGGATATGCTCAGCTTGATGAAGCTCTTATCAAGTAAATCTTTTAACTTCAACTTTAGCTCTGTGAGTTCGGATGGTGCCATCCTATATAGTGGAATGGAAATCGGTTTGGTGTTGGAATCTAAATAAACAGTGAAATCAATTTCACGTTCAGGAGGGATTCCTGGTAGATCCTCTAGAAAGACATCTTGAAACTCATTTACCACGGACACAGAGTCCATGGAAGAGACATCTTATTCTAAGTCATTGACTATGACTAAGAGTCATAAGTATCCCTTATATAACATCATATTGGATTTAAGATTGGAAAATATTTTGGCATGTTGGATTTGAACCACGCCCTTTCCCATTTTAACTCTAACTTATTTTGAAATTGAAAACTTACCACCCTGTTTCGACAGTCTATGGTAGCATAGCATTTATGAAGTCAATCCATAGAAAAAATTATTATAAAAATCAAGCATAGTTAATTTTATTAGAACAGCATGAGTAATTTTATTGAGAACAGTTACTGGGAAATCTCTATATACTCTTTTGGCCCTAACATTGTCTACTATGGGAGTACTAACTAGAAATGGTTCCTGCAAGATCTCAGGAAGAAAGTAAAATTTAATAGCTACTAAAGGAGTAACAAAAGACAAGGTAGATATTGTATATTATAATGCATACACAGGAAAGGAAAAGACAAGCCAGTTACTAGTAACCACATCTGCAGCCTTCTCTTGTCCTTCTCTTCATTTCGATGCATAGAACTGGTTTCTCTTGGGAGGTTCGGCTGCTGTAGTGGGATTAGGCCGAGGCTGAGTATCTACCTTGGCCTGATTATTTGCATTTGGGCAATCACTAATCTCGTTCCCACTCTTAACGCACCCATAGAATCTATTAAAACCTACCATGCACTCACCTCCATGCACACGACCACACTTACCACACATTTTTTGATCACACAATCTAAATCGGCCACCCTTAACCCGGTCCATAGCTTTGTTGTCTTCCCCGAAGAAAAGATCAGAACACACAACAACTAAATGCACCAAATTTCAGCGCGTCGATAGCAACACTCAATTCCGAGAAACCGAATCCGGTGCATCGCGACAACAATCCCAAAAGGCTCGGCTTTGTCTTCTTGCCTCTCTCTGCCAGGTGCCTGCGTTTCAAACAGCAACGAAGCACTCAAACTTATCCTTGGTGGCTTGAGATCATTCCACATCGACGCCAAGGACGATAGAGCCGATTCAGACAATCAATGCGATCTTTCTTGTTATGGATAAAGGCAAAAACCTTCAAAAAAAGCCTGTCGATCCAAAAGTGGAAAAGTGTTTGGAATTCAAATTTGAGTGGGCCTTTCCCATCATGATTCGGTCGTTTTACCCAAAAATCCAACCCTAATTGTCCCTATATATATTCTCTTGGTCAGTGCGAAAAGGGGGATTAGATTTTTTTGTGGATTTTTGAAGACAAAAAAAATTCGAATTTGTTAGCTAAATATACTCGACGGGAATTCCTAGAAGAATAGAGGAGAGAATTTTAGTTGAGAAGAGAAGTGCAGAAGAAAGTTAACAGGATTATAATCTAGGTTGAAAAAATAGTTTAAGCAGCCTTTCCCAAAATACGTAGGAGACATATTCGAAGGAGGATGAACCAGATTTTTGTCGTTGTTGCGTTTGGGTTTGTGTGGTGGAGGTTCTTCGTTTCACTCATGTCATCTCTTTTCCGCTTCCCATAACAAGGTAAACAATTCAAAACACTTTATTCATTTTAGAGTTCGGTGTGTTGGTGAATCTTGCTCTTTGTCTACTTTGATATGTCTATATGGTATGTTAAAGTCTTTAAGTCCTAAATTTCTCTACATCTTTGACTTTCTGATGTTTTATAATGTGTTTCCTTAAGTCGATTTAATGACCATTCAAGTATGCTTCTCTGTTTTGTATTCCCACTAATGTTGTACTTTCTTTATACTATGCCTTGTTTCGTTCGTTGTCTATTATCATTTTGTTATGTGGTTGGAGGGAGTGAAATGCATTTATAGCTATACTTTTGATTTTATGGATATGGATTAAATTTTGGGATCGTGTCTCTTTATTATGCTTTTTATTTGTCTGTTCATATCATGTTCTGAAAAAATAAAGAAGTTTTTTTAAAAAATCCGCCATACATGTCTTCCGAGTTATATGCTTCTCACTGCCTTGCCTCAAGAAATTGAAACTCTCCTTTTGCATCTATTGTTCTGGTCTGGATAAGGTTATTAATTTTTTTTCTCTTTCTTTTTTCTTTTCTTATTTTGAAATTCGTCCTGTTTGCTGAATTGTCATATCTTTAGCTCGATCAAAGACGTTGTTATCTTGTTCAATAATGGAGACTAGCCTTTTCTTTGGTTCGAGCCTTGCTGCGTTTTTCTTTTTACAGGTTTATTTAGTCGAACATCCCTTCCTACAACTGACATTCTTTTACTGGTTATTTCATTCATTGTTTAATTTATTCCTGTTTTCCTTCTAAGATAAGTGAGGCTGAAATTTGAAAACTAATTAAGTGGTACAAAAGATGTGTATATTGTGTTATGACCTACTTACTTCCATGCCCTTTTATCCAAGCTGCCCACTACAATATTAACTAAATACATGATTGTTTACCCTTTTTAGCATATCTAAGTTCTTCCCATTTTGGTGTTCTGTTCCTTTTGGCCTAGTTTGTTTCCTATTTACCAAAGTGCTTTTCTACAACTAGTCATATTGTTCTAGTTGCATTCTTATTTAATGGTTGTCGCCATCAACATTCATTTTATATATCATTAGATCACTTCATTGCCTAGCAGATATCATTTTGTCCATGTTTTGTCTCCAATTTTGACTATGATTTTAACTAAAAAATGCCTATTTTGTTGTCAAGTGAAAATCCTTTAGCATGTTCTCCACCTTTATGTAATGTCGTTATAGGATTGTCTTAGGTTATTTCTTCTAGTAATTTTTCTTTGTATTATCTGTCATTGTTTGCTTAAGATCGATTTAGTTTATTAATAAAAGTTAATCTGGATCCCCTTCTCCTTTGCCTAATTAATTGTAACATAGAGTTCAATCTTCCTTGTATGTGTTCATTTGGATAAACATATTAGTCTCATTTTTCTTTTTCCATCATGCATAACTAACTTTTTCACATGAACATGTTCCCTATGTGTACAACAGGCTACCCCTAATTCTATAATCCATTTCTCCTTCGAATTTTCGTGCACCTAGTACCGTCTTTGTAGTGATTCATGTTTTCTTTTCATTTCTATTTTTTTTCTTTTTCTTTTTTTAATTTAAATTAGTTAATAATGAGTCAATTGTGTAAATTTTGATCCTATTCTCTAATGTATTTAAAGCATATGTTATGTATGTTTGCATTCAGTAGGACCTAGATAAATTGTGTCCATACACTCGCTGATGACATCTTACTATGCATTTCCCATTTTCCTTGATCTATAAGTCTGGTTGGTGGTTTATTTTATTATTCGTATCGTGGTCTTAATACATTTATATTCATCATTTTTCATGTGAATGCCCTTGAGTTCTCCTCGAACTCTTTCTCCTTACATTTCTAGAGAGAGTCGTAAAGGCTCAACTTCTCCATCGAGTCTCCCAGCATTAAAATCGACGGACAGGTTCCCAAAATAAAGGAATATGGAGAAATTGAATAATTGAAGAATTAGAAGCTATTAGGATTCAAAAATTATTTTAAGTCATGTATTGTTTTGTCATTTGGGCATGAGCCCCTTTAATTATTATACTTATTGTATCCTTGTGAAGTAGGCAAAAGCCCAAAACACAAATGGGCAAAAAAACCAAATCAGGTGGGTTTAAAATTCTGGTTAAGACGGACAGAAACCCGGATTTGGACCCTAATTTCTCTCCCTCTCTCTTTACATTCTTTTAATTATTTGTTGTTTTATTGTCGTTAGTCTTAAAGTTAGAAAATCCAAATCCCCGTAGAACGTCGCAATGTTTTAACGACTTAAAATAGAATGAACATTAAGTAGTTTTAAAATAATAATTTTTTCAAGCTAGATATTTCTCATAGGTAAAAGCTAAGTTTTAATTTCCTAAACAACCCAAATAATTTCTATTCCTCACAATTCTTAGCCAAATAGTTTAGTTTACCTAAAATTGCATTAGCGAATATTTTAGGTGTCTAACACCTTCCTAAAATATAAATAAGAATCCCCGAGCCCCTTTTAAAGTTTTCAAATGATTTTTCTGTTAAGTCTTTTGAAAACAAAGGTTTTCTAAATTTCTCAAAATTATGTGGTGACTCTAAAAAAAGTTGAAAATTCTTACAAAATATGTTTTTTCGATTAAAACACCGTGTTCTTTACCCAATTTCATGAAAACATTGATTTGATATGATAAATTGTGAATATCATGAACATGTAGATTGACTACATGTTGTTAATTATGTAATTTTTTCTTAAATTTACCTCGTTCATAATATTGATTATGCATTCTTTGTAATGGCAGTATGAAGTTTCTTGGAAGGGGCAAAGAAGGTATGTTAATTTTTACTTCTTTAATTCAAGTATGAAATAAGAGTTACTTATATAGTAATGCTTTTTTGTATAATGTATGGTTGTGATGTGATACTAGGTGTTCCTCATCCTTAACCCTAATACATTGAATTATACATGAGCTATGTATGCATGTTATGATACGATAATTGTATGATTGAAAGTAGTTCCTTACAATTATAATAAAGTTTTCAGTGGAAGATTCTACTCACTTGTATGTGGTTTCTACAGTGAGGATAGTTCTCACTCATGAATTCCTATGAGCTATTATAATAAGATGTTCACATAGAGGTCTAGAAGAGACTAATGTGATCTTGTATGATGATTGCTGAAGGGAAAGATTGCGTAGTACCGAAAAGGCATGTATATGATGTGGAGGTCTCACGTTTTGTATGTCCGTCCTCCCACATGGATTTCCACACGTTAGTATGTCCGGATTCCCTAGTTATATGTTGTCTCATGATATGGAAACCTCCATGTCTAGTAAGTAAAGGTTTCTAGCAACAACCTTCTTTAGCCATAACTATGTACCAACATAGGACTCTAACTTAGTGGATACAACTAGATAGATACGTACGAATGGTTACATCTTAGGCAAGTGTTAACCCTCTCTTTTCGGTGTAGAGTAAAACACCAAATGCAATGTAGCTCACTTCGTCTCATGTCGTTTATTTCACTTAACTCCCTAATGTAAAAGTAAATGAACAAGTTAAGTATTGGAAATCTTATTAAGGTTGTGTTGAAGGATACTATATAGGGTGATGGAGGGTATGAGACTTCTCTCACTCATTGCACATGCGGGATCCTAAGGGATGGTTCTAGTAGTTTTCTTTTATGATTATGTTGACAAACTATTACTAGTATTCATGAATTAATCATGTTATTATGACTTTAAGAGAATATTTTGTCAGTATGAAGTAGGTTGCTTTATGTGATACTTAGCCTTAGATATGATTATGGGATTCTATATTTTGCATTGCACAAGTATTGCTTGGGTGATAGACATGTTGGGTTGCTATTATGTTGAATTGACTTATTATGCTTCTTATATATGCATGTTGAGTTAAATTGATAGAAAGCATGATTCTGACTAAATTGTCCTTTTCTCATGCATTGATGATTTTTGTGCATAGGAGCCATACTTAGTACATGTGATTTGTACTAACCCATATTTTCTCTTTTTTTACCAAACCATTTTAGGTTCGGGACATTGAGGAGATTCTTGGTCATTGAAGAAGAAGAATTGGCTCTTTCCTAAGTCAATTGGTGAGTCCTCATGAGTTCTTAGGATAGAGCCACACATCAAGCTTTATTAGTTTTGTCTATGTTTTGAGATAATTATTCCATTCTGATTTTGAGACTTCCTTGTAGCCTATCTGGACATATTTTAATAGGCTAAGGGTAGGACCAAACTATTGTGATTCACTTTTTAGATGGTTAAATGTGAGACGAACTATTAGACTATGTTGTCGTTAAATGCTAAGTGAGAAGCCTAGGTAAGCTTCATAAAAGGGGTCTATGTAAACCCCATATACTTTATTATATAAGTCTAAGTATACTTCTTTATATAGAAAAGTTTTTATTTTCTGGATTTTCTTTACCTATTAGTTGCTCTGATTAATGAAGAGAACTTGTGTAAGTCCTCTTAGAGGAAAAATACGTTGGTTACGTCTAGAGGGTAATTTTGGTCGTAACAAGTCCATTATCTTAAAGCCACTCTTTCTATCCTAGTTTTAAAATACTTATAATCAAAGTTCAATATTTATTCGAGTTACAATCTTTTGGAACTATGTTTGACCTGATTCTGTTTTTAACGGGACGATAGGCGCCATAACGGCTCGATTGTGTCCCCCGTAAAATTTCAACCAATAGAGTCTTGTTCATCAGGGTGAGTCCCGACACATATATGAGTGTGAGGCTATAGGGCGATAGAAGTTTCACTTTCTTCGTTACTTTTCTGTAATGCGATAGAGTTGAGTTCTATAAGTATTTTTTCCTTATATTATCTTTTAAGTTTATAGGATATGAATACAAGAAGGACACTCGCAAGAAGAGTGGAGGAATGATTAGTGAATAAGGGAGTTGCTCCCCAAGGTGATCAAGTTTCTTAAGGTTAACAAGTCCCTATGGTTAACAAAGGTAATGAGGTTTGGGTGGTTCCCCCGGACATGTCTATGTAGGGGTTTAGAGGAGCTCTTGTTTCCCTTACCCGAGCCATGACAACTCAAGCAAATAGGGATGTGGGGCCTAGGGTGAATGCTCTTTAGAGTACCATGACCTCTAGTTGGAGGGACTTTGTGAGGATGAATCCTCCCACGTTTATTGGCTCTAGGAAAATACATTCCCCGTGACAATAAAAAGGTTAAGGTTAATGAGTTTATAAACCTTAGGCAAGGTAACATGAGTGTGGAGGTGCATTACTTGAAATGTACCCTATTTTCTAAGTATGCTCCCTTTTTGTTGTCTAACCCTAGGGATAAGATGAGTAGGTTTCTCACCGGTGTTGACGACCTTGTGAAAGAAGAGTGTCTTATGGAAATGGTCCATAGTGACATGACTCTATATAGGCTTATTGTGTTGTCTCAATCCATTTAGGAGCCTAAGTTTCAAAGGAAGGCCAGAGGGGTAAATTAAGGAAGAACCAATGAGCAAAATCTACCTAGGTTTAAGAAGAGAGCTCCAAACAAAGATATATGTAACAACCCTCAAAGTAAATTAGGATAAACTAGAACTTCGAGTGAGTTCCTTAAGTTAATAAGATGTTAAAAAAAGTGAATAACAGCTTTATAAGTAATTTTAAAGAATATGGAAGTCAAATGTCAAAGAACGACCAATACTTTCGGAAACTAGTCTTTTGGTTGGCTAGTGTGTCCTTGATTTTTGTGCATATTTTAAGGTGTTTTTTGGAGTCTAAAATCAGTGGAGATAACCCTAATACGTAGAGGGACATATCTATAGTCAAAATGTCCGAGCACGAATCCCGAAGGACCAACCAAAGAGTCCTTCAGGAGGACCCATGACTTGTCCAAGGGGCTTCCAAGGAAGCATGCAGACAACCCATATTTGGAGGATAGGGAGCATCGTGCAACATACATTTAAAGGGAAACAATGTGTGCCCGAATGCGCTGTCATGTTCTAAATTTGGTTGCGTCATTTTTAAGTCAAATACACTTCTTTTAAAGGTCCAACAAATGTAAGGGTCTTTTGGGTACTTTGGGGATCATTTAAAAATTGTTATTAAGTCAGATTAACTCAAGATTCAGCAATCAAATAAAAAATCTTAACCCAAAACAAAAACCCTCCATTTCTTCTCTCCAAAATCTCCATTGCTGAAGCTTTTAAGCTACAAGGAAGAAGACCTAATTCTCCATGTTGTTAAACCTAATTTTGTAGACTTTCTACCAATAAGGTATGATGATTTCATCCTTGATTCTTCTATCATTCAAGGAGCCAAATTTCCAAGGTTTTTCAAAGATCTTAAAATAACCTTGAAATCCTATTTTGAAATTCTATTCATGGGTTTTTAGATGAAAAAGATTTAAATCAATGTTTTATAAACTAATTGATGTTAATTTGTATTTTAAAGATCAAACCATCCATGAAACCATGTATTCCTTGAATTCCTAATTTTGACTCTAAAGTGGGTGAATTGGTCATCGCTTCATTATATTGAATTCATGAGTAGATTATATTGGGGCATTAAATTATGTATTGATCCATGTTAGAATTGTTCATATCTTGACTTATATTATTTATGTCTAGATTGTGCATTAAAGAATCACTTATTTAAATGAATTGTTCGTTTAGTCTTGTGTGTATTATCATTGGTAACAATTTCTTATTGTGTGGATTGACTGGAAAGGATAAAAGAATGGTGATGATGGCTTTGGGGAGGTGGTGAATTGACCTAATTCCTTTGTATAATATAGAATTGATATTGAATTGCTATTGGCTGGTATGGTCAACTTATGATGGGGATGTTAAATTGCTTTATTTGTTATGAACATGGCCTTATCAGCATTATTATGTGAATTATGGTATAATCATGATATGGTATATGTGAAGGTGTAAAGTGAAGGTTTTCATGTCTCTATATGATCTTCTATGGTAGCTATAGTGATATGATTAAATATGCTTCTTCTCTAGTTGTTGATATATGATGATGAATAACCAGGAAGACCCTCGATAAAATGATGATGTATCTTGTATTGGTAGACTCGTTGTCCCTACTTGATGCTTGTATTGTATTCAATGAATATACGAATGAAAGTCTAGGATCAGTAGGCCTTGAATAGATGTCCTTCCTTGATTGACTAAATGAGGTATTGTAGGGCATGTATTGAACAGGTAGACTTAAGAATGGTTCCCCTTCTTCATGAGTCTAGAACCGTAAGTGAAAGTAAAACCTTGAATAAGAAAAGAATTTTTAGAATGTAAAACCTTGAATATGAAAAGAAGGTTACAAATTTAAAACCTTCAATATGAAAATAAGTTTATATAACACCTTAAAATACATTAATATGTATCCATCTTGAGTGGAATGATTGACTTAAGGGTAGGTTGGCTGGACCAAGATGAAATCATATCTAAGGAATTCATAAGAGATAACCTAATAGTCCTTAGTTGTCAGCCCTAGTGGACCTATCCTTGGAAAAAAAAGTATTATGAGGTTGTAGGGAATATTGATGATTTCTTCTCTAATACACCTAGGGAATGATGTAGTCTATCAGAACAAAGGCAAAGAACCAAGCGAATATTATTGTGTTAGTAGCTATATTTTATATGAGACTAAAGCACAAAGAAGACCTTGATGTTCCTTAACCATGTGCAAACATGGGATGATTACTAGTTCATCCTTTGGAAAGTAGAACACCTTCCACGTAGTGGAGTGTTCATGACACTGAATTCCATACCTAGCTAGTGTGGCCTATTACGACAACATGAACAACTTATAAATTAGGCTATACTTGGATCACAACACAGCATACTTGACCTCTCGGAGATCTTGTACAATCCCTTTGACATAATTCATTGCATACATGTATGAAAAGTAGTGCGGAATTAAAAATTTTCACACAAAATATCTTAAAATTTCTTTCATAAAATCATATAAAACACTAAGTCTCAACATATGCCAATTCTTAGAGAAAAGAATACTTGGGACACGGCCCATTCTATATGAATATATTAATACTTATTCTATTGCAATACTTTTGACATTTATGGACGTAACTAATATATGATCGATTCTTAATTCACATTGTAAACATTAGCTTCATACGATCTTAAGTTCATAGATTAATGCAACATTCATAATTCAAGAAGATTACACATAAAATCATCCAGCACCACATACCAACAACATGATCTCTAACCTATTCAACATTGAAATGGAAAAGGATACTAGGGACAACGAGTTCGACGAGAACGGGAACAACCCTAGTTTCAAGATCATTGAATCGTTGGAAAGAAATTTCTCTTGGAGAAAGAATTCCAGGAGATAAAACCATACCTTATGTAGAACTTAATCTACGAAGACCACCTTGAATAAAACCTTGAAGAAACCTTGAAACTTCCCTAGAGAAATCGATAAACTTTCTGCCTTTTTTGTGGTTCGTTGCTTACTGTTTATGCGTCGCCTTTTCTATGAGTTTGAGCGTGATTATAAGTCTTAGGAACTGATCTTGACTCATTAAAATTAGGGTTTAATAAGTTAATTAAATAAATTAATTAACTAATTGCTAAAAAGCCCCGTTAGGGTAGTAGGTTAGAGTTTAGAATTTGTTAGAAAGTTAGGCCCCACATGGAGTGGTTTCTTGTGAACGTTTTTCCCCTAACTACTCTAACCGAGTTTGATTGGGATAGTCCCCTCCTTTGTACGCTTCTTCACATGTGTTGCACATGTTCTTGCACATGGGTTCGGGTACCTTCGTAACTTAATATTGTTTATGGTTAATTTGGGAATGTATACTTATTATCCCAAGGGGCCCTGCTTAATTTACATGATCATTTCAAATGATCATGTTCTATGTTACTAGGCTTGACACTTGGATGCCTAGAACCTATTGTGTTAGTATTACGAAATATGATTTTTAGCTTAGGGTCTTCCTCGCAGGTACATTTCTTAAACAAGCTCATTAATACTTACAAAAATTGTCTAACACCCTTTAAGCCAATATTTTTATACTATACCTAATATTTTGCTTATTTAGGTATTATATATAAATTGGCTAATACTCCTTGGCCAATTTTCTATACTATGCCCAATATTTTTCAAAATTGATCATTGGAATGCATATATATCCCCAATAGGCATTCTTAAAGACCTGTTGGGATCTACACTAGACATGTAATTTTCCTGAATGTTACAATAGCTATTGTTTAAGGTAGATATTATGATTGAATTGTAAGTATATATCATGTATGATCAAGGTGAAGAAGGATGAGTAGGAGTTGAGCTAAGTACTTCTAGTCTATGGATTGTAACTTGTTATCTTGACGTTAGGTTAGTTTTTATATGAATTGATCATGGTTAATTGTCCAAAGCTACTGCCTATAATGTAATGTGTGTATGAGTTATATGTAATGGATACAATGTGGATCAATTCGTGATAGTTTGAATAGGATTAACCTATGTAAACTGGCCTTCCATGAATTCCAAATAAATTGGCCTTCAATGAATTCCTAATATGAAGCATGCTTATAGGATTTCGAGTTTACTGGCAGTTGTAGTAGTATCTCATTTAAGTTATGATTTTCATGGTCTACTGCTCTAGATGTACATTATTGATAAACCTTGATTGATGAACTAAACTTGGGAGGTTGGTTGATGATCTAAGACTCTCTACTTTCTAGTACATATGAGATGCTGAGATCGGACAATTGAGTAGATTAGAGAGTGGGACGAACTTTGCTCTTAATGGTCGAAAAAAGACCTAACTTCTTTAATTACTGGGAAAGACCAGATCTACTGTCACACTTTAATGAGTGAGCATCAACCTAGACATTGAACTCCTAGCTCTTGAGCTTATTAACTGTTGAAAAGGGTACTGTTCGTAGCTTTGCCTTTTCTGATATCCTATGCCTTGTATTACGTTATAGTATGATCTTGTAACGACTTGTACATGATTTCTTTTATGATTAAAGTACATGTAGTTGCGTCCCTATATACGAATTGTTGATAAACAAGTTGTACTGATCATTTATGGTCAAAGGGTGAGAAATTCGTAAGAACGCTTATCTGCTCTACTATTCTTATAGTATTGTAGTTGATGAAGCCTTGTATGTCATTGTGCGGTATCTTCAAATTATGGTGGAGGTGTTTACTTTATTCTCATTACAGATGTGTTGAACATAGCCTTGATGGCAAATTGATGAATATATGAATAAGTGGTTATGATGATCACCTTATGTGTAACTTGTTCCTAGTCTTCTACTTTAGTTGTGATTTTAGGTTATTCTACCATTGATGTAGGCATTTAAATGGTTATGAAAGATCATGTGTAGGTGCTACCTTTAATGAAGTATTAAGGATTGACGACCCCTGCCCATTGTATACCTATGTGAATGTATGAAAATCTAAGGTTAGGTGTCTTGAATGATATGTGAAGATTGTCTTGCTTCCTATGTTAAATGGTGTTGTGTGGTCTATGTTTTGTTGTACATTATGGTCTAAATAGGGTGGATGCCACAAGATGTTATGAATAGACATTATGTGATCATGTTGACCAATGTACACACACACACACACATTATGCATACTTGCAATAAGTACAAGTCATGATGTATAAATGAAAGTTAGTTCTCACATTCACTAGTGTCTACTACTATGCATGTTAAAATGATGTCTATGTAAGTATGATATGTGTTTCCTTAACTAGGATGACTTCATAGTTTTACTAGTATGGCCAAAGGTCTGGGACTGTGGCTATGAATTGCACATGTCTCCCTTGATAGGATAGTTCTAGTTTAGGTTTCTATGTGCATGAATATGAATGTATGGACATGTGTGACCTTAATGTGTTATGTGTGAAATGTTTTCTCACAAATATGTATACACACACATATGAATGATGATCTAGTCAATAGTGGAGCTTCTAAAGGTGTGCTCAAGTGTATCTTAAACTAGATAGACTAATACATATGCTATATCTCCACGTGAAAGGATTTCTGACAGGATTTAGGTTAGTGACCTTTCATATAACCTATGTACTAAGCGTATGAGGGGATGAATCTCCTAAAACTATATTTTATAAAGTAATGTTATAATGGCTTTTCAATAAAGGGAGCTTAGCATAGCACCGAGTGAACTTGAATATGAGTGTGTGTCCCTTCCCAATGCTGCAAAGTAGGTTACCACAAGCCTCATGGGGTGCATAGCCTCATGAACCAAAAGGGTGTTAGAGTGATGTTTCCATAAGTCAATAACCATAATGCCCTATTTAGGCATAACAAGGATTTTCACATGTTCCTCCAAGTTCCATAACAATGCTTGCCACATAAAATCTAGCAATGTGATGTCACTTAGTATGGTAGCATGTGCTAATGTTCTGCGTTGTCTAGGTAAGAACAACTTCCATTGGTGTAAGGCTCTACAACAACAAATTCCATGTTTAACAACCATGATCTTAGTGTCAGTTAAGGCTACAGTTTCCCTAATGTAAATTTAAAATTGGAAGTAAATGAATAGGATCCTAACAAGGAGGACATAAGGGGAGGTTACTAGGATAGGTGGAAGTAATGAACCATCTAGACTTTGCCCAACTATCTCCTTAGAAAGTCCTAGGAAGGTGACCTAATGTGTATGGCTTTATGCATGGCATGGTAGTATTTGTCTATTTGTCATGTAGATGTGCACGATATGAATCTATGTGATATGGTCTTATTCTAATATGCACAATGTGAGTCTTAATGACTATACGATGAAGATTATATATATGAATGGAGTTGTCCTTATGTGTTATGTTGAGGTATGAATTGAATGTTAAGGTTTGTGGTCTCATAAATAGTTTACTAAGAATATATGGGGTTATGGGGTTTCATGTGTTCATTGCACTGGTAGACTATGATTGGGGTCATGAACAAGGCCTTATAATGATGTATTTTCAAAGAATTTAATATATATGTAAATTGGTGTAGCTTACTGTAAAGCCAAAAGAGTCTTGACTTGAATGTGTCTTTGATATATTATTATTATATGATGACAAGTGTTGTCTTATGTAGCTTATATGTATGTTTAGTTATGGACTTAATGTGATTCATTGCACCAAGTATCACTAGAGAGTTACTTGAAAAGTTAATGAATAAAAGAGAAGATAGTTTACTGTTAAGGAAAATTGGCTCACTGTAATTTCACTTGAAAATGTCATAAATTCAATATGTGATCTCATGAAGTGTTTGGTCTTTGAATATGTCTATATCAAGTATGTGAATGATATAAATGCTATTGTATAAAGGTTTTATGATGATTTACTCAAAAAGGAATCATGTATGATGTAAAGAAAATGTCCCTTTTAAATGAATGTGTTTGCATGGTTACCATACTTAGTACATTATTGTACTAACCCGTTCTTTTCTACTTTTTGCACAAAGTGTAGGTTATGGATGCTTAAAGGATGTCTATACCATTGAGGATCTTGATATGTGATTGTCAAGCTCAAGGAAAGGGGTCCTTAAGTTCGAAGGATTCCCTTCTCATGCCTTGCAGTAAAATGTTTCAATGTTGTGTAATTATGTATTAGGGTTTAAGGGAAGTGTCCCTAATGTACTCTGTTGTTATTAATTCTAAGATTGAAAATGGACTTAGAGTCTAAGTATGTATTAGGATATTTTATATATATGAAGTGAAGTTCCTAGCATATGATGTGTTATGAAAAGGTTTAGATTTTCCGCTAAATTTAATACGACAATGCAATGAATGATAACTATGGGCTTGTATAAGACCTCCGAGAGGTCAAGTACGTCATGTTACTTATAGGGGGTGCTCCCTAAATATGACATCTATCAAGTATAAACATGTAATAACTGTTGGTAATTATTTAGTATCAGTACCTTGGATTTTGACGATTTCAGATGTTTTTATGAGAATTATCAAATTTGTAGAATCTTTGATTATGTTTTGTTTGTATATTGTACTTCATGTTTCATAGTGAGGTTTGTTTCATCTGAAATCCTAAGGGACTTTGTTACTTGAGGAATATTAAAACAATACCTATAGCCCCAATTTTTTTAGAAATTAGTTGCAGCCCATTTTTACTAACTAAAGCTTGAGCAAAAGTTGTAACAACATATAATCTCAGCATTACTATTATCATCCATTAGATTTTATATTAGTAACTAGAGATTTTACTTTAATTTTTGATTGAGAAATCCATCTACGCTCTATCTTTAGGACAAAGCTCAGCCTGTGAAAGTTGTGTATAACTGCCCCCCCTCCCCGCTATTCCCTTCTTCTACTTTATACCAAGCTTAGTTCTCATGGCAGAGGGAAAGTTTGTGATCTAAGTCAAAAGTCTATCAACCTTTGCCACTTTAACTAAGACTTGGATGCCACTCTGTAATATTCTTTCTACTGCACTTCTAAGAAAAAAATAAGTTAAGAACAACTGCAACATCATTGTAATGAACATCCAAAAAGCTACCAGCAAAAAAGACATAAACAAGAAGTCCATGTAGATAAATGTCTCGTATCCTTCAGAGTGGGGAATGAATTTAAATGTTAAAATATTCATAGGCTCAAGCAATCATTCAAGTTATAGGGTTGATTTTAAAAGGTGTTCTGCACATAAAATATTCAGACTTTTGGGTGAAGGATTATCTCTACATGACTAAGAATAACATGATTTTCAGTATTGTCTGCAAGATTTCAAACTATTTAAACATTAGGTTTTCTAATATAGTCTATATATTCTGTATTTTTCCTGGAGAAGAATTGAATCGAATAAGTGTCGTCTTGTAAGATTCAGCCTTAGAAATTGATGCAGTTGAATCATGTTAAGGTCTGCGTGAACAAGTCGAATCTACTTTAAATATAATGAAAATGTCAGTTTAACTACAGATTCTTTCATCATTTCTGTAAACCAACTAACCTTATCATACCAGCCTATAGGTATTCCACACACCCTTAGTCATCGTCTTACTTTAGACCAATGAATAGTAGCAAATCAACACTTAATGAAAAGGTGCTTAATCATCTCATGTTCCTTATACATAACACACTATCTTGTCACTTTGTACACTTATTTCAGCTGCCTACGCAAGCGTGAAGTTTATTATAAATTGCAGCCTTGACTACTGGAATAGTCAAACACTTAAATTTGTAAGTAGGAGCTGAAAAATCATGTTGTTTTTGAAATTTCTCCTTGCATATGAATATCTTGAACAACCATTCTAACTATATCCAAATCTAGCCAAACTTTACCTTGATGGACCCTTTTTAATCATAAGTGGAGACAAAATCTATTAGTAATATAATTAATATTCCAACATATATGGAACTGCTTCTAAAATTTTTCGTAGCACAACTAACCTCAGTAGATAAGTACATAGACATTCGGTATACCCATACGAATCATCGAAGTCCACACCAAATGGTAGAAGTAATTTGGGACATAAAGAAAAGGTGTTTGATTGTCTTAGGTTCCAACTAAATATCATGCAATCAGGTCACACTCTGGTCAGTTTTTTGCTCCGCAACATCCATCTATGTAATCCTTAAGTGTATTACAAACAAACGCTCTAAATACTTAAACTATAAAATGCTTAAACCTTAAAGTAGGAGCTACAAAATTGCATTTACGTTCGATAATTTCTTCTCCAACATGAATATGTTGAGCAACCCTTCTTAAAATAATCTTTACTCTCCAAGTTTTCACTTGATGGTTAATTTATAACTATAAATTTTAGACACAATCTGTTTCTATAATTTAATTAAGATTTCAACTTAAGTAGAACTTCTTTTAACATTTTGTCTAGCCAAGCTAACCTTATCAAACCAGCCCAAATATATCTGGGAAACCCTTAGGCATCTTATAAAATTTTAGACTAAATGATACTAATAGATCGTGACGTAAAGAAACAGTTTAAACGTTCTCAGGTTCATGCCACATAACACATAGGGCCTGTTTGGATGGGCTTAATAAAAGCAGCTTTAAAAAAGTACTTTTGAAAGTGCTGAAACTTATTTTTAAAATAAGCAGTTATGCGTTTGGATAAAAGTGCTGAAGTTGCTATGCCAAACGTGAAAAGGAAAAAATGGAAGAAAGAGATGTTAGGGTTGTGGGTAATTTGGAGATTGTATAAAAATATTAAGGGCAAAAAGATAAAAATATGGTCAACTTATAACAACTTATAAGCTAAAAAAAAAAGCACCCCTATCCCAGCTTTTAACTTTTGGCTTAAAATAAGTTTTTTTTAACTTAAAATAAGTTATTTTGAGTATTGCCAAACAGCTAAATAAGTCAAAAATCAGCTTTTATGTCAGTTTGACCAGCTTTTAAGCTGAGCCAAACAGGCTCATAATCTGGTCAGTTTGTGCACCCCATTTGAGTCATCTATGTAAGTCGTAAATTTATTCCTAACCGTGACATATTATCCATTTTGGACATCTTTCGAGATATGCAATAAAATAATTATTTATTCCATCGCCTTTTACTAATGTATTTTTAGTTCTTACAATAATTGTTAAAACAAAGAGAATCTTCAACTTTATGTACAATCTTAGAAATAAAACTGGATGTATTGTAATAAAGTTAGTAAAGAATACTTGTATGGAGTCAAGGATTTTATAAATCATGCCTTTACTGAAAAAAAACATGGAGACAAAATCATGTCGCAGTCGAGAATGTGTGCTTTTTCATAATGTAGATCGGGATACAGAATATGATCGTCTTGTGGTTAATGGATTTTTGCTATCATATGTTACTTGGTTTTGTTACGGAGAGACTTTAAATAGATCAAACAACCCATGTAACTAATTCCAGGCTGTCAACTTTAAGAGGTGATGATATGAGATGAATGAAAGATACATGATTCCATTGGAGGTTGTACACAATCCATCGATATTGATGTCAATCAAACGATCGAGATGGAGCAAGACATACTATAAAATAATGCTTTTATGTTTGAATCCAAACAAATCGAGAGATTAAAAAATTTAATAACTCATGAATGAAGCAAATGAAGAACTATATCCTGGATGTAAGAAGTTCAGCAAATCGTCCTTTTTGCAACATATCTATCGTACAAATGCATGTTCAAATGGTTAAATGAATCTTTTTATTCTCAACTTGAACAATTAACGGATGTATTGCCAGACGGGGAAACATACCTACTTCTTTCTGTGAGACCAAAAAGATAGTTGAAGGTTTGGGCTTAAATTATGAAAAGATTAATGCTTGTCCCAATGACTGTATGCTTTTCAGAAAAGCGTTTGCCAGTATGGTGTTAATGAATGCAAAATTTGTGGAGTTTCCAGATGGTAAAATAATGCAAAAAGAAAATTCCAGCAAAAGTCTTAAGGTATTTTCCTTTGAAACCAAGACTACAAATATTATTTATGTCTTCAAAAACTTCTAATGTAATGTGATGTCATAAAAAAGAGTAAATTTAAGATCAGATTCTACGACATCCGGCATATTATGAAGCTTGGAAAAGTTTAGATTTCGATTGGGATTAGTTTCTGATGGATTTAATCCATTTGGCATAATGCAAACAGTTAAAAGTACATCGCTAGTGATATTAATGCCATATAATCTTCAACCATGGATGTTCATGGATGAAGTATTCTTTATTTGGTCCTTGCTTATTCCTGGACCAAAATTGGATATAATATTGATGCCTTGTTGCAACAATTAATAGAAGAGTTAAATGAATTATGGATTGTTGGGAAAGGAACATACGTTGCATCTACAAAGGAGACATTTTAAATGGGAGCAGCTCTCATGTGGCTATAAGTGATTTTCCAGCATATGGTAATCTTTCTTCATAGACCAATTCTGGTCGGTTTGAATGTCCTTCTTGCAACATACACACTCAATTTAAATAGATCAAACATGGAAATAAATTATGTTTTATGGGGCACCAACGTTTGCTGAAGTCTGGATACAGATATCGAAATGATGCAAAATCATTTTATAGAACTAAGGAAACAAAACCTGCACCTTGCAGATAATCTGGGACACAAGTGCTGGATCAAGTTAAAGATGTAAATTTTATTCTAGTAAAGTCAACTGAAGAGGTAAGTGGAGTGAAAAAATACATGGAAAAAGAGGAGCATATTTTTCGATCTTCGTTATTGGGAGTATAATGTGGTGCACCGTAATATTGATGTAATACACATAAAAAAATGTGTGTGATAACATATTATATAATCTATTAGGTCTTTGTAAAAAGTCAAAAGACAATATTGAAGCATAGTTGGGCATGAAGGAGATGAAAATAAGACAAAGCTTATGACCGCAATATCGAGCTAGTGGGAGAGCATATCTTCCTCCTACTTATTTCTCTATTTCTTCAATTGAAAATCAGATGTTCTATGAAGTACTACAAAATGCCAACTTTCCACATGGCTATGTCTCGAATATCTCACATTGGATTTGCAAGTGAATGATACATGGAATAAAAACTCATGATTTCCATGTTATAATGCAAGAACTTCTTCCTCTTGCCTTGCGAAAATCAACAGGTAAAATAGTTAAGTCTGTTTTAATTGAACTATCCACATTCTTTCGTGTTTTGTGTAGCAAAGTTCTAAAATTGGAAGAGTTAAAATTACTTGAAGGAAAAATTTCATAAACATTGTCTACTATGGAGAAACTCTTCCCCAGGATTATTTTTTATTATGGTACACTTGGTTACTCACTTGGCAGCTAAGGCTAAACTTGCGGGTCCAGTACATTATCACTGGATGTACCCAATTGAGAGTTATGGAGATTATGACTAGATCTTTGTTAGATATATCGCTAGTTGTTAAATATTATAATATGAAAGTAATATCATTACTTTATTCCATAGGTAATTGGGTACTCTAAAATCATATGTTCGTAATCATGCATGTCCTGAAGGTTCAACAACAGAAGCATACATAGCAAATAAATGTTAAACATTTTGCTCACCATATTTAGAGGGTGGAGATTGAAGGTCTTATTGTTCAAGAAGATGTAATGACGAGAATGAAAATAAGACTAGTAAAGGCAAATGCCTTTTTCCAACAATTGAATAGTCATACGGTGCAGTATATGTATATGAAATGGATAAAAAAATATTATTGCAAGGACATCGAGATGTTCTTTTTATTTGTGAGTCAGAGTTGGTAGAAGGTTATAAAAATTAAGTATTGTATCTATTGTTTATTATGGGTATATTAAATAAATTGCTACAAAATTAATATATGAGTCATTTGAAGAGAGAAAAGTTTGTTGAAATCAAAAGATCACATATTAAACGTCGTTTAACACAACATCAACTTGATCGTGTGCATTTTGATACATTTAGTGAGTGGTTCAAGGAGCAAGTAAGTAGTAAGAATATGCTCTTAGTTACCTTTATTATTGTACATGTCTTGATATATAAATTTATACATGTATATTTCTATTTGGTTAGGTAAAAGAATTGGAGGTCACAACTTATATCTTAAAGAAAATTAAAGTTCTTGCAAAAGGGCCGAGTTACATTGGGAAAATATTTAATAGGCACGATGTGTATAATGGGTATCGCTTTCTAACAAAATAAAGTGAAGAGTACCTAGAAACACAAAATAGTGGTGTTATGGTTTATTCATAAACTGAAAGTTACGCAAGTTCAAGCGACAAAGCTCCAAAGTCTACAAATATCTCATATTATGGTAGACTAAATGATATGGTGGAGTTAAACTACTTTGAAGAAATTAAGGTTGTATTATTTAAGTTTGATTGGTTTGATGTAACCAAAGGTAGAGGAATTATGGAAGATGACTTGGGTTTCACAGTTGTGAATTTTATATGCTTTGCTGATTCCGGCAATCGAAACCTTCATGAAACCTTTATTTTTCTGTAGAAGACCAACAAGTCATATTTTTGCAATATCCTCATGATCATGAATTGTTTGTCCCACGTTAAATTGTTTGTCCCACGTTAATTAAACCTCGAGACAATTTTGATATGGGAGAGTAAAACTATATTCAACTCGATTAATCAATGAATAGTGATTCCACTGTCTTGTCTATCTTAGGAAATTCTCATGTTCCATATTATGAGAATAATAATTCGGTGAGGAGCGGAGTCGATGAAATAACAATTAGTATGGATATCCATAATCAAGCTTCTCAAAATAACAGTGGAGCTAATATCGAGGGAGGAAATGATATCGAAAATGAATGTGATCTTGAATGATAAGTGGTTTGCAAATGTTACTTAAGAAACTTTATGTTTTTGTTATTTTTTAGATAGAAATCTGAATAAAGCCTCTTTATAGATTTGCATTCAATACGAATCATTTTATTGAAGACGGATGTGAGTTAGTTGTATCTTTTTCATGTTTGGGTTGGTTGATTATTGAATCTTTACAGTTAACCTTTTGTGTGTGCCTTTTCTTTTATTTTGTTGTTTTATCCGTGTGATTTTCAAGTCCCAATGTGTTCTTATGAATTGAAATTTTATTTATTCTTGTGCGTTATTATTTGTTTTTAAAGCTTAAGATGATGCGACTTTATTTTCTATTGCATGTGCCCTGTTATTGTTCTACTAATGCAACTTAATGCATCGAAATAATAATCTCATTTTAAATCACAAAGTATGAAAACTAGAGGTCTCAATAGAATGGACATTCAACTACAAAATGATGAAGGGATGCGACAATATGTTGAACAGTTAACAGATGAACGAAATATCGATCAAGCTCAACCTTATATTGACCAGCTGATGAATATTCACAATCACTCTCTAACCGAAGATCAAGATGATCAATCAAATGGGTTGAATAATTTTGTTGGTGGCATTGATGAATAGTGTAAGACTTCTTAACATGCCTTATTATTATTAGTTGTACATGCTACGAAAGACTTTGTTGATGGAACTGGACAGACTTTTTTATCCACATAATATTGTTGTTACATAGACTGATTGTTAAATAGGTGATCCACATTCTAGTGTCAAAAACTAAAAAATGTTATGTTTTGCTAGTAAGTTAACTATAGATTATAAATGGTAACTCTTTGAAAATGATAGCCACGTATATCTTTTTTGCCTAATTTCTTCTCAATATCTTGAAGCTCAACAGCTTTATCTGTTTCCCTAAAGCATTGAATGATGGAAAAATTAGTAGAGTTCTTTCTTAAACATTATCTTCTATCAAGTCCTTAAGCTTGAAGTTTAAGTTTTTTCATCTTGAGTAACAATAACCTTAACAAAAGTAGTGTAATTAGTCAATATACATTCGAGTGAGTTTTTCGATAAGTGAGTAGTGACAACACAACCAACCAGTAAGAAACTTTCAATTATATTTATGAAGAACTTGTGTATGTGAGTAGTGAAAATATAACCTGCAATATATCTTTGATAACTGTATCATGTTTTCGTCTCCATGAATGGTTAGTTGCTATTGGCTAGAGTTGTTTTCTTCACTATAAAATTTTTCTGGCCTTACTTTTAGTTCAGAACTCTTTACCGTCTGGTACTCCAGAATTGTTGCAGAGTAAATATTTGATAAGACATAATTTGAAAAAGATATATCAGGTACTCAAGAAGTAATAAATATTCTTTTTATTTTCTATTTTTTGTTGTGTTACTATTAATTATCATATTCTGAAGCATCGATCAATTGCTTAACTATTCATGTTTTATCATTTGATGTCCTTCAAATATTTTTCCTTCTAGGTAATTTGGAGGCAAGAAAGGTTCATGGACCTACTTTACTGAAAGATATTTGGAAACTTCCTCCAGGAAAACAGTTGACGTGTCGTTTAATAGCCGTAATCAATCTATTGGAAAACAGGGTCGAAAGCTTTCTATGAATTATTGCAAGAACTCTAGAATTAACACCTCGATATGTAGATAATTATAGATATTTTTACAATAAGGAAAAGAAGAAATTTCTTAATTTTGTGAGGGTATGACGTATTCATTATTATGAGGTGATAAAGGTTTATTATACATGATGTTTTTTTCTTGATGTGGTCTTTTTCTTCAGAAGAAGTTCTGTATCCCAAAATGCAGAGAGGCCTTTTTCTTAAAGTCATGGGAAAGAAATGTAAAGATTACAAGTTTCAATTGGTGAGCACATTTCTAAGTATAAGACTAAAAACGCTTTGCTAAAAAATAGACCAAGTCGCATATCGAGAGATCTATGGAGAGGTCTTGTCTATTATTGGCATTCCGACAAAGCTAAGGTATCAACAAATATTTACATCATTCTCAAAGTTGTTAATTTTCGTAGTGCTTAGATTTTTTTATGCTCAATTTATATTAAGAATGATAAGGTATCATTCAAATATTTCAATAACAGACACATACACAAGAAAATAGAAATAATAGAACAAAAGAAAAGATGCCTCATACAGGAGGATACAAAAATATTGGTACCTTGATGAATGAGCAGGTAAACCTATTGAAATTTTCAACTATAACAATTTAACTCTTCTTCAGAAGCGTAGATGACATTAAGTTATTCTATTAGACTTCAAATGTTATAGAGCCTACACGAGCAGAAATATTCATATTAACTCATAAAATAATTAAGGATGGTAGACCATTGGATAACGATTCGACAAAAGAAATTGAAAGATTTCTTCTTTCTTCTATAATCTACATTGAAAAAAAAATTAACCAAAAAATTGAAAAAGTGAACAGATGAATGTCAAATTAGATTTATTATATTTTCTTTTGTCATGACATGATAAATGAGAAGATGAGCAATAATGAGGGATCTAAAGACCAACCTACTTACTGTGTTTCTTAAAAGGTAATGTCTATTCCGAAGTATTGGCAAATAAAAAAAGTGGGTATGTTCGTGGTTGAGGACTTAGTCCAACTTCTTCTCTCTATGGGATAGTAGATCTTTATTAGGAAATATTGATGAAGAGTATTCATTTAATGAAATTGTACAAAGTTTAGAAGATGAGATAAATGCATATAAGGTGCAAAAAAATGAAGAAATTAATATTATGAAACAAAATAAGGATGATATGCAATTAGTTACTCCAAATGCGACAATTCATGCATAAACATGCTCCTAATGAATCTATGCCTCAAAATATCAATGGTACCTCAAGTTGACAGGTAACTTTTTTTCATAAGCTTTAGACATTATTTTTCAATAAAATCTGATCATATAAAAGTGTTTTTAACTAATGTATTAACATTATCAGTTCCACGATGTTGATAATTTTCATGGACAAAAAAACACAATCATAAGGGATACCTATTGTTGCTGAAATAACTCCAACTGCTCATGATTTACTCCTCTTTATCCTTCGGTGTGACTATTTGTGTTATTATCGAGTCCAAATTCATTTCTAAATTCGCTTGTCCGTGATGTGTAGCTCTTATCTATGCTTTGCGAGCTCTTGAATTGTATCCTAGCTTCATCTACATTGTTTCTAGCCGATGAAATGTAGTTAGTTTTTTTTTCAATAGCTTCTATTGGTATAACTCAATATTAGTTGTCTGATAACTCGAACTAGTCCTCTAATCATCCAATGAATATATTTACTTCTGGAGAATAGAAACCTTCTTGAACAATACATTTTTTAACTTTTTTTAATAAGAATACTTTAAATAAAAAGATAACCTCCACTAACAAAAACAGTTGAAAAGGTTTACTTTGTGAAAATTTTCTCAACTTGAAAGATCTGGATCAAATTAACAACTCATTTTTGTTCTCCTGTAAAGTATAACAACTTTGTATCCTCTGCTTTCGTAATTTTCTATACTTCCTTAAATGTCCAATCTTTAGTCTAGGCTGATAGAAACAATGGGACTCATTGAGACTTATGATTAAACCACTTCCTTGTTGGTTGAATGGAAATAGAGACCTCTACTTCTCCTTTTGGATCAATTTCTCCTTCTTTGATTGCTGGATTCTCTAAACCACACTCCATGTCCAAATATTCTTTTGATCCATCAAAACCTCTTTTTTTTTTGAACGACCAATCACACCATTCAGAAATGTTACATGATACATTATTACCCTTCTCATTTGATGTTCACAGACAATACACGTGACCCTAAGAATACTGCTATAAGGAAGACTACAACACGTTGAACCTTTCGGTCCTAGTGATACAGGTGTGAGGTTCTGGTATGTCTGAAGGTTACCTTCTTGTCATTGTTTCTAGTCTAAGTAGAACTAGAAACACATTGTCCACTTGCAGCACTATCATAGTTCACCACTCATTAATCCTCATTAGCTGAAAATTAGACTTCGTATATCGTGGGGTTATCAAGCAATATGAACATTAGATAGGGTTTACGTGTTCAATACTTTTGAAAATCTGATCAGTTGTCATCCCCTATTGAACTGCGATTCAGAAAGAGAATTAATATATGTGTGTTCATGCATATGTATTGTACATTTAGCAAGACGGTATTACTATGGTTTATTTTGTATTTTTCTAGTCTGTTAAGCTTGGATAAGTTTCTTTAGGTGGAATTGCTCTCATAGTTTTTGTCCTCTGTATTGTTGTTTTAGTATCCCACTCAGATTATTAATAAGCTTCCATTCTTTAATTTTTTTTCTCAGGATATGAATGTGCTTCTGCTATTTGTTTTTATGTTGTCTAGGTTGTGAATGTCTTCACTCTTTCATATGTTATATGGTTTTGAACTTGGTATTTTTTACTCTTAAATGTATATGGATCAATAAGACGAGAAACTAGGGTTTTTGGTATTTGCACATAGATCATTTTATGTAACATTTGATTTAGTAAATATTTCAGTCAATTATAAGAACTTGTCCTATCTCGTGATGTTTTCATTCAGTGGATTTCATCTTTTGACAAATATATTTTATTATTTCAGGTCATACGGTATTATGTTAAAGAGTTTTTCCTATGAAATATTTCTATATGTCGAACCATTGTGGAAATTCATTGAAGACACTATTTTATTTAATTGGTTATATATTTATACTAGATATTTCATTTATATAAGTTTAGTTTTAAAGTTATGATACTATAGCTTTGATAAATACTTAATTTTTTTTAGATTTGATGAGGTATATTATTTTCTATGAATTACATTATATATGTTTTAGCATTCTACTAATATATTTTAATATGACACTCTCTTTCAAAAGGTTATCCAAAAGTTTTGCTTAAGTAATGCCAGAAAAGAACGCCCATACATCCTTTCAAAGCTTAACTAAACAATCCTTAATACTACCTAAGTTTTAGATCATGTCTACTCATTAAAGTTAGTTTCTCTATCTAGGTCTTCCCTAGGTAAGACATGAAGTGATCATTCCTATACCACCTTCATACCTTAAATAAGCAACCCTTAAACTACTCTAGGTAAGTACTTAGTTATTAACATACTTTCAAATTTGATTCATTATATCTATTAGTTCATTAAGATACATTCATCACATATAAAGACATTCAAGTAATGGTCTTGGAGAAGACCTACGGACTAACTCACTAACATCTTTAAAGCCTATTGTGCAATGTCTAGAAAGCGTCTGATACCACCACCTGACTTCATAGACCTTCTCCAATACCAGAGGTATCCCATATGATGAGAATATATAATAAGTGATATAGACAATGGTAGCTAGGCATGGAATCTGGACTTGTAACCTACTCGATGGGTTGGTATTCTACTTACCAATGGTAGAACTTGGCCACATACCATGTAGGGACATGGTTAAGGAATATGAAGGGTTTCTTTGTTCTCCATTCTCATGAATCAAATAGAACAACTTCCTAGACATACTCATTCGGTGCTAGCCTTTGTTCCCCTAGAGTATTTCAATAAAAGAGTACAAGAAGATGTTCCATATATAGTTCATAATCAAATCACATTAAACCTCACCAAAGAGGACCCCTATGGCTTTTTTACAATGGTTAAGAGAATAGCTTAATGATTTTCCTAATGATGACTTCATGCCATTCCATCAAATAAATCACTAAGTCAACCATTCACACAAGAAGGATACCATTACGACTTTCGACTTCAAGAATATCATACCGTTACAACTTGATTGAAGGCTCAACATAAAACACCTTCTTAGAATCATTCAATGTCACATGTCATTCATGAATACAAGACTAAGAGGCTTTAGCATCATAAGTCAAGAACTCATATTCTTATTATACATGTGTCAAGTAAAGGACATAAATCATCCAAAATGAGACACAACATACTTCACATATAACATATCATTTTATTGTATATAGGCGAACACACATCATCTTTAGATAACCCTATAGACTACTATAATATCATTAATATAACAATCATATGACTCACATAGCAAATTAGAAAGAATCATGCATCAACTCTAAGACTACACAAGTAAGGACATAGTCATAGTTTAACATGATCAACTAACTACATCAATAGAAGAACACATGCATTGACCTCAATGAAAAGTGGATAGCCTTGATCATACTTCACATAGATCAACTACACAAATTATCATAATATATCAAGTAATTTGCTGTTAATCAACTGATCATCATCAATTAAATACGAAAATCATAATACTCTATGAATCTAAATCAATTCAATATATATTATCCATATAAAAAAGCATGTACATCACTCTAATACAATTCTTACATCATTCGATAACCCAAAGTAAACTACACTAGAATTCTTAACCCTTGAGACATCATCATAACTCCCATAATATAGATAATTTGAAGATTTTAGGATTTGCATGGGTTAATGAATATTTAGGTTAATTTCATTAAAATAACATCAATTCAATCACTATACAATGATTCAAAACCTTTAATACAAGAATCCATGGATAGATTTCAATTAATAAAACTCATCATTTTAGAAGCCTTTGCAAAACACTTTGAAGATTGGATCATGGATGATAGAAGTTTCAAGGATGAACAACCATACCTTTACTGATGTTAATCAACAAAATTTGAGAGAAATTGGTGGACAAATCAACCTTCAAGTGTCGATCTCCCTTCAAGATTCAATGATGTTCTAGAGAGTTTTTTTAGAGGTTTTGGGTTTTGATATTTCGAATAATGAATTCATCTAGGTAGTTAGGACTTACAAACAAACTTAAGATACCTAGAATACCCTTTTTGAACCGCCCAATTAACTATTTGAACGTTAGGTGATTTTACCAATTCACCATTGCAATTAATCATAAGCTGCACAGGACTAGACCTACTACCGGCAACCTACGGACCGTCACCAAACCAACAACAGTAAGCTGAAAAGGTTGCAAACTCAACCTGCAACTGGCCACCTACGGACCGTCATCCAACAAACAGACTCTCTTGTTGGTCCGTGGTTTGGGTGAGAGCCTGGTCCTTTGATATCAATCCTCCACACGCCTATTTCTTCACCAACTCCCCTCACCTAAGGGGTGTCAACCAACCTACTGGGTGTCGATTGCTTCCGTAGTTTGCACTTCCTTAGGAAGTTTTAACCACCAAGATGGGTCATTTCTCAAGGAACCTAGGTTTGTTCTCGGGGGTTATTTTCCATACATTTCCCACCCGAATATGTCTTTATACGAGTTTAGGACATCTGAAATAAATTTTATCAAAAACTAAAACATAAAACTGAACAAAACACACTGAGACACACAAGGTCACTTCAAGGAAAACCTTTCGAACGTCATGGATATTCTTAGATGTTTCACCTCCAAACCTCATTAAGTTGACACACTATATATAAATACTATTATTACTCATATGAACACCTCATAAGATCATGAAGCACACATAAACACATAATAACAAATAAGGCACATAGGTGACATAGTTGTTGAACGTCTTGGTTGTCCCTAAACATTTCACTTCCAAATCACCTAAATCTTTAGACACTTCCTCATTACCATGTTATAAACAATTTTAGGACCTTAGATCTTCATGATAATCATATTAGGATATAGTTTCACCCTAGATCTTCATGGTCTATATTGGTTAATGTCTATTCTAATCATGTGGGATGTACACTCTAGTATTGGATAAGTTCTAAAACATGTTAGTGACAACCTAAAGTGATTAAAAGGTTGCTTGTATGTTCCCCAATGGATCGTGACAAGTCCTTACTACTAGCACTGACTTCCTCTTTGATTACTTTACTTCGCTCAGTTTCCTACTTTTGGTTGGAGCCGCCTCGGACTCCCCGACAGCCCTAAGAGGAAGGAGTTGTCCATGGGATGTTAAAAATTGAATGTGTCCAATATGTGAATGTTGACTTGTACTATGTCTTTTAAACTCTTATGATGAAGGTTTCTATTAAAAGATCATGAAAAGTATGTTCTAAAGTGAATTCCGTGTTTTAATTGTTTTCTTGCATGTTCACCATACTTAGTGCATTAAATGTGCTAATTCCATATGTTTCTCTACTTCTACAACTGTAGGTTTCAAGTGAGTAGTATCTTAGAAGTTGAAAATTAAGAAATAACATTCTCTCAAGAAGAATGGTATATCCTTATATGTTCGAGGATATGACTTATGTTTAGTTCCTTTTCTAAAAGAGTTTGTAATAGATTATAGTGTCTTTAAATTTGATGTAAGGGTTATGCCCTTATGATATTATATGTGTATATGATGGCTATGACGAGACTTAGTTCTTTCTGCTATTCTATAAATATTGGGAATATTGTTGTGAAACTTTTAATTCTGCACTACTTTTCATATATATGTGTGATGAAAGATGTGTAAGGGCTTGTATAAGACCTCCAAGAGGTCGAATACTTAGTGTAACTTTTGGGTATACCCTTGGGTTGTTTCAAACTTGGTATTAGATCATTAGGTTATGAATTATTATTTAGGATTCAAAAGTTCATAAGGATAACGTCTAGTAGAGTCTTGTTCATCTTTGGTGAATCGCGACAGATCTTTGAGCGAGAGGCAATAGGAAGGTGAAAATTTCACTTTCTTCATTACTCTTGTGTCATGCCATAGAGTTGAGATTATAAGTGTCTTTTTCTAATATTTTATATTGTTTTTATAGGATATGAACACAAGAATGACGTCCGCAAGAAGAGTGTATGAGAATGTGGTAAATGAGGGAGTTCTTCACCAAGGTGAACAAGCTCCAAAGGGTGTTCAAGTTACTCAAGGTTTAAAAGTCCCTATAGTTAATCAAGGGAATCAGGTTCCGGTGGTTCCCCATACATGAATAATGAGAATATTGGAGGAGCTCTTGTTTCCCTAGGCCGAGCCATAACTCAAGTGAATCGATATGTACGTCCTAGGATAAATGCACTTTAGATTACCATGACATCAATGTTGAGAGGCTTTGTGTACTCCACCGTTTTTGGCTCTATGGTGGGAGAGAATCCCTAAGAGTTCTTAGATTGTGTTTAAAATGTTTTTAGTGATATGGCGGTGACTTCAAGGGGGAAAGCAAAGTTAGATTCATACCAATTGATATAAGTTTTTCATGTGTGGTACACTAAATAGAAAGAAACTACGCTAATTGAATCGGGTTCGATAGAATGGAAAGACATTAAGGAAGCCTTCTTAGGAAAGTAATTTCCCCGTGAAAAGTGAGAAGTGAAGTTTGAGGAATTTTTAAATCTTAGGCAAGGGGTGCATGAGTGTGGAGGAGTAGTCCTTGAAAATTAACCTATTGTCTAAGTATGCTCCATCTTTTGTGTCTAACACTCAGGATGAGATGAGTAGGTTTGTAATGGGTGCTGGCGATCTTATGAAAGAAGAGTGGCGTACCGCCGTGCTCCATAATGACATAAACCTCTCTAGACTTATGGTGTATGCACAATCTATTGAAGACTCCATGATTAGTAGGATTACAAAAAAATTAAGAAGGGGTAGATCCGATGAGCAAAGCCAACCTAGGTTTAAGAAGAGGACTCAAAATCAAAATGTTCTAAGTGATTATAAGGCAAAGTATGAGAGAGGTGGTTGTTCTTAAGATGTTAAGCCTACTTTATATATTTTTGTAAGAAGCACTTTGTAAAGTTTCTATCCGTACCGGTTGGTGCTATGGTTGTGGAAAAGATGATCATAAGGTGAGCGATTTTCATACTGATGCAGCTAAATGGAGAAATTCCAAGCAAGCTCCATATAATGGTTTGTATGTTGCTGAACCAACGATGAACCAACTCTATTACATTCAAGCTAAAGCAAATTAGTATGAAGGTATCGGTAAGTTATAGTTTTGATTTTTCTGTTTATAGGATATGAATAAAAGAAGGACGCTTGCAAAAAAGGTGTATGAGGAAATGATAAATGAGGGAGATCCTCCCCAAGGTGAACAAGCTCCACAAGGTGTTCAAGTTCGTCAAGTTGAACAAGTCCCTATAGAAAATTAAGGAAAGAGGTTCTGTTTGTTCACCTGAACATGAATAATGAGAAGGTTAGAGGAGCTCTTATTTCCCTAGACTAAGCCACGACAGCTCAAGCGAATGGAGATGTATCCCCTAGGATGAATGCTATTGATAATACAATGACATCTAGGTTGAGAGACTTTTTGAGTACGAATCCTCTTACCTTTCTTAGCTCTAAGGGGGGCGATTATACCCAAGATTTCTAGATGGTGTTTATAGGGTTTTGAGTGTTTTGGGGGTGACTTCTAGAGAGAAACCTTAGTTAGTTTCATACCAATTGAGGGAAGTTTCCCAAGTGTGGTTCACTCAATGGAAAGACAATAAGACGGTTGAATCGGGTCTTATAGAATGGAAAAAAATTATGTATGCATTCTTAGGAAAGTACATTCCCCATGAGAAAAGAGAAGTGAAAATTGATGAGTTTATAAACCATAGGAAATGGAACATGAATGTGGAGGAGTATTTCTTGAAATTTACCCAATTGTTTAATTGTGCTCCATATATGGTGTCTAAATCTAGGGATGTGATGAGTAGGTTGGTGATAGGTGTTACCAATGTTTTTAATGAAGAGTGTCGTACAACTATTCTCCATAATGACATTAACCTATCTAGACTTATGGTATATGCACAATCCATTGAAGAGTCAAAGATTACTAAAATTACAACAAATTTGAAGTGGTAAAGATCCTATGAGCAAAACCAACCTAGGTTTAAGAAGAGGACTCCAAATCGATATGTTCCTAGTGCTTATAAGGCAAATTATGAGAGAGGTGGTGGTACTCAAGGTGTTAAGCCTACTTTTTCTACTTGTGGGAAGAAGCACTTTGGAAAGTGAGTAGATGGTACCGGTGTGTGCTTTGGTTGTAGAAAGGATGATCATAAGGTGAGATTTTCTCCTACTGTTGCGTCTAAAGGGAGACAGGCCAAGCAAGCTACTTTTAATGGTCCAGATGTTGGTGAACAGAAGAAGAATCATTTCTATCACCTCCAAGGTAGAGCAAATCCATATGAAGGTACCGGTAAGTTATAGTTTTCCTTTGTGTTATTCTTGATAGGGTTGATGGATTCCTACTAAGTGGGGGAGTATGGTGAATATTTGGGTTGATGAATCTTGTTTCATCTCCTCTATTGTATTCAAGCTTGAGAGTTAGAACTTTCTAATAGCATGTTGCATGATTTTACTAGTCTAAGTGAAAATGAATTTCATTGATCTCCTTGCATTGTGAATATTTTCATGAGATTATGTTTATATGATAAAATTAGTTTAAATAAAGTTGCCTTAATGTTGTTATGCTTCTATAGTAAATTGCCTATATGTTGCATGAGTGAACTTGTAAGCATACTTAAAAGAGATTATTTAGAAATGTCGCATAAATGTATTTCATAAGAAATGGTCATAATTTACATCCAAATAATGTGACGATAATGATGTTAAATGTACAAGGACGTTTCTCCAATATTGAATGAGAAGGTAGAGTCTTGTAGCATTATAACATGGAGATGTTGTTCCTACTTTCTTGTTGTGTTTTTAAGTCTCTTAATTATGTGGAGGTGATTTACCTCCTTACTATGTGTATTTGTGTATGAAGTGGTATGTTTATCAGCTTCTACTATTTAGTCTTTACTCTTGAAATTAAAGAAAAGGTTTTGGTGTCATTCGAGAACGAATATTTTTCTAAAAGAGGGAGAATAAAACAACCCTCAGAGTGAATTAGGATTAGGTAGAGCTTCACGTCAGTTCCTTGAGATAATAAATTGTTAACATTATTAATAATAGATGTATAAGTCAGTTTGAAGAGTGTGGAAGTCACATGTCAAAGAAAGAGCAATCTTTCGGAAACTGACCTTTTAGTGTTTTAGTTCGTCCTTGTTTGTTTTGCATGTTTTAAGGTGCTTTTGGAGTCTAAAATCAGTGGGAATAACCGTAACACCTAGAGGTACATATGTATGGTCAAAAAGTCTAAGCATGAATCCCCAAGGACCGACTAAAGGGTCCTTGAGGAGGACAAAAGACTAGGCCAAGGGGCTTCCAAGGCAGCGCTTATGCAGCCCATATTTGGAGGATAGGGCTCATTGCGCAGCATAGAGTTGAAGGGAAAAATTTTTGCCCAGCGGTGCGGCTCAAACCGAACCATTCTACCTAAAATTATCCAAAACCAAGATGTGGAGGTATTCCCGCGACGTGCAGCCATGTTCAAGATTTTCTCATATGATTTCTATATTATATTTTATGGGTTCTATAATGATATGATTGAATATGCTTCTTCTCTAGTTGTTGAAATATGATGATAGGAAGAGCCTCGATAAAATGACGTTGTATTTGTATTGGTATACTAGGTGTCCCTACTTTGTACATGTGTTGTATTATATGAGTATATCAATAAAAGTCTATGATCGGTAGACATAGAATAGGAGCCCTTCGTTGAATGACTAGATGACGTATTGTTGAGCATATCTTTAACTAGTAGACCTAATCATGGTTCCCCTTCTTTATAAGTCTTGAACCCGAAGTAAAAATAAAACCTTGAATAAGAACAGAAGGAAATGAATTGAAAACCTTGAATATGAAAAGAATGTTAACAATGTGAAACCTTGAATATGTAAATAAGGTTATAAGAAGCATTGAAGTGAAAGAGCTTAGCGGTGTCCTTCTTGATTGGAATGATGGACTTAGAAGTTGGTTGGTTGGAACAACATGAAACCATCTCTATCGAATTTATAATACCTATCCAAATAGTCCTTGGTTGGCAGCCTTAGTGGACCCATCCTTGTAAGAAAAAGTGATGTGAGTGGTGAGGAATAGTGATTGTACCTTCTCTAATACATCTAGGGAATGATTTACTATATGAGAAAAAAGGCACTTAATAGACTTAATATGCATATGGTAGTAGCTCTACCATTGATGAGACTAGATTACAATAAAGCCTTTGATATTCCTTAACCATGTGCCAACATGGAATGATTACTAGTTCTACATTTGGGAAGTAGAACACCTTCCAAAGGGTGGGGTATTTATGACACCGGATTCCATACCTAGCTAGTATGGTCTATGTTTCTTAATGCCTAATCTCATAGTGTGGGATTTACACTCTAGTATTGAATAGGTTCTACAATGTGTAGGTAGTGCAACGGGACGCTATGTAAACATGGAACGAGAAGGACTTGAAAATGCTAAAATGAACTCCCTAGGTTCTCCAAGACTATTATGTGAAGACCTCTAATTGCTTACTTGTATCTTAAATGACTAATAAATAAGGTTCTATTAGTAAAGGATGTTAAATTTAAAGGGTTTTATCGAGGGTAGCTTTGAGGATCACTTAGTCGTGCTTGAATAGGGTGTATGGGTTGCCTCTTCATGTCTTACTCAAGTGAGTCTTAGAGTAACTTTACGTATATAGTCTAAAGTGATGAAAAAGACAGTTGTTAAATACGCAATGTGTCTTATATGTGAATGTTGACTTGTACTATGTCTTTTAATCTTTATGGTGAAGAATTCTATCAAAAGAGAATGAAAAGTACGTTTTAAAGTAAATGTCCATTTTGGTATGGTTTTCTTGCATGTTTGCCATACTTAAGGCATTAAATGTGCTAATTCCATATGCTCTCCCTTCTCTGTAAATTCACTCTCGAGTTAAGATCCTCCATTGAAGAACCTTCAAGCGACTAGTAACAAGGTCATATTTTCCATGTTTTCTACCTAAATTTCGTGGGATTTTATTATGACTGGGGACCACCCCCTAAACGTAACCGGCATCTTCATCCTCGAAGAGGACTTAGACTATCCCATAGGATTCATCATTACATATCATAGGTCAAAATACGGAAAAATAAAACTTTTACATAGTGAAGTGTGCTTAGACTTCTTGTCACATCCGGGGAACATCCCCTAGATGTAACCGGCAGTGGCGTACCCTTAGATGACTAAGACTATCCTTTTAGCTTACATAATTAAATTCATAGGCTAAAAATGCTGAAATTTTGAAACTTTTCCACATCTATCTTGAGGTTTATATAGACTCTACCATACACATAATTTAGTCATATCGAGTATAAATACACCCTTCGTATATAAAGATTAATTAGTATTCTACTTTTATTGCACATATATATATATATTATATAAAATAGTCATAAAACCGGATGTCTCATCTCCTAACCATCTAAATAGTAGTATAAAAATTGGGCATCGCCCATACAACAATACAAAAAAATCCACATATAGTCTATTCAATCTTTTGTACTCAAATGAAAAGGAAAGAACTAGAAGTCTTATAACTAGATAAACATTATAAGATTGATAATGGAATTTCCCTTGGAAAGTGAGGACCTGTCCAACATGGATGAGTGAGAATTCCAAGACTTTTTTCAAAGTCGTCTAAAAAGCCTTTCAACGACCGGGACCTAAAATGTTGGGGAAAAACAGAGAAAATAGGGTTATTACACTACTTGTAACAAATTATGAGACTGTAACACTCCGGAAATTCCCTGACTTAGACTAGAGCTTAATCTATTTAATAATGCTTTAAATGATGTTCCCAGAAAATGTACCTGTCTAGTGAAGAGTCTATTAAGTTTAAATAATATGTATGGAGATACATAATGCATCCCATTGTCCATTATTTAGTAATATTGTGCATGTTAGAGAATATTGGTTTAAGGGTGTTAGCCAATATCTATGTATACACTAGTAAATGAAAATACACTTTGGTTAAAATGCTCCAATCAAAGTTTATTTAGGAATTGTACCTGCAATGAAGACCCTAAAGCTAAATATTTCCTTGATTGATCACACACATTAGGTATCAGGCATCCAAGTGTCAAGCCTAGGTATCATAGCGAATACCCATTTTAAAATGATCATGTAGATTAAGCAGTACCCAAGGACATAGTGAGGACCTTTCGGACAGCAAGTAGGACGCAACAACACATGATTAAAAATATGTGTAAGCACATGTGCAATCATATGTGCTTCCAACGACTGAGAGAAAAGCCCAACCGATCTCGGTTAGGGCGGTCAGGGGCATGGCGAGCAACAACTCAAGCCATGTGGCGCAAAGCTCCCTAACTTATTCTAGGTCCTTACTAACGTCCCTAACTAACTAAAAAACCTAGGAACAACCAAAATTAACTAACTAACGGACCCGACAACCTATGACCTAAATGGGTGACATTTAGACAGGAAAACTAACTAAGAGACATCGTAGTACCTATCCTAAGATTGTCCAAAGGATTGGTTATGGTCCTTACAACTTAGGGGTACTTAAGTAATTAATATAGGATACTCAATTAATTTAATGATAAACTTTATTAATTAATTTAATTTAACAAAAACGAAACAACTAAGCAATTTCCAGATTTCGGTTAAGTCAAGCGTTCTTCTAATGCTAGTCAAATTAAGAGGGGCAATATAGGTAATTTAAGTGGAGGGTCTTTAGGGTAAGTCTTGGTACGTCTATATATTGATATTAGGTCAGTTTTAGACCAGAATTACACGTCCCAAATAAGAATCAAACGAAGTTTTCTCAATCCCTCAAGAACGCTCTCTTTTCCGAACTCCATTGAAGAACAAGAAATGCTTCAGGAATAAGATGAAGCTTTCGAAGTTTCCAATCAAGATTTAGTGAATTCTTCATGTATAAGATATGGTATTTCACTCGTGGGATTCTTTTCCCCAATAGGTCCTTTCAAGATAAGTTTTCAAGAACTTCAATTCTAGGGTTTTTACATTACAAAATGGATTTTCTTCCTAACCCTAGATTTATGATTTTCAATGAAAAGTATGTTTTTCTATGCACTATTCCACACGAATAGATGAGTCTGATGCTAATTATGTCTGAATTTAGTGTGAATCACATTCTTACCTATATGATGGTTTCGTATGATTGTTTCTATGACCTGATAACATGTAAACGTTCGGGTTAGAATTTAAGGTTTGAATGAACCCTTTAATGACCCCTTTACTTTATCCTTTGTTATGTATTGATCTTGTACATGATTTAATTAATTTTCATTTATTATGTTATTGAGTATTTCACTACGTATGATTATGAATAATGTAAGATGAGTAAGGGTCTTGGAAGCAAGAGGTAAGTCTTCTAAAGTTTTGATTACTCTACAATGTTTATGTTAGCGTATGAATCATAATGTTATGTTATGAATGTTTGTATGATGTTGCTATGTGAATATGATTGCAATGAACATGTAAATTGTTAGATCATGATAAGAACACGAATATGCAAGTTTATGATATCCCTTGTATGCTTTACACAATGTGATTATGTTATGTTAATTTCACATAAGAAAGGTTATGATGAAAGGAAAATTCTCATAGAATATAAAAGAGCTAATGATCATATTATACAATTACAAGGAGATAATCTCCTATTACCTATTATAATTTTTTTATAAAAGACAAATGAAAGGTTATTTAAAGTAAAGGAACTTAAGCTAAGCACCAATGAACTAGATATGGGAAGTGTCCTTCCCTAGGGGAAGGTAGGTTTATAATGATTCTCATGATATTGAGGCTTCCATGCAATGTGGAACTATGGGTCTCTAATACATCTTCTAGTACTTCAACTATGCTGCTACCATAGTATACTAGCTAGTGGATCCACCTATAAAGCTATGTCATGTAGGTTCAATTTTGGCGGGTTGACCATCTTTTTTTGGTGTGGGGTTTCATGGCACTGGATTCCATGTTTATCTCACATGGTCTATGTCGATTAACGAATATGTTCTCGCATGTAAAATGAAACACAATTAAACGAATGATTGATTGGGGTGACTTGACGAGTTGGCTTAGTAAAGGTAGTGGTATGGGACGCTACCTAGACATTGCTCAAGTTGACTCTAAGTGAAGTTCTAGGAGATAGTTGTTACGTAATATAATGATATGAAATATATATGTTTATGATATATGATGTTACTCTTACATGAATGTTGATCCTTATAATGAATATGTTATTAAGTTATATTGCTATATGAAGCAAAGTTTTACTTATGGTCTCCTATCTTATCAACTTGGTTATGTGGGGTTATGTGGCTTCACATGACATTGCACTTGTAGGTTGGGGATGGGATCATTGGTAATTGTTTTTTATGTTATGTTCGTATGATTTATTTAACATTAATTATTAACGTGATTTTTTGATAAGATACCTATAAATATGATCATGTTTGATGTCAACGAAATCCTTATCTTGTATATATTATATGGTATGTGCATTGAAGATTTTTATATGCCTTGGCATGTTTACTAAATTTATGACAAATGACACTTTTTCATGCATGTCCTTATATGTTTTGTGCATATACCAATACTTAGTACATGTGGCATACAAACCCTATTACTTTACATTTTTACAACTGTAGGTTCCGGCCATTAAAGCTTATGGAGGTCGATTTGTATAATCTTGGAACTCTTTCTCAATGTCTTGGTAGGTCCTCATGTTTGGGTATTCTATATTACATATTATAAATTATGTAGATTTTAAGTAGTTTTAAGAATACGCTATTTCCATTATGTTCTTTGGATTCTTTTGTAATAAGACATATATGGCATACTTACTATTATTTACTAACTTCAGATTTGCACTTTTTAGATGGTTTCTATATTTGTGAGACAATAGTTTTAGAATATCGTATGTTTTTATAAACCTTAAGTATTAAGTCTAAATATACTTCATTAGTATATTAAAAGTTTTAAATATTTCCGCAAAATTAACTATACGATTGTGACAAAAGCTATGAAGAGGCTTGTCTGCGACCTTTGAGTAATTAACAGTGTCGGTCGCATTTGGATTCTAGAATCCAGGCTTGAAAAACTTGGTATCAGAGCATGAGGTTGAATATCCTTAGGGTCAATGTCTCACTAAACCAAGTTACCTATTGTCTTGTTCATGTTTGTGAAGCGCGCCACAATTATGGATGACTGGCTAGGTGATGATTAGAAAACATATCTTTTCTTGATACTCCTATGTCGTGCCTTTAGAACTTTAACACTCTGTGTCTTTTAGCATCTAATCCCTTTCTTGTAACGGGCGTGTCCGAACTGCTTGAAGAAGAATGTCGTGCAGCCATGCTTCATGACAATATGGATCTTTCTTGGTTAATGTTTCATGCTCAATAAGTTGAGGAAAGTCGTCTAAAGAAGAGGAATAGGGAAGTCAAGAGGGAAAAGTCATTTGAAAGTGGTTCTTCTAAGAGTAGGGTTAATGTGCAAGACAATCCTAAGTTTAAGAAAAGTTATTCAAATCATGTTTCTTCTAGTTTTTACGTGAATCACAATGATAGAGGTTCTAATCCTAAACATCAAGAGGGGAGAAATGTTGATCCACCTAGAGAAATACAAACTTGTGGTAAGTGTGGTTAGAAGCATGGGGGCGAATATTTTGTTGGAACTAATAGTTGCTATGGTTGTGGCAAAGGTGGCCATATGTTGAAAGATTGTCCCTATGAGAGAAGTCAACATAAGAATAATAGAAAAGCTCAACCAAGCAGTTCTAATTCTGAAGATCCAAAAAATAATCGTTTCTATGTACTTAAGGCTAGGGGTGAACATGAAAGCTCTCCCGACGTTGTGGCTGGTATGTTATAAGTTTTATTTGTTAATGTTTATGCCTTACTTTACCTAGGTTATACTCTTTCTTTTGTTACACCTTTGGTATCTAGGAAGTGTTTTGTTATTTCTGATATTTTGATTGAACCCATGTTAGAATGGAAAAGAGAAAAATTCTATGCCAAGGAGTCAAATTAATTCGTGTTTAAAGGCTTGTAATATTAGAGCCAAGGGTTGTATATACATTGTGATGAGGATAAATGAGGCTTTTCAAAAGTATCGAATCCAAGAAAACCAAAACTTGAGTTGTTCCAAATGAAATTGTTGAATGTTATCTCCGTAGTACTCCCTACATCTGATTATAGTAGTGTGTATAACGCTCAAGATTTCACTAAGAAAGTAAGAAAGAAAGAAGAAAAAGTGTAACTTCAAATTTAACTAAGTCAGCAAAGCATGAGAATGTGAAATACTCAATGTTCTATAAGAATGAAGTTTTAACAGTTATTGGTTTATGCCAATATTGGACTATGAACGTATCCCCACCATGAATTATATATTATGCAAATACTCAAAGAATGGGCATAGACAATAAATATTTGCTTATGATGATTTCATGCCCAATTTAACAAGGATGGAAAATTTATTATGTTTACTAAATAGGTGCATGTGTTGGTAAAAGATAGTCCCAATTAGAGTTTTAAGGAGATGTTTTCATACTCTATTCTTGCATTTTTGTAAAACTTATATGCATCTGTTTTTTTTTGAGATTTTGTTGTTTTGTTTTTATCTTGAAAGGATTGATATAATGGTACCTCTTTGATGCATTTTGACTTATGATAAGGTTGAGAAGGAAATTCCTCACTATATGTTATGAATATGTAGCTCTTATATGTTTGTGCATCATGAATTGAGTGCTATGTGTAATGATATGTTATATGACGGTTGTGCTTCTAGTATTGAGTCTATTTCCTACCCTCCAAAATATTTTGGTGTTTTTAGGGGACGAATGTTCCTAAGGGGGGTTAATGTAACACTACGTAAATTCCATGACTTAGACTAGAGCTTAATCTATTTAAGAATGCTTAAAATGATGTTCCCATAAAATGTACCTGTCTAGTGAAGAGTGTATTACGCTTTAAGAATATGTATTGAGATACATAATGCATCCCATTGTCCAATATTTAGTAATATTGGGCATGTTAGAGAATATTGGCTTAAGGATGTTAGCTAATTTCTATGTATATACTAGTAAATGAAAATAATCTTTAGTTCATATGCCCCAATCAAAGATTTTTTAGGAAATGTACCTTCAATGAAGACCCTAAAGATAAATTTTTTCCTTTATAGCTCACACACATTAGGTATGAGGCATCCAAGTGTCAAGCCTAGGTACCATAGCACATAACCATTTTAAAATGATCATGTAGATTAAGAAGTGTCCAATGACATAGTGAGGATCCTTGGGATGGAATGAAGGACGCAGAAACATATGTGCAAGTACATGTACTACCAACGGCTGAGAGACAAGCCCAACCGATTTTAGTTAAGGCGCTAAGGGGGCAGGAGAGCGAACGACTCAAGGCATGTGCGGCCGAGATACCAATGTAATTCTATCTCCTAACTAACGTCCCTAAATAACTAACTAACCTAGGACCGACAAAAAATAACTAACAAAGGGACCCGACAACCTAAGACCTAACCGGGTGACATTAAGACAAGAAACTCTCTAAGAGACATCATAATACCTAACCTAGGATGGTTCAAAGGGTTGGTTATGATCCTAACAACTTAGGGATACTTTATTAATTACCCTAGGATACTTTATTAATTAAATGAGCAATTTAATTAATTAATTTAATTGGTCAAAACCTAAACCACTAAGCAATTTACAGATTTCGATTAAGTCAAACGTTCTTCTAATTCTAGTAAATTTAGAAGGGGCGTTTTAAGTAATTTAAGTGGAAGGTCTTTCTGTTAAGTCTTGGGAGGTATATATATTTATATTAGGTCAGTTATAGACAAAAATTACACGTCCCAAATCAGAATCAATCGAAATTCTCTCAATCCCTAAAGAACGCTCTCTTTTCAAAACTCCATTTAAGAACAAGAAAATCTTAAGGAATAAGACGAAGCTTTTGAAGTTTCCAATAAAGATTCTGTGGATTCTTCATCAAAAAGTATGGGTTTTCACTCTTGGGATTCCTTTCCCCAAGAGGTCCTTTCAAGATAAGTTTTCAATAACTTCAATGAAAAGTATGTTTTTTCGATACAGTATTCTACACGAATTGATGCGTATTATGCTAATTATTTTTGAATTTAGTGTGAAGAACGTTATTACCTATATGATGGTTTCATATAATTGTTTCTATGACGTGATAACATGTAAAAGTTAGGGTTAGAATTTAAGGTCTGAATGAACCCTTTAATGACCCGTTTACCTTATGTGCTATGTATTGATCTTGTAGATGATTTTATGAGTTTTTATTGATTATGTTATTGATTATTTAACTGTGTATGATTATGAATAATGTAAGATGAATAAGGTTCTTGGAAGCAAGAGGTAAGTCTTCCAAAGTTGTGATTACTCTACAATGTTTATGTTAGCCTATGAATCATGATGTTATGTTATGAACGTATGTATGATGCTTCTATGTTAATATCGGTCAACTATAGGAAACTGAACAATCGCCCTTCTTTCTTTTGGTAAAGGTTAACGGTCCGCTTCAAACATTGGTGCATAACGGGAGCGTATGCTGGCTATGAACATGTAAATTGGAAAATCATGATAAGAACAAGAATATGCAAGTTTATGATATCCCTTGTATGCTTTACACAAGGTGATTATATAATGTTAATGTAACAAAAGAAAGGTTGCAAGAAAATGACAATTCTAATTTAATCTAAAAGAGCGCATGATCAAGTGATACAAGGATATAATCTCCTATGACCTATGATAAATTTTTGATAAAATACAAATTAAAGGTTATTTCAAGAAAAGGTACTTAAGCTAAGTAGCGATGAACTATATATGAGAAGTGTCTCTTCCCTAGGGGAAGGTAGGTTCACAATGATTCTCATGAGATTGATGCTAACATGTAATGTGGAAATATGGTTTTCTAATACATCTTCTAGTTCTTGTACTATGCTGCTACAATAGGATACTAGCTAGTAGATCCACCTAGAAAGCTATGTCATGTAGGTTCAGCTTTAGCAGGTAGACCACCTTTTTTTGGTGTGAGGATTCATGACACCGGATTCAATGTTTAGCTCATATAGTCTATGTCGGTTAACGCGCATGTTTCCTCATGTAAAATGAAAGACAAGTAAATGAACGATTGACTATGGTTACTTGAGGAGTTGTGTTAGTACAGGTAGTGGTATAGGACGTTACCTAGATATTGCACAAGATGACTATAAGGGAAGTCCTAGGAAATTGTACTTATGTAATATGATGATATGAAAAATATATATTTATGACATATGATGTTACTCTTACATGAATTTTGATCCTTATAATGATTATATAATTTAGTTATATTGTTTATAAAGCAAATCTATACTTATGTCTCCTATATCATCTACTTCGTTATGTGGCGTTATGGGTCTTTACATGACAATTGCACTTGTAGGTTGGGGATTGGATCATTGGTTTAGTCTTTTGTATGCTATGTTTATATAATTTATTCAATATGAATTGTTAAAATGATTATGATAAGATGCCTATAATTATAATCATGTTTGACGTCAACAAAATCCTTATCTTGTATAATATATATGGTATGTGCATTGAATATTTTTATTTGGCTTGACATGTTTTCTAAAGTTATGATAAATGATACTTTTCATGCATGTACTTATGTGTTATGTGAATATACCCATAATTAGTACATGTGGCTTACTACATTACTACAATTGTACGTTCCGGCCATTGAAGCTTTAGGAGGTCGATTTGAAGAATCTTTGAACTCTTTCTCCAAGTCTTGGTAGGTCATCATGTTTTGGGATAATATCTTTCATATTGTAGATTATGTAGATTTTTAGTAGTTTTAAGAATATGCTATTTCCATTATGTTCTTTGGATTATTTGGTAATAAGACCTATATGGCATATTACTATTATTGGCTTACTTCTGATTTGCACTGTATAGATGGTTTCTATATATCTGAGACAATAGTTCTAGAATATCATATGTTTTTTTAAACCTTAAGTATGAAGTCTTAGTATACTTCATTACTATATTAAATGTTTTAAATATTTCTGCAAATTTAACTGTATGATTATGATAAAAGCTAAGAAGAGATTTGTCTAAGACCTCAGAGAAGTTAACGACGCTGGTCGGTTCGGATTCCAGAATCCGGGCGTGATAGTGAACATATGCAAACACATCATAAAATTATGGTAAAATGGGAAATTTCTGTAAAGTATGCAATTTACTTTGAGAAGCCTTATGCAAATTCAAGAAGACTATACCAATCAATCAGACATATTCCATAAGTAAAGAATATGTATGTAACACGATGAAAAATACTAAGTCAAGTCAAGACAACATGCATATCCAAATAATTTGAAAACCTAATCAAGACAACCCTATTATCAAGCTATATAATAAACAAGAATGAATAAGAGTTCATTACAACATAACCATAGAAAGACCATTACCCATGAACAATAATTAAGTCAACTAGTGTAATGCAGTACAAAAAAAAACATTTACCAACGGATGAAATCTGTCGCTAATCTATGGAATTTCGTTGCTATATAGGTGTCACGACCCAAAACCGAGCCGCGACTGGCACCCACACTTACCCTCCTATGTGAGCGAACCAACCAATCTAAACCTTAACATTTCAATTTAATATCAACAGAAAGTAATGCGAAAGACTTAAACTCATTAATAAAAAGACAATTCAACATCTATTATTCCCCAAAATCTGGAAGTCATCACCACAAGAACATCTATGATCAAATTACTAAACTAAGAGTATTCTAAGAAGCTAAAATAAACAAAAGCTAGTCCATGCCGGAACTTCAAGGCATCAAGACATGAGGAAGAAGATCCAGTCCAAGCTAGAAGCATTAGCTCACCCTGAAGATCCGGTGTGACGAAGACTGGCTAGAATTACTGTTGAGTCGAAGACGACGGTATTGAGTAGATATCATCGGCCAACTCAAAATAGCAAACAGTATATATCAGATAATATCATAAATC